>NC_083636.1:41216411-41530039 GCF_963576545.1 Limanda limanda | reverse complement strand
TTTGGTGTTCAAGCAAACAACCAACACTGTTGAGTTTTCTGATGAATTCAGTCTCCAACACTCAAGTGTCAGCCAACAAAACAGTATAAAATTCCATCTATCCCCTCCTCTCTCACCATCAGTCATGTTTGCCATGAAAAGCCTGTCAGCTGCTTCTGTCCCTCTCGGTGGTTACCGAGCAGTCGTCCTGCTTGTCCTTCCCCCTTTGCTATATATCACCATCAATAACCTCCATCAGGTTGGACTCATCATGCATGGATACAGTCCTCTCCAGCTCGGCTCTTATAAATCAGATAAAACTCCCATAACCACCAAGCCCAGAGACACATCGCCCTGCAGCCACCTAGAGAGGTGGGAATTAAAAAACCTTGGGCTGGAAATACACCGGGGGAAATGTGTAAGTCACAGTGTGTGTCTTGGAATAATAACTGATATGGCATCAAAGCAGCTTCATAGCTTGGGAATCAAGGCAAAACCGATTTAGTATTTTCAGGATGTCAGTAGTCGAGCAGAGTGACAGTCGGCCTCAGAATGGATCTGTGTTCTGCATTAGGGATTAACCTGTAGGATAGTACTATACGATTGGATATCTGTAAATAGAGGGCCAATCTATCTTTCAGAACTACGCAACTAAATTCACTGGAGGGAGCTAAAAACAAAAGGTCAGCAGTTTGGAGGTACTACTTGTTTGCCAATGTGCTACAACTGATGCCTAAGAGATACTGGGTGTGTTGCGTGTGCTGAACTTCTTGGTTCTCGTTTTGACATTAACAGGTTAGAGCAGCCATACTGACTGCGGGAGAGACATCATGCCTGGTTTCAGGCTGCTGCGTGTGACATGGATGTTCCTCAGTGAAAATAGGACAAGGGCAAGATCAAGATCTCTTGATATATCTACTGACACCATTTTACTGCGAACACCCTTCACTCTAGTCTCAATGTTTGGAGTGAAGGTGCCCCACCCCACCCTACCCCTCCTACTCATTATTGAATCACTGGTATTGGATCGATGGTCTCTATTGGCTGATCCCCAAATCCCAGGCATCAGTATCAGCATAAAAAATAGAGAGGAGAGTCAGACTAGGAACAGTTGTGTAACAACAACTTTCAGCTCTGACTAGCTGCTGTAAAAACAGTAAAAGTGATAATTATGAATGTTTAGATGGTATTAATGATAACAGCAACAATTCATATAATATTAATGTAGAGTAAGATATGTGGAAATATGTGCCTTTTTTAAACATTAATACGTGATGACTTTTGCACATCAGTGTCATTAGATTCCTCTTAGCAGCAATAAGTGGCTGACAGAGGGGATCAGAGGGATTTAGGGCCTACACCAGCTCCCACTACGCTCACCACCTCTCCAGAGCTGCGTCAGCAATTGTTACACTTGACCCTGACATCGGCTCTTGATGCTCTGCGGCTCTGTCAGTCTGTGACATTATCAGGTTCATAACATGTAGTCTGATATCTGCAGAGGTATATCTCCTCAAAACGTCTGTGTTGTGCGATTGTAACGCTGCAGCAGCAGGCGGACTTAAGCTCCTGGTAGGAGTGTCCAAAGAATTCAGAAAGTCAGTTTTAACCCCAATGCAATTTCTCATAGTAACGTGCCCCATGTTCTACAGTGCCCAGTGTGCATTTTGACCACTCCTAGATAAATGCTGCATTTGTGGCATATCAGAGAAATCGATCGAAAAAGGCTGGTGTGTCCCAAGGTGCAAACAAAGGAAATGATTAACCGAAGTATAAATTTGAAAACAAAATTAAATAAGAAAATAAGGAAAAGAAATCAGGACAGGGTGGGGGAGAGTGTTTGGTGTGTGTGCATCTGTGTAAGCGTGTGTGTCACGGAGCCGCTCTGTCACATTGAGGATGTGTATTGACCCTACGTTGAAGTTAAGAAAGAGCCAAACTTCTCTCTGGTGGATAGTTGGTCAGAACTTAATGGGCCGTGTTGTTGCATTTCATCATGCTCTTGTGGTGAAGACATTGCTTTCCTTGTTCTTCTCTGGGATTCTGCCTCATTGTGAACCGTCAGCTTCAGAAAAAAAGGTCTCATGGCACTGTTACCTCAAACATATTGTTAAATTAAAGCTGTTGGATTGTGTGGGTTATAAACTTATTGAGTTTGGAAATCAAAGTGTGTTCTGCCCCTGACAAGTGTGCCATGGTTGGAAGTTTGTTTTTAGATTTTAGTGGAGAAAGAGTGAGAGTATTCGAACATACATAATATGTGATCCTAAAATTTATTAAAAATAATTCCTCTAAGTGTAAAGACAATATAACTTAAATGATGAGAATGAAGGGGGTCGATTAGGTCAGAAGCGCACCCTCCCTGGTTTGGAGTCCGACTTTAACTGACTGAGATATGCAGCTGACCTTCGACTTTTGTAATGAGACAGTTAACAGACAGGACCTGGTTAGTGGAGTTGTCATTTGGCCTCAAGCACATGGAGGCAAAAGGGGAGGAGGAGAGGTTCTCAAAGCCTCGCTGGGCTGCGGAGCCTCGTGATACTTAAACTCTGTGCTAACACACAGACGGATGAATAAAAAATGAACAGGAAAGGACAGGGGAGTGAAATGAAAGAGAATCACAGAGTGTAACCTGAAACTGACACCGAGAGTAGGGGAGGGCTAGTGGTCATGTCAGGCCACCATGGCTGTCTCAGACTATTTCTCTTTGATTTTGCCTGTGAGTACATGTCTCTTTCTCTCCTGTGTGTGTGTGTGTGTGTGTGTGTGTGTGTGTGTGTGTGTGTGTGTGTGTGTGTGTGTGTGTGTGTGTGTGTGTGTGTGTGTGTGTGTGTGTGTGTGTGTGTGTGTGTGTGTGTGTGTGTGTGTGTGTGTGTGTGTGTGTGTGTGTTTGGTTGAGCTTGGCAGCCAGTCAGGGCTGTAGGAGCGCCACAAAATAAACAGTTAGAGTAACATGAATGTTGCCTTGCTGCTCCTCACCCACTAAAAAATACAGCATCATGCAGCCGTTGCAGAAGCAGCTGATTCTGACTCACTGTGAAAGATTCTGCGACTCTCAGCAAAACAATGAAACCCCGAACAAGTGTGTGTGGAATTGTGTTGGTGTGTGTGAATTTACGACTCCAAGAAAATGAGAAAGCGCTTCCCAGAATTTATTTATTAGGAAGTCCAGTGTCATTTTATTACACAAATATGCAACATCATTGTTTCGTTGTATATAAGTGCTAAATGAAGTTTAAAGTGTAAACATAATTACTTGTTACAAGGCCTAGGCCTCTAGAAGAGGTTGTATCAAGTTTTTTGTGTCTCCTGAAGTCATGATAAATAATGTCCAGGAATGTCATATGAGGCAGCATCAACTGGGTCCGAAGATTAGAAATTTGAAAAGGAAAAAACTATCTGGGGCTGTGGAGTTAGAAGCAAGTAAGCTCATTAGACCTTTGTACCCATGCCCATCTTTCCACACTAATACCATTTAGTTTGATGGGGTCATGACTTGACGCCCCTTTTCCACTGGTCAAAAACCCACTGACACACTAACAGCAGGCTTTTGGCTAAAATGGGAATTGATTCAAATAGCTTTCACTCCCATGTTTAAAGTGAACCAGTGGACACTGAAACACACCGGAAAGTCCAAATAATCTCCTTTTCCAACCACTATTCCCTGACCCTGATAGAATATGTCACAGGGTCAAGGACAGATGTGAAGGAGAAGCTCTAAGGAGCTAGGAAAGGAGAACCCCTGTGCAGGGAAAATCCAACTCCACTTACACAACTTTATTTATAACAGAAGATATGCACAGACAGTAAGGTACTCTGTGCTGAAGGCTGTGCGCTGTCGGTTCTAATAAAGTTTCCTGTCCAAAGTAGAATGAGAAAATATGGATTCAGTTTAAACAGCGGAAACATTTAATCATCACTTACTCACAGGAAATAACAACAAAACAGATTTAATTCAAAATGAAAATAAAACAAACAGGACTAAAATGTGGAAATTATGTAATAGTCTGATGATATAAGTGAAGAGAACCTTATATAAGTGTGGGGCAATTCTTTTTCTGTGTATGTATGTATTATATACTATAACCCAAGAACAGTCTTAAGTAGGGCTGCTCGATTATGGAAAACATCATAATCACGGTTATTTTGGAAAATATTGAAATCACAATTATTTAAACGATTATTATATGCCCTTATTCTGAAGTCTATGCCGGTTCAGGTAAACACCAATGACGGCTGCGTGTCTTATTCCTCCGTGAACCCAGGATATCGGTGCCCGGTTATTCAAACCCTTAATGATGGCAACCCTAACACTTTCCAAAAAACACTTTGTAACTGAGAACTTTGAAATGTCCTCTCATTATTAAATGTCCCCATCTGTTCCCCCCCCCCAATAATCCCCATAATCGAAATCACGATTAAAATTCGATTAATTGAGCAGCCCTGGTCTTAAGTAATATATGGTGTTAAACAGTATATATTACTTACAAGGTTTGTGTGGGTTTACCTGTATCAAAATGCAACTTTACAATGGGACTTTGAAGAATCCACCTCTGCATATTTTAGCATGCATGCACAAGCACATGCACGACTACATGTTTACGCTCTGCAGGTTTTTGTACAACTTATAAGGGAAGCATTCAGGGACACATCCATGAGCAAACAAGGACAGAATTTTGAAAGTAATGGATTTGTTTGGTCTGAGTAAGCAGTATTCTTTCTTTACTTGCTGTCTACAGAGAACACAGAATGCGGCCTCACTAAGCCAGACTCCATTTAACAAATTAAATGTTTCAAATCTTTTGCATTCTTTGACTGCATGGGTCATCTCAGATTTAATGAGACAGGCATTTGGTTGGACAGTTTGGGAAATATGTTGATATATACAATATTTCCAGAAAATGGTCAGTATTATATTGTGGTTTATCCATGTTGTCCACCAGTAGTAAACAGTGAGTAATTTTATACAGTTTTCTTGAAGAACAGCCTCAGTGTCTGTCCAGTTTAAGCATCAACCAAGACCAGTGTTAGTGTTTCAGTGACGAGATATCTCATTTACAAAAGAAAAACCGATGTTGACTTAGTCCAACCCACTAGAGAAGCAGGATTTGATGGCTGGCATCATGAACCTCTCCTCAGTCACAACTGGCTTTGTAATTACAGATCTGTCCCCGGGTGTCCTATTTCTTTAGTGTTCGGTTGTTGTGCTGTGGATATAGTGCTATTCAAATGAGTGAGGGTATAATTCACATCAGTCATTGAAGGGGACATTACTCCTTCACTTCTTCAGTTTTACATTTGCAGTCTGAGTGCTGCAGTCTCTATAAAACAGGAAAAACTAAGGACTGAACAAATGTGTTCTGTTCGTAATTTTTTTAACATTTATCGGTAAATATATGGAATTTATAATTCTGATGAAGATATGCCACATTTGAATTGAGCAGATTATTTTCACCGGTTGCAATAGATTTGTGTTAAGAAAGAACATTTTCCAGTCTTTGCTTGCTGTTTATTTAAGAGTTTGCCGTTAATATGTAAAATGTCTCAGCTATCAGTCAGTGGAACAAAATATAATTTTCAGTTGGTCGAATGCATCAATTGAGATGAAAACTGTATTTTTAATCTCTTTTTTATATCATTTGAATGATTATTTGCTGGGTTATTATAAAACATCATCACCACACACACACACACACACACACACACACACACACACACACACACACACACACACACACACACACACACACACACACACACACACACACACACACACACACACACACACACACACACACACACACACACACACACACACACACACACACACACACACATCAAAGCCTGGACTCAATGCAAGGTTTCAGTTTCCTCTGAAATAGAAACACTCAAATGATGTGTGTGGTCCAGGCATTATAAATGTTGTGGGAACCAGCATAACAGACACATGCGCTGAGTTCGGGATAATCTCCGGACATTCTCCAGAAAGGCTGTATGTGTGAATGCAAATATTCGAGAAAGAGCCTTTGGACTTTCCCTGGACTCTCTCCTGCCAGTCCCCATGTCTGAATGTGTCGATGTGAGAACACAGCACAAGATCATTTGCAGAATTCACCCAGAGTGAGTGACTGCGTTGATGACATTTCTAACACATGACAGATGCCAAAAAAAAAGAAGAATAGAATGAAAAATCAGTGCCAAACACGTTGAAGATGTCAAGAGAGCTTTTGGTGATCAGGGTAAACGCTGGTGTCAATGTGCGTTTAACACAAACACATGACTGATTCCTGTTGTGTTGTTGTGTTTTTGTGTGAACTCCTTGGGATAAAATCAAGCATGTAAAGTGTAGACATGTTTTAAGACTATAGAACAGTTAGGCTTAGGTTATAGTAGGGGCATGTAGTAGTAACGGTTAGAGTAAATCTCTGGAAATGAATGTAATCCAATGAAATGTCCTCTGAAGTCACGCAGACATGACTGTGTGTGTGTGTGTTTGTGTGTGTAGAGGGGGGTCAGGGATCTTAAGTGGGTTGTTGGCTGGGTGGGGCAGCGCTACTCATAAATAGTTTCCTGTACATTTTAAACACAAACACACACACACATACACACACTGTTTTAAAGACACATTTGGTGTGAGTGGATTAATTCAGCACATGTGACCTCTGCCCTCCGACGGCTTACGGTTGGAGTTGCGGGTTTGCAGCTTTCCCAAAATCTCAGCCTCCATATTTAGTTTAAATCAATGTGATGAGTGTAAACACTGGAGTTCCATTATCTGAAGCCAGGATCGTCCTCATGGGGATCACGGTCCACTGCAGGAGCAAGAAGCAACAGAGCAGAATCCTCAGTGGGTTTACATGGTCTGTAATATTGTGATATTTAACCATAAATGCTACTGCTGAATGCAACAATCAGCAGTACCAATGCTTGCTCTTATGATCAAAGACTACTGCTATTTTGGTTTCCTTTGGTTACAATCAGTTCTGATGAGAGTGTGCCCCTCCAGTGATTCCCCATCCCACCAAAAAGACAGCATTGAGAATAGGGCTGCAACTAACGACTATTCTGATAGTCGATTAGTCACCGATTATTGAAACGATTAATCGACTAATCGGATTATGAATGACACAAATTCTCAATTGCTCTTATTTAGCAAGCAGCTTTTAAATTTAGCTTGAGGTTGTTCGAGGCATGTGATGACTGAAAATAAAGGCAATAAATATTGATACTTCATTATAAAAAAATGTCTTTTAATAAACTTTGTTTCATATAAGGGTACTGTTGACACAAAAGCAAAGACAAATCAAGTTTTTGTCCATTTAAAAGCAAGGACAGGCAAAGTGCTAATAAAACAAATAAATTAAAAATCAAGTATTCATTTTTCCTGTTAACAAAAATGACAGGGAAAGTAACAGCAATAAAAACATCAACAAGCGAAGCTAGTCTTCTTCTGACTAAATAATTGTGATTAAAAAAAGACGTTTGTCAGGCAATAATATAACATAACGCTTTTAAACTCGTTAATAAAAAGTTTAAACCATATTTTTGTAATGGATGCTAAAATCCTGCGCGCAAGTATAAACGTTCATATATAACATCTGACAGAGGCGAGTCCGCATCGTCTCCGTTACGAAGTCACACGTGACTCCTCCTCCTCAAATGTGCGTGTCCTGCTTCCATGGAGAGAAGGTCCGCTGTACAGATATTGCAGGTATTTTTTTGCTGCTGCAGCGGAGGACGCCATTGGACCGTGTTTTGACGCTATTGCACATGCACGACTTTCAGAGATAGGAAGGAAGCGAGATGGCTCACTCCTCAGCTGCTTTCATCAGCACCTCCGGTAAAACGACGTTTAGTTCAACGGCACGGCACGAAAAAACACGTGTTATGACGTAACCAACGAATCATCGACGAGTAAATTCGTCGGCGACTATTCCTGTCATCGATTTTTGTCGACGACGTCGACTAATCGTTGCACCCCTAATTGAGAAGGAAAACCATGGGCAGTCAGATGATTAGACAGGTTGTAAACGTACCTCCAGGTTAGCCACATATTCCATGTGCCACATAGCTAAAATCAGTGCAGAAAAGTTGTTAACCTCCTGCACTGATCCTGGTTCAGCTTTTGAACCCACCATACTGGTTGTACATTTCCTGTGTTTTCCCCAATGTCTCAGAGAGCGGCCAAGTTTTTATTCCCATGTGGATAATTAGATAATCTGACTCAGCTGCTTTCCTGATGAGGATCTATTTGATAATATGACTACAATTGGAACAGTGGTACCACACCCAAGATCTTATAATTACTAATACGGATATAACCTGCTTTCAGACATGCATCTCCGCAGATCCTCTGCATTTTGTGTTGTGAATGCGTCTGTGCGGAGAACATCCCGCCAAGTGTGCTTGTATGAAAAGCAAACTCCGGTTTAAGTCTGTATCCAATTCTCTAGACTTTACCCACAGGTCTTGTCTGAAAACAGCAATAGATTGTGTAAGCTGCTGCTAGTAGACATTCCTGGCTGTCTCGCCTCCTATGGCAACATAGGGGGCCGGTTGTAGGGTCACCAGACAGCGACCACTGGTCCTTTAATGTTTTGCTTTAAAAAAATGTCCAGGCAGCTGAGCAGTGGTGAGGACATGAATTAACTGCATTAATATTGCTCTTGTCAAATCGAATAGTCCACTCAAAGCACACTGACCAACACGGACGATCCTACTTTGCCCAAAGGCAATTACATGCTGGAGAAGCTGGGGATTGAACCACCCAACCTTGTGATTACCTCTCCCCACCCATTGTTGTTGATTGGACCCTAATTCTAATCCTTCCTCCTCCACCGAAAGCTGCCTTTCTCTGCTTTTTGGACGAGGGCTTTTGTTGCTCTTCCCTCCACTTAAACCTACCTTCTGAAGCATCAGTGATCTTGATGATAAATTCCCCTAGAATGTACTACATGATGGTCTTCCAGCCTGCCTCCCTGCCCTCAGATCCGGGCATTTTGCCTCCGGTCTCTCGTAGGCAGCATGCATTCCATCCTCTGAAGGAGGAGTAGAGGGCTCTTCGTGACAGCAGACCAAAGCCAAAAAGCAGAACTATTAAACTAAAACCCAAGTTGTAACTAATCCAAATTTTCTTTTAATTACAGCCTTGTAGAATGTGAACATATTTGACTTTGATGATTGGACGTTCACATTAACAATGTTCTTAAGTTAAAAGACAAGAGCCTTTGTGGGCCTGCATCCTGCAAACTGCCTTCACCACATCACTTGCTGTACTTTTCTGTCAGCTCATACTTAACAACACTTATAGTATGTTTGCAATATCAGCATAAAAACCGAAACAGCAAACCTTGGTAGCATAATGACAGAAGAGCTGTGGTCCAAGCTCTTTTTGCTTATTGAAAGAATTTAAATGGAAAATATCCTTGAGTCACAATAAACCTCTTCATACCAATTCTGTCAAGAAAATACAATGTAAGGACCAATCCTTTTATGTGAATGCAGTCTAAGAACGCAGCAAACAGGGTTATAATGTGTATCTAGTTATGCAATGGTGTAATGGCATGACTCCCAGCATTGGCAGACTGCGCATAGCAAGTGTGAGTAGCTGTACAACACAGTGAAACACAAATATGGTGTAAGGTTATAAGCTCCATTTGACTTGATTTGCCACAGAAATACAAAAAACATGAAATCACCCATGTGGCTATGCAGATCTACACTTTTACTTCTGTCTAGATTCAAAATGTATTTGTCATTGTGAATAAATGAGCATGATTGATAGGTGAAGACAGTTGGGGCCACTAATTGTTTTTTTGACTGGAATACGGATGCAGAATTGAGACATACCAAAATGGAAAATTAAAAAGGTTATCTTAAATATACCTTCCCAACAGACCACAGGGTGAAGAGCAAAAATATGCATTTGCATAAAAAATATGCATTTGCATCCTAGGTACAACACAAGAACTTCCAATAATTGCATCTCCTCTAATGTCAGAGAAAGCATTCCATTTTAGCATTGGCCCAACAAAGCTCCACCCCTTCCAAAACTCAGCTGACGAATCAGGAAACAGCTTGTTACACTTCCTCAGTGAACAGACAGTCACAGTGAGAGGTATGATGACCAACTATACGAAAAAAAACAACAACTTCAGAATAGAATGACTGATGATCTTTGGAATACTGTGTGCAGTGCCTGGTCAATGTCCTGTACCATCTGCCTGTTGTGATTTCAGCTCATGGCCTCATCCTCGTATTTCCTCTCTTGTCCAGTCTGCCATGACATTATCAAAGATGTCACGTGGCCACTGATTCTATAAAATGTCTCTTCACAACTGGTGGCCTTAGAAACAAATCTATGGCTACTTGGTTCGGTGAGAGTCATCTTCATCTTCCAATTCAGAGTTGTGGAACCTGTGTGAGGCCTCTGAGGCTCTCTGTTGTCTGTATGCTGAAAAACTCGAACTCTTGAACCTCAGTCACCAGCAGCTGGTGTGTGTCATCTGTCGAGATTGCAGGGCTTGTGTTTATTTTTTTTTCACGTCTACAAAACATATAATTGGCCCATGGGGCACCCAAACCTTTGCATGTGTCTTGTGTGTTTTGACCTGAATAAGATGCTGCTGGTGTAACTTCACGAGTAGAGATTAGTAGATGACTGTGATACTTACACTTGTATTGAGAATTTACACTTGCTTGCTAACTTGTATGCCATAAGATCTTTTTAAAGATAATTTTCCGAATTTCCGCCTTTATTAAGAGGATACCAATGGCTGTGAGCAAAGACAACAGGGTCAGCAATGCTTGTAATTGATTATCTATGTTGCTTTCTGCACTGGTAGTCGGGTCTAATGCAGGTTGTTTTCTTCTGTGTAACAGTCTGATAATTCAGTGATTGAAAAGTTGTGACGGCAAAGACCGAAGCAGCAAGCTGTTATATGAGTTTCTACCTCTCAGTTTCCAAACATCTCAGCCTAACTATATTAATACGTGGACCCGGAGTTTTCAAAAATATAATGGGGCCAGCACTGTTTCCTAAATTCTCAGTTTCAGCAGTTCTAAAACTCCATAGTAGTGTGGAGGTCAGGTGTAGCTGTAGCAGGGTGGATGCATTTAGAACAAAAACATTGTAATGCAAGAGAGGGGAGAGGGAGAGGGGAAGAAATTATCCAAAGACTATTTCCTTAGTACATGGGGCATCAGATGAGCTGCTGGGCGGATGAAATGATCCGTTAAATGCAGCACATTGACTGGTCCAGACATAATTTGCTGACTCCATAGGGACAACAAGATGATTGAGCTATGCATGACACCCATTTTTCGACTTTTGACACGTGACATGTCATTTATTCTTGACCAGCTACCATATGACATCGTATGATGGGGAATCTAATCTGTAGAGATATTTAGGTAAATATGTATTTGAGAGCAGGAAAACCATTTATTTTACATACACTAATAAAAACATTCAAATATTAGGATGAATACTATTGTTTCTCTGACAGACTTTTTTTTACATTTATAGTACATTGTGATGATGATACTTGAAAGTTCTAAATTCTAGACTTTTAATTTTCTGATTTTCTAAGGATTGAAGCTAATAACAATAATTTAAAGTTTCAGACTGAGAGATATGGCCAATACTGCAATTTCCCTTTGGAAATAATAAAGTGCTGTAATAATTCAAGCAAGATGGCATCTTGTTTTACAAGCACAAGTTTGAACAAACATGTTTTTCAGCTATTGCTTCCAGCAAGGAGGTTAATATCTATTAATTAATTTGTCTGTGTGTCTGACAGCAGGATACCTCGAAAAGTGCATTACAATACATCTGCCAGACTGACTGACCTCCAGCCAAAGAAGCCAATTAGATATTGGTGGTGATCCAGATCTGGCAGTTCCACTGTTAAACAATTATTGATTGGAGCCATAACTGTGAAACTAATAGTAATAGAGGTTTGATTTTAAAACCCAGGGGGGATGTGTACAAATTGAATGAATCAGTTCAAACTCAAACTTGAGCCTTATCAATGAGAACTAAAGAATTGTGGTGGAGGTTTGCTGCCTTTCGTTTAATGTGGTAATCGCATTTGAAAATGAAACTTCTGAAAATATCAATGAGTTGGTTGACTGCCCACTCTTTATTCCATGTGCGCCTGTAACTCTACCTCTGCTGACAGTCTGACATTCAATCAAACGTCTGAACTTGAAACAGGAACGCTTTCACTGCACATAGAACCACGTAGAAGCCTCAGAGGTACCGCTGAAAGCTTATGCCTCAGTACTCTCTGAATATTCCATCTCCATCAGAAACCACTAGAGATTGGTTAAAGTTTTTAGGGTACTACTGCTCTTTATCAATACATTTTATTGATCCAGTACTTTTAACTAACCTGTAACTGGTTCTTTTTTTTATTTAGCAATGTTCAGTTCTTTGCCTGCACACCCCAAATCCGACTCAACCCTTTAGTCTGATCTGAAACTGAGTTCTTCAGAAGATGTTCTAATTGAATTAATGAAAACACACATAACATTCAGGCGAAAAATTAGTTAACTCCATGTTTGGGCTCCAGGCTGCTAGCATACGTAACACACCTGGAGCAACGGGAGATGAACTACGAGCTGAACAGAAGAAAAAATGTCTATTTGTGATGAACTGCCCTTACATTCAAAAGAGATGTCAGACTTGTGGCAATGAGCAATGTTGACTCCAGTGAAGTGTAATGACACTTTTTAAAATTTAATTCTCTCCCATTGTCACTGTGCGCAGGGTCTGTGGTTGTGCCTATTTGTGTGTGTGTGTGTGTGTGTGTGTGTGTGTGTGTGTGTGTGTGTGTGTGTGTGTGTGTGTGTGTGTGTGTGTGTTGCATAGTGCTGCAGCATGTAAGAGAAAGCTACCCCTCTCCTGGCACACAGCCTCTCAGGCTCTCTTCTGGATAGAATTAGCATGAGACAAATGTCCTCATTAGAAACAGATTTGGTTTGATGAGAGTCTTTGTGTAACAATAGCAAATAATAATAATAAATAGAAAATCAATTTTATGAATTCCTTCAGTGCTAAGAGCAGAACTGATGATGCTGGGGCTTATTGATACTCTGGTCTTTAATATTTAGAGAATGATTTAATCCTGGGTTTCAGTGCATATACCCAGCCATCACCATTTAGAACACTGATCCCAAATATGATCTCATGGTTGAGAAGGTTCAGCACCCACCATTGCTCATTGAAGACATTTCTAATCTGTGCAATAAAGGCAATACAAATATGGACCTCAAACTGAGTCTGAGTATGCTAATAAACCCCGATCTGCCAAAACATTAAAACCATGTTCAATGTTTGGTTTAATGTCCTGGGGACGAGAAGCTGCAAAGGCCAGTAAGTAGCTAGCAGGCCATGTCTTCCACCAGGAAGAGGGGACAACCAGGAGGGGAGGACTCTTGTCCTGCAGCACCCACAGTCCAGAATGTCCAGCATCTCCTTAACAGCGAATCTATCACGCTCAGCCCAGCTGTCCTCACCATCATTGTCCTTTTTGGGCTCTGCAAAGCGCATTCTGCTCGCCACTGCTTCTCCACCGCAGGCAAATGTGCATTGTCAGGGCAAGAGAGTGGTGGCCAGGCATGGAGGTCAAAGTCCATGATGTAGCCGGCATGGCAGGAAGAGCAGAGGACAGACCTCTGGCAGAAAGCTGATAACTTGATTGGATTTCTACTTTATGTGCAGATTATTGTGGAAAGCACCCGTGAGAGAAAGAGGGAGCTCAGGACACGCAGGTGTTATGTAGATGTGGACCTGATAGGGGCTTAGATAGTTACTATACAGCTGTTTATCTTTTGTGTGTCGAACAAATGAGATTGTACAAACAGGGAGTATGGTGCACACATGTAGAAATGTGAACCAGAAATTAGTACCAAATTGATTACAATTTCTAAAAGGGGGTTATCTGAAGCAGATGGAAGACATGAATCTGTCTTTTCTCTTTTCGATATCCCGATGGTTTGAATAACAGAATCATTTACATTTACTAGTTTCAACCATTCCTAATTTGTTTAAGATAAATATTACATTTCTTTACCAGTTAGTTACCTATAACATTTTAGGTCATGGTTGAACTGGTTGAAGTTATGACACATGTATGCACTGATTTTACTGTGATGTTTTTTCAGTCTAAGCTCAGCTATGCCAGAGTCTGATGCTGTTGTGATCAAAATAATTGATCAGTATAGTCTGTTCCAGAGCTGCAGCAGATGAAATGGTCTAAAGTGTCTGAGATCTGAGAAGAGTCAACCTTATAGCCAGAGTTCTTCGACTTCACACACAAACCATTCACCCACCATCAACCCGAGAAAAACACATATTCTTTAAAAGTAATGAAGCGGTTATTCTCCAAAGAGTCTATATGGATGGTCTGAGAGCACACGTCCTCACTGAACTTCAGGGTGTTGGAGTGAGGAGGAACCTTGGCTGGCTGGATTGATTGAACTGAGCCCGATTCTGCTGCTCAGCCACTGGGAAAAGAACACAGTGAGAGAGAGAGAAAACTTCAAACTGAGCTTGATCAAGTTACCCTCAGGTCAACAAGCACTTCTCTGGCCTGTGAAGTGCTGAGATGTCAGTTGCACTCCGCCCCACTGGTCTGTGCCTGCTGTACTCACTCAATTAAATTTTTCTATTTTTATTATTATTATGTAAAAACATCTAAGCTCTCAATAAGGGAAACAAAATACAATCTTGTGTAGGTTTAATAATATCATCATCATCAATTGATATGAAAACTATTTTTAATCCCTTTTATGACATTTGAAAGAATTATTTGTTGGGTTGTATAAATGAAACGTCATCACCAACCGTCCAGTTTAGCACATTAAAGCCAGGACTCAACTAAAGCTTAAACAGTTTCCAGTGAAACAAAAAGACACAAATGGCTTTTGTGGCCTCCGCTACAAATGTTGTGAGGACCAAAATCTGTACATATATATTTTTCAAAATGAAGACACCTTCTAAAGTTATGGCACTTGTAGGTTTATGATAATAACAAGTAGTAGGTATGATTACGATTGGAGAAAGTCTCCAGGAAATAAATGTTACCCAATGAAATGTCCTCTGAAGTCAGGGAGACATGACAGAATGAGTGTGTGTGTGTGTGTGTGTGTCTCCCTGTTAACCCACCACAGCTTTGATGAGCTTCTGGCCAGAACCAGTGCTTATTGTTACTCAGCAAATGTCTCTTTACGTTCTTCTCTCTTTTTCTTTTTCTAACCCCTTCTGACCTCTCGGGCTGCGTCTCATGGGTGTCTCACGCCGTCTGACTCTGTAGACCTTCGGATTAATGACAAAGCTTTTAAGTGCTTCAGGTTTCCTGCTGAGTGTGGGCCCGGGGGTGCGCTGCTCCACCTGACTCTCAGAATCACACAGGCCACTGAGTGAAATCGCCGAAAGCACGGCCTGCAGCACGGCCTGCAGCACGGCCTGCATCACGGCCTGCAGCACGGCCTGCAGCACGGCCTGCAGCACGGCCTGCAGCACGGCCTGCAGCACGGCCTGCAGCACTCAATGCTTCGTCAAGATCACACGTTTCCACAGCAACTGCATCCCAACTACTGTCATCCCTTTATCTATTATCCTACAGTAGAGATAATCAATGTGTAGAAAGTCCAAGAAAAGGTATTTTCTTTATTGCTATTTAAAAGTAGCGTTTCCTCAATACAAATCGACCAAAAAATTCCGTAATGGTAGAATATTTTTAGAGTTATGTTACATAAATAAAAAGGAATAAAAAAATGAGTTGCAAAACCTTTACTCATTGTTTTTATCTTTGGCTTATCACCTTAAATCCACTGTGGTTTTCACTCTCTCTCTCACACACACACACACACACACACACACACACACACACACACACACACACACACACACACACACACACACACACACACACACACACACACACACACACACACACACACACACACACACACACACACACACACACACACACACAGTCATTGCAGCGTGACAATGAAATTCCAGGTGGAGCGATAACAAGCTGCACACAGGTCGTTCTGACCTCTGATGCAGACGCTCAGACTGTGGTTCTATTCAAGACAAATTCACCAACTAAGGATATTTTGCTCTCCGTGCTTTGGTGCAGGTCATGTATAATGTTGTTTTCTTATTTCCCTATGAATTCTTCACTGTTTGTTGATTTTAACATTGACGTAGCTAAATAATGAATTTTTCATAATTAAATGAGGCAGGTATGAGGTCTATGTGATTTGTGAAAATGGGATTCGATATGATTTTATATATATAAATGTCACGATACAATAGAAACGTTACAAGTTAAAAACTAAAACAAATGCAAAGCAAATAAATCTGAAACTATCACCTATTCCTCCTGTCCTCTGTCCTCCCTCTCACTGCTGATGGGGATTCACTTCACTATATTTAACCGCTTGGTCACAGGACATTGCTGTTAGCCTGTAAGCACACAATGGCATACACACACCTCTGGTTGATGTCAGTCTCTTGGTAAAGTAGTTTACAATGTCTCTTTTCTGCAGGTTGGTGTTTGTGGAAGGGTCTTGATCAATTCTTGGGGACAGTTTTATAGCACTCACAGTAACGAGCATAGATCTGGTCAAATGGAGTAAAATGCACTTTGCCAGAAGTCGCTCTTTTGCATGGGCTCTCTGCTGCTTGATCTCTGAGTGTTGAGGAGCTCAGCCCCGAACACATGGCTTCTCCAAACAAACAGATCTTCAGTTAACTGATTAGTGTGAATTATTAAATGGTTGTTTAAATCATTAGTCAATCAAAAGTAAGGCTCAGTCCAATATATATGAAAATAATCATCTTTGGCCATATCACCCAGCCTTATCACACATATTTTCATCACAAAGCAAACCAATCATAGAAGGTTTGTGTGCAGACCCTCTGAATAATTAATGATGGATAATATCATTTTTGTAAAAGCTCATGTTTGAAATCCTTTCTCCATCTCGTTTAATTGGAAAACTTCACGACAGACAGCTTGACCTTGATGCTGCCACAAGGCAACGTGGAGTTGTTGAAGGCAGCTGATGAATCCAGTCTTTGTGGTTGGTAATAAACAGACCTTCAGCGGGCAGAAATGAATAACGTCAGCGAAATGCGTGACGATAGAGAGGCGACTTGTTGATTGTCTCTGGTGTATAGGGCTGTGTGCAGTATGTGATTATTGGGTATGTTTGTGCTTCTGCCTGCACCACCTGGAATTATCCTTACACGTGTGTGCGGTCCAAGACTGGAGGTCATTCCCAAAGACAAAGACAGATGTGAGCAGAGAACAAAGCCCAACAGGGTGAAGAGTGCAGAGTTGGAAACAAATGAAGATGAAGAAAGTAGACAGCAGAAAGGTTGAAATTCTTATGTTTTTTCCTAATCTGCATTTTCCCAGCTGCAGGACTCTTTTTGCTTTGTTTACTGATAAGAACTTTCTGTGGGAAATGGATTTTTGACGTACTCCCGGATGAGCGGAGGTCTGTCAGACCTACAGTGCTCCATTTCTCATTTTAGTGCTGCTCTGCGTCCTCTACCCAGAACTGAATGATGAAACTGTTTTGTTGCAAGTAATACATGTGTGACCAAATGTCTTCCAGAGCTCTCAGCCAACAAGCATGAGGCACTCAGCATGGATTCGGTCTCTTTGCTCATTGCTGGTGTGTGCTTTTTGTGTCAGTCTCGGGTTGTTGTTGTGGTTGTTGTACCATTCTTGTCCAGACAATTTTTTCAAATTTTGAACTGAGGATGAACTGTTAGGATTTCGGTAGACAAACGTCAATGGTAAGTTCAGAGTGGCCTGACAAAGAATGTTAATGTTTTTCTCGAACATGATATCTTACAATCAGCTCTAGGGAATGTCTTGAAATTCGGTACAGTTTCTTGGATGAAGTTATAGAATTTGGGTGGTTGAAGACCAAAAAGTCAAGGTCACATGATCCTACGTTGTTTTGAATGTCATATATCAAAAAATGGGAAAGGGAATTTCATTACATTTGGCCCTTACTTGAATTTGTAAAAATTGGTGGTCAAAGGTCAAGGCCACTGTGACCTCACACATTATGTACCTTGTGAATCTAATATCTCAGGAACATCTCAATGGAATTCTTTTAAATTTGGCATGGAGGTCTCAAAAAGTATGTTTTTTGCCTCTTGAATGTGATATCTCAACACCAACCTGAGGGACCTTCTACAACTTTTATTAGTTGCCACTAGTTAACTCACAGATGAAGTGATTACATTTCAGAGGTCAAAGGTAAGGGTCACAGTGACCTTTTATGAATCTGAATTTTTTTAAATGTAGAAATCAGTAAAATGAAACTGCACTGGTTAGGTAAGGGTTTACCCAACCAGTAACCCTTAGCCTAACCCAAACACAGTGGGGTAATTCTAGTTATATTACAAAATGTAACGTCTGTGGGAGTGTATTAGCACTTCAGGGTTTTTTGTATTGTTAATACACTTAATAGTCTCACAGGAGATATCAGTTGTCATTTGTGTGGCTCTACTGTTTGTGTATTTTTTTGCTCTAATGTTTCCACTTTGTAGAAAGTAAATATGAACGCACATCAACACTATCTTTACTCTCTATTAAATCAACTGATAATGTAATCTGGTTGATATCTTAACATTAGCTTGTGAGGGTAAAAGTGAGTAATAGTGTATTTCAATGGCTCTGGGGGTAGAGCCGGTCCTATAACCACAAGGTCGGTGCCTGTCTTCCCCATTCCACATGCAGAAGTGTCCTTGGGCAAGGTCATACATGCACAGTATGGATTTGTGTGTGTATGGCAAAAATCTGTACTGTGCGTGCTGTTTAGGTCATAGAAACCTGAACAGCGTAAATACAGACCATTTACCATATTTAAAGTTGGTCTACAGCTAATAGCATTGTTACATCATAGCATTACTTAATGTGAAGCAGTGACACATCTTCCAAAATCAACCGTTGTTGTTGTCATGGCTTTCAAAACAACCAAACATCTGGTTCTAGTGTTGGTATAGATTAGCTCATGACAGTCAGAGTCATAGAGTTCTTTTCCAAAGGACGAGAAGTCCAGATTGGTGAGCCAAGTTATGGTCATAGATGCTCTGAGGTATGTTTTAATCCGATCTACACTGGAGAACAGTCTCTGATACAAGAAGAAGTCATGGGAAGAGGGATGATGACTCCCATATTTGAGGTTCCATATTTTCATCAGCGGTGGAAACTGAGCAGTTGTTGAGTGAATATTGTGAATTCTGATCCTCAGTAGGTTTGTGATAGTGATCACACTGGGTCCGCAGTGACTTTTTCTGTTCTATGGGAAAAAATCAGATGCTGCCATTTTTATTCCATTCCCCCTCTTTCTCGCCCAGACCTGTCAGCTGTCTGTCAAACATAACGTTCCAGATGTGTAACAGGTCATCAGTATTTCTCTTGTTGCTTTTCTCAAACCAGTTGAGTTCACAGATCCTCTGACCCTCGCAGGAAATGGTTCTCTCTAATGTCACAACAGCGAGCTCTCGGGCTCCAGGCAGCTCAGGAAACTTTGATGCGGAATGGTCAGAACGGCAGGAAACAATTACACTCCAGAATGTTCGTCCCCCATCGTTTTAAACAGAGGAGAAATTCAACATCAAAAAGTCTAGATCAAGGGGTACACTCTTTTCTTTTATATATATTTCTCAATTTGTTTTTACTTGGGTGGTCTGGTGAGGAATGTGGGTGGGCAAGTGTTGCCCAGGCCCATTACTGCTGTTGTGCCTGACATAGAGCGACCTTTCCTTTAATCATATTGGTGGAATTCATTCTTTTCTTTTCCTAGGAGTCACATTTCATTTAAACTGCTTGCCCAATGCAGCTGTGTGTGAAGTGTGTTAAATAATGTAATGCTCTACGTGATCCTCAGGATGTGAGGTCAGAAAAGACACAGGAAACACAATCATCTGTTTCCTGTGGATAATCCTCACACCCTCCTCTGCATGTTTTCATCTGGAAATCTGTCCTTCTTTGCCCCCTTACTGTTTTAAATGCAGTTTAGTCATTAGTGTGTGTGTGGGGCCATTCAGGTCAGGTACTTGCTGTCCAAACACGCAGGCCCATTCACACAGACACTTAATATACGTGTGACTGCAGCCTTTAACCTTGGCAGGCTGGGTGCAGACAAATTGTCCTCAGTTTGTCTCTGGCTTTCTGATCCAAACACATGATGCTGTGTTTCTCACTCTTCTCTGAACCCTGGCACTCGAAACCCTTTGCTGTCCTTGTGTGAGGGTAACTCTGCATTTTGACTCATTTCAGTTTGGAACATAAAATCTCATAATGATAATAACATATGAGTTGTTCAGGTAGGTGTTTGCCATCAAATTTTTTTTTTAAAGACAGTTGTTAATGGTGTTTTAGGTTTTATTGATGAAAAGTAAATAATTTAATATGCACTATATTTTCCTTTAAGTCGTGTTTAACAGTTGGGCCAACGTTACACTTGTGACTGCCCTGTGTTATTGAATGTGTTGAATCTGCACCAAAGTCTAGTCACTGTGACACGTTCACACAACGTATATAAACAATAAACTGTCTTGAAATTGGAGTAAATCAATGCTCCTCTGAGAGGGATCATTTGAATTGATTACTGAGCTTTCCCCTTTGTTGTGCTTGTGCCCAAAAGAAAATTATTATTTTTCACTGCTTCCCATAACAACTGGTCCATGTTCACACCAGTGTATTGTGTATATTTATATCTGGAAGATGTTTTTCATATTCACGGTTAATATGATAAAATAAAACTTAACACTTCACAAGTTCAAAACATATTTTCACCATTAGAAAGGCTTATTCTAATTATTCTAATGTGTGCACTGACTCACTTAAGGGTGTGTTCAGGCAGTTTTGCTCTGGCAGTGTGTCTGAGATTCTGCGTTTTAGCGAGGGAATGAGTGTTTGGGCTTGTCTGCTTTAATGAGCTTGCAGACAGGCAGATGAGCAGACCAGGGTTGACACATGTTCGTAAAAACTGTTTGGGGGAAGCCAGCGCCGCAGGAAATAAAAGCATGTGGATGTGTAGTGTAGCCTCTTTCTGCCATCCAGGGGAAGAATCAAAAGTTGGAAGCTTGTACATGCAGGGAATCAGACACTAAATGATAACAGTAATCACGGTTGTGGAGCACGCTGCTTATCTGACATCTCACACACCAGCACATTCAGATAACAATGTCTGGTGGCATGTGTTCAACAAACTAAGAGCTTGAATCCTTGGAAGAGAACTCCATCGGTGGATCTCAACAGACTAACACGGAGTATAGACAAAGAATATGCAGCAGTCCTGAATTTTTTTTTATAAAGCAGCTGTTGTTGATGTTACGGCAAACAAAACTACAGAATAATTCCCAAAAACCCTTAAAAGCTTTATAACTCCTAACGTGTTGAACGAATAAAACCTGATGGAGGTTCTTCAGGTGATTGTGGCTGAAGAGATAGAGCGGGCCGGCCACTAACCAGGTCCATCCTTGGGCAATGTACTAACCCCAGGTTGACCTGATTGCTGTGCTGGCAGTGTGGGAATGGTGTGAGATAGAAAATGTGTAAAGCGCTTGAGTGATTTATAAAGTCAATGAAAGTGCTAAATAAATCTTGTCCATTTGCCCTGCAGTTGAAGATTGTTCAGATTTTGGTTCAGATTGGAATATAACAATTTGTTTACTGTCAATGGAATTTGCTGCAGATTTTCCAAAATCCACAGAGGATGTTTTCTCATTATTGTAGTAATTACCTCACTTTTTCCTCTGGAGGATTCACGATATTAGAGAAAAAAGTCAAAAGTTGTCTGCTTGCACACAAGAGTGATCCAGTTGAAATTCACAGGGAACATAAATGGTCCCCAGAGAGGTTTTTTCCTAACATGTTTACTTGTCACTCATATTTTAGATTCATGACTCGCTGCAATCACAAACATATTTTGTCGGAATGGTAATGCAAACCAGATGATAAGTAGAAGGAGGAAATGGTTGTACAGATGGTACAATATCTGCAGCGTTTACTGTCAACAGATTTCTCTTTCTCCAAACGTAATATTGCTGGTTTGGTCAGGGGTTCATATTGAAATATCTTGAAAAATATTTGATGGATTTTCTATAAAACTTTGTACAGACATCTGCAAATGCTAAACTCTACAGACTCCTCTGATCCCTAGCCTTTTCAATTAGTGCCACCATGAGGTTAACATAGTTAATCAGAGTTCAGAGGGAAATGTCAAGAGGACTATTAGTCAAACCAGAGGCAGGCACAGAGGAGACCGGCTGGAACAGTCAAGTGCTTTTATAGTGAGACTCAGACATACAGGCAATGACACCAAGAATACAGGCAGATTAACAATAACAACAAACACAAAGCAACAAAGTCCAGAAACTCACAGGGAAACATGAACGCAGAGACAAGAATGACTCACTTTCTTTCTGTGGGCAGAGGGCAGGCGTAAAAAGTATTTGGCTCTGTCTGAAATCCCTTGTTAATCTCTGTATAGTGAGTTTGCCGTTTTGTAGTGCTGCCCAAATGTTCAGGGAATTTAAGCTTCCCCTATATAGCACATTCATTGTTTCCCATGATGCAGCATGAAAAATTTGTGTGCAACCAATGGGCAATAACCGAGCAATATATATCATCATGTATTGAACTTGCAAACTGGGACTAACACGTTTATTTCTACTTTTAAAGATTGTCATTTAATGTGTATTTTTACAAGAGCTATACTACTCAGTGTAAATTAAACATCACGTCACAATCCTGCGACAATGACGTCATTACTGGCGGCAAGAAAATGCGCATTGTGTCCGAAAGTGTCTTTTCCTTTTCCTGATGAGCTCTTTACATAGTGCACTATATAGAATACCCTATATGAGAAAATAGGGGTTAGTCAATGAGTGGGTGATTTCAGACACACCCCATGAGCGACAGGCGTGGTGGGCGTGGGAGTCAGGGCTGGTTGATGATGACTCGCAGAGTGAGAGCGGTTGTGATGGGAACGAGTCAGGACAAGAGACAGATCAGGATTCTCTTCAGTAGATTTGGTTGAGACAGTCGTAAAAGTTTTTGCTCACTGCGGCAACTGTTGAGTTTCTCCATAATATCGAAAGATCTTATGGTGAAACGATGGGAAAAGAAAATATGTTTATTTGCATCCCAGAGACGCTAAGAAATTACAATTATTATCAGAATTTATGAATCCTTATTAATCGAGAAAATACTGCATTTTTGGGTCTCTTTCCGTGCTTGCCAGTGATCCTGGCCCTGGAAAAAGGAGGGGAAGGGCTAAGGGTTAGGGAGAATGGGTAGAATGGGATTGGGCCTTATCTCGCAGTCCCTTAGTAATCCAGTTCCAGCAAGCTAGATGATGGAAACAGTAACGTAAAGTACTGACTCATATTTTTCTCCAAACCACCAGTATCATAATGACATAGATTTGAGTCTCCGATATCCCCTGAGCTCCTCCCTGTGACGTCTGTGGATAAAAAAAAATTCTCACACATCATTTGAGCAGGAATTATTCCTTGAAAATGTATTTAGAATGGCAACTGAATCATAAATTAACACACCAAACAGGAGTCAAGGTTCCCACACTCTGTGTTGTCTTCGAAAGTATTTTATACAGTCATGCAAAGACTTGCACACACCTCTAGGCACACAACTAATGAGTTCACAAACCAAGGAAAACACGCATGCATGCCCTCCAAGATGTCAGCAGACCTCTGTTCATTCTGGCAGTAATGACCACATTTAGACTATAATACATGTGTGTGTGTGTAGATGATGGTCAGTCTGAGCTGTGTCACCGCTGATGCTGTCGTAGTCATGTGTCATCAGGGCCCTGAACCAGACAGTGTGACAGCAGGAGCGTGTGTAACATCACGGGGGAAGAAAATGTTCTGATTCAACCAACTGGCTGCTGTCCCCACGGGCCCAATGAATGAGTCGTTGTCTGTGTTTGCTAGGATCGTAATTGTTTGCGTCTGTCTAAGATTGTTTTTGATGCATTTATGGGTATTTATGCAGTTGTGTACTTGCTGAAATAAGATATATAGCTGCAAACATTCACAGATGTGACATCTATATTCACCCTAATGACCAGCATATACATCACAGTAACAAAGGTAGTAGAGTAACATATCATCAGTAAAAGTCTCACTGAATATAGACGGTGTTTGGTGACCAGCAGGAGATTCTCCTTATTGAATCGTCTTTCATCAAACACACAAATGTGATCCTTCGTGAAACCTTAGCAAAAAACATGTCAATGAGAAACATCCAACCACAGAGCTTATAATTGTGGCACATATGTGTCTGATTGCAAACAGAAGCAATTGCAATTTAAATATAGTCGACTAATGTGTCCTTGAGGATGGTCACGTCACTGTCAGGGTGAAGGAATCATTCAAAACTGTTACTTTTCATCACTTACAAACATCCAGTCAGTGTTTCTAGTTGGAGACATGGTGAGAGTGATGAGAAAGGCCAATGTCAGCATCAATACAACTGAAAAATGCAGCTCAACTGGATGAGTAACAAGGTGCTCTTAGATAAAGTTAATGGTCTTCAGCTGAGTTAGGTCCAACAAGCAGCTTTCACAATACACATTCTGATAAAGACAAAGTCATGCATACAAGTATTATGGTGTTTATTGAGAAACTGACACCTCATTCAGATGGAGAATTTGGGAAGGAGCCTTGTTGCTTCTGTTGAGCTGCTGGGAGCAAGGTCAAATTGTACCAGTAGAAGACTTCTATATTAGCCTATTGATTCTTACGACAGATTTTTCATTAGCATATGTGCGCCTAGACAATGATGCTGCTGAAACTAAAACCGTAAAGTTAAGTGTTTACAGCACCCAAAAAGGTCGAGGCTGGTATAGAATAAAGTTATTTAATAACAAAAGCAGACTTACAGTCTTATGCTGTGTTCACACCAAATGCAAAGATAGTTTTTGGTCCTGTTAGTTTGTTTGCTGGATCGTTTGTGTTTACTTGCACTACTCGCATGAGCAATGTAAATAAACACAACCTACGCATATTCCCCCCTTCTCCTATAAAGAGGAGACTTTTGGCTGAAGTGACTATAATTGCTGCATTGTACCTGAGACACCGGAGAAGCCAGCGCTGTCATGTTTGGGTCAACAAGACCATCCGGAGGCACAGATCTCAGGGAGGTTTACATTTTCTCCCAGGAGCTGTGTATGCCTGACTGCCTTTTCCTGTTCTGCTTGAGGCAGGCCAGAGTGATGACTTGCTAGCTGGGATTGCTCTAAGGACCTTGTCTCTGGTGACGTCTCAACGCGGATTGGTTTTCGTGACATTGCGTCGTGCAAATCTTTGGCTCGAGTTCAAATATTTTATTTGAAATGAGTGATGCAAATGATGTGAATAATGCAACATTTGTGTCTATTTGAGTATTTGCTTTGATGCAGCATTAGAGGGCTGGTGTCAGGCAAACTGAATGTCTAAATCTCAAAAAACTGTAAACAGCCAAAGGAAAGAAAGCAGGAAACTAAGAAATCAGCAGGGAGAAAAACTGATGCAGATGGAAAACCAGGGATGTGAACAGAAGAAATGACAAAGGAGGGTGGCAGAGAGCACAGAGGCTTAAATACACAAGGGAGGCAGGGATAATTGAACACTCAACAGGGTGGGGTAGACAATCACAGGAGCGGGAAACAGTGGAAAGACAGGAAGTAAATCTTGTCCAAACAACTGAAAAACAAGTCCAAACACAAAATTTTACAACGACAAATCTTTCAAAACTCCCAAACAGGGGCAGATCCTCACCACAATTGACTCTTTTGATTTGCATTGTTTTTGGAAGACCAATAAATCACAATATAGAATCAGTACCCGTATAATGTTAGTATCTGGAGAAATGCATATCATGTTAGGAAAAGGTAATTGATAATACTCTCACTAGATTAATAATACAAAGCACATTTATTTACAACACAATTCATATTGGAAATAAATACTTCACAACCACAGCATCAAATGTTTAGGAAAAAGAACCAGATGTCAGAAACAAGTATTATCGCTCCTCACAAGACACAGAGTTTCATTCCCAAGATTTACAAGTGTTTTGGCTGGGCCCAAATACCAGCAGATCAAGTTATTGAAGTTGGCTGGTTTTCAAGTGTGTCAAACCCTTCTCCCTCTCTCCCAAACCCAGTCGTACACACACCCATACACACATTCATTCGTAAATTCTTTCTAACTTGCTCGCAGTAATTCCCTAAATGTCCCATCTGGCTCCCCTTCCCCTCCTGCCTCTGTGTGTGTGTGTGCGTGTGTGTGTTAGCATCCTGCAGAGTGTTACAGTGTGGTGCTATGCTCTCACACAGAGACTGAGTGGTAGCAGAACAAGCTGGTGCAAGGCATAGTGTGATTAATGCCCACTGGCTTGGAGAGAAAGGTGGACTTTTATGCTGTGTTGGCTGTGGCTGTGCTTTCTGTGCCATCTGCTTGCGCTCCCCCTCTCCAGATAGATGGAGGGAGAGAAGGAAAAGAATAAAACACTGGGTGCTGCCAGCGCTTTGCTTCTGTCAGAGGGATTAGACAAACTTTATGCCCGGGAGCAGCGAGGCTCGGATGGTCAACCAATCACTGGGACTCACATCTCTAGGTTGATTTATACAAAAGAGAAACTACTGAGAGACAAAAGCCGTTTTCAGACATGACCTCCGGGTAAAACTTGAAGTATTGGCTACGGAGAATACCCACAGATTACCTTTCACACATGCACAACACAGTGGGAGGCTCTCTGCACAAACGCGTTAACGTATTAACTCAGCTGCAGAGATCTCCTGATTATGTCTACAGCACCCCAACAGCGTCGTCAGCTCCTATCACCACAAACTCTCTTTACATCTCCGTATGTGTCTTCGTGGATGACCCCACTATTTCACCGGGAGATTTCCCCTGCTGTGTTCTCCCATCGACTTCTCCTGGATTTTTACGGACTTTATCCGTCTGGGCTCCTAGTATAATGTCTAGGACATTTGCGTTCGCACATTACTCGTTACCATTATTTATGTATCAGTGGTGCTCTAAAGATTTAACCATTTCAACATTACAGCTGTACACAAAACCACATGCCTCCTATTTAAAGTTACATTTTCAAAATATGACAAATTTCTTATAACATTTTCTCTCATAACTGACTTTATTTTGAAATGATAACTCTGATAATGTGATGAGATTTTCTTCAAATAGCATCACTTTATACTCAAAATCACTGTTGTGTTGGGTTGTGGGCCAACACTGGCCCTTCTCCAGAGTGTTTTAAGTTTACAACCAGCATGGTGCAGCAGTTGGCCAGCAGGCTTCTCCGCAGCTCCCCTGTGCACCAGAGATGGTACGCTGCCTTCCCTCTTCTCTCCACCAGGCTCGTCTCCCATCAGGCTGCAGGGTGGATGAATAGGTAATCTACTACTGAGCCTGCCCAGGATTACAGTGATGGAGCGGATCTGAGCCGTTCAATGCCAAGTTTAGGAAAATCTCTCAATCCACAGTGGCAGCTGCCAGGCCTTTCTCACTCCACTAATGTTCTCAATCTGGGTTTGAAGGGCCAAGCTCAGGCCCACCAATCCCCCTTTCATTGTGTGAATGCTTATGCTTGTGTGTGTGTGTGCAAAACAAACAAATGGATAACATGAATAGGATGTTCTATGTGAGCCCGCTGCTCGGGAGTCAATAGGAGGCTTATGCTTGGTTTATGATTATGAATTTAAAAGCAGGAGATGGCAGCACAAACAGGCTTGTGGAAATCCGTCAGTTCGCCGTTTGTGTGTGCGGGGGACTGTTTAGAAATGCAGCTGTTGAATTGAGCGGCTGAAGTGGTCAGTGCAGGTTCACTGTCACAGCACAGAAGTTTTCCTCTTGCTTCCAGTTTGTCTCTGGATACGACCATATACATTTACATACTCAGACACACAGACACACACACACACACACACACACACACACACACACACACACACACACACACGCCCTAAGTGGATGATGTAGAGCAAGTGTTACGGAGTGTGTTTCCCGCTGCAGTGTTCCCCTGGTGTAGACTAAAGCCATAAATCGAATGATGTTAGCAGCTCTCCCTCTGGACTCAGCAGATACTGGTCCAACTGTGTGGACGTGGGCTAGAACACACACACTGCAACTGCTGCATATATACTGTATATGTCAATGACATTTCTGCTCTACTGGGCAGGCAATACTTGGACTAGAGTGAAAAGAAATATATATAAAATAAATTGAAGAGAACATTTAGGGCAAGGAGTTAGGGTTTGTGCCGTATTAGTCATGTTGTGGCCTGATGGAGAGCTTGTTTTTATTTGGACAAAACACAAAGCTGGACTTTTCGGGAATAAAGGCCGGCGCATGCTTCTGCGTTTTCACGGGAACGGAGACGCAGGAGCCCTTCCGGGCCCCTCACGGCCCTTCCTACGTCCTTACGTGCGTCGGCCAATTTTTCTAACTAGACGGCAAAGCCCTGCAAGCGTCACCCGGCCGCGAGGGCTGTGATTGGTCTGCTGACTACATCATTTCCGGAGTCGCATTTCCGGTTCATGCCCGGAAACCACGGAGGATTTAGAAGAACGAATATGGACCAGATAGAAGAGCACTTGGCAGAAGAGATCCGACACTATGTCCACTAGTATAACCCGTCACTAACCGGCGGATTTTTCTGCCAGAAAAAGGCTCTGCGGAGCCGCCGTGGCGATGTTAATAAATCGCTCTTCTTCGTGCAACACACGAAGAAGAGCCGACTTCGACAAAAAACATTACTCCGCCTAGTGTTCTGGCGGGGAATTGCATGGCAACGCGCGCAACGGTTGGAGAACCATGAATGACAACGAGTCCTGCGTTACAGCTGCGTGCCTGCGGGCCCCTGACGACGCAGAAGCATGCGCCGGCCTTAAGGATACACATGAAAATATTTAAACATTTTTGTTTAAAAAAACTCAAGATCAGTTGTTGTTTGAAAATGTGGAAGTGTTTGTACGTGCGATAAAAAGATTGAGATGGAGAGACAGTGAATTCCTCAAAAGATAATTTGAGCTGGCCATTCAGTGTGTGACTCATCTTGAGCAGCTCCCCCTCCCTGAATTCTTTTGACAAAATGATGGCAGGCATGTTGATCCGTCCATCCATCCATCCATCCATCCATCCATCCAATTATTCATTAAATCATTCATCTAGTGGGTGAGAGGTACATGGACAGGTCACCAGTCCATCAAAGTACCAACATACAGAGACACCATTCACACTGACATTCACACCTACAGGGAATTTAGAGTGTCCAGTTAACCTGCATGTCTTCAGAGTGTGGAAGGAAGCCAGAAAAAAACCCACACAGACACAGGGTGAGCATTTAAACACCACACAGAACCTTCTCGCTGTGAGGCGACAGTCCTAACCACTGTGCTGCCCTTGAATAAGGTAACCACAGAAACTAAAAAACATTTAGCTAAAGGTCATTCATTATTGCCTCCATTTATTGAGCTCTTCTCTAGTAGGGAACAAGATGAATTGATTAAAACAGACATGAAGTGCTTAGGATATTGGAAAACTCATTTGATTATTTATTTCATAAACTAATTGTTGAGCTGCATCCCACTTTAAGTTACAGCCACCAGTATCGGCACAGGTACAGTTGTGAGAAAGATTGTATCTCGCTATAGCTGCAGTAGCAGAGTTGTAATGCTGCAGCCCATTCAAAATACAGAACCTGAGTGTTGTGGGCAGCGTGTGCAGTAATAACCATCCTGAAGGCACCTTGGTCTAAAGGTTTACATCTTCACAAACACACAATTTGCTTTTTTGAATTGCTCAGTAAAACAGCTGTGGACTGTAGTTTCTGTCAAATGTTACTCAAACAGGAGGAAAGTGGTGACTGTTTTCCGATGGTGTGTGTGTTCATGATGATGAAGGAACATGTCACCCAGTGAATCAGTGTGACTCACTGAGGTGTTTTAAAATTGGCACAAAGGAATACAATTCACACACACAGCGCTTGTTGCTAGGATAAATGAAATGTGGGTTTGAAGATTTGTGACCGTCGTCATTGGAACTGCAGCCCCACTCGTACTTAAGAGCACTTACATAATGGCTGATGAGCCGCACAAAGGTTGGAACCCTGCAACCCATGTTGAAGGTGACCACCATCAGGTTGATCTGGCTTCACCAGTTCAGCGATTATATTTCTATTTTACAGAGTGGGTGCTTTGTGTTTCTTGTTCATGTAACGTTCATGATTTGTTATAAACTGAACAAGTTGTTTGTCAGTCTAAACACGCAACACAGCAGCAGAGAGAGCAACATGCTGTACAAATATTTAGGTGCTACTACCAGCTGGATCGCCGTACGTCAGCCTGCAGAGTACACAAACTTTCGTACACAAACTTTCTGCTTTCGTCATCAAGCAGATTATGATTGTGTCAAGTTAACTGGATTTAATAACACTTAATCTATAGTGTCCTCGGTGCATTGAATAGCCATCACACACATACACTGTGTTTCGATGTAAGAGGGTAAGGTCATGGAAACGAGGTGTAGTCATGATTTAAGTGGCAAAACTGGTAATTCCACATGGACACACACGTACAGATAACTCAGTACTCTAGAGCCATTATGTTTCTTGCTTTAATATTCAGTATTTTATTAAGACGCACTAATTTATTCATAATCTTTGACAGATAATTTCAAATCCTGTCATATCTCATCTCTGCACAGATTTACTACATTCACACACTCCATGGCTGACTTACAATGGAGTGGACTCCTCTGCTTCTCCTCTACTGCTGGGAAAAAAATAGTTCCGTCAACATGTACATTAATTTTTGTTTAACAAGCACAACCTCAGTGACAAAGTGCAAGGACCTGCAGGTTCTGTACCACACAGAATCAGAAAATATGAATCAGCAAAATCCATGCTGTTTACTAAAAAAAGCTACCCTGGACAGCAAATGCCCAATCATAGTAATTAGGCATTGTGGGTCCAACAATATTTCCCCACGTGATTGAAGAAGAGGGTATTGGGCAAAGGAATGTATTCAACACCAATGACTGTATATGACGATTGGCGATACATGTTTGGAGTGAGTGTCTGCGCAGTAGCTGTCTGACGACACCCAGTGTCAATCTCAGCTGTCAATCATGATGTCTCCCTCCCCTTTTTAAAGCATCAAATACCTAATTAAAACCAAACCAATTCAAACACGAACACTTGAATATACATCCGTGTTATAGAAACAATGTAAAATGGCTGAAACCATCTTTGGGAAAAAGATTATTTGTTGTGTTATTTGTCGGCTTATCTGTTAACGTGACTAAGGCACATTTCGTGGCATATGAAATGTGGTAGCACCAAAGAAAATGAGAAATCCAAACATAAATGCTGGCAGAAAAACACTGGTGGAACTCAGGAAGATGGACAGAACACTCCAGGGAATTAAACCAAACAGAAGAGAACAGATGCACTGACAAGGAGGACTGGGAGCACAGAGAGGAAAAACACATGGGAGGAAGAGATAATTAAACAGGTGAAACACAACAGGGTGGGGCAGACAATTACAAATCTTCGAACAGGATAAAGACAGGAAGTTAATTAAGTAAGAGCCATACAAGATTAGTAACTTCAAAATTAAACAGGAAATTTTAAGCTCAAGATCCAAACAAAAGTAAAACCAACCAATTCAAAACAGGTCTAAAAAGATCCACAAAGTTTTTCAAGAATCCTTAAAAAGTCCCTCACAGGGGCAGATCATGACACTTTGTAGAGATTTCTTAAGCATGGATTATTATAATAATTATTACTATTATTATATTTATCAGGATCCACTTGACCGGTCAGGAAATGTATGGCGCGGGTCTGGATCAGGTGGCAGATCCTGGATTTTTTTTCCTCATCGTATTAGAATTGCAAGGATAAGGTGTTCTTCAACATTTCCTTTGATATCTCAAGCTGCTTTCAGACATGCACTGAAACCCGTAGACACTGCGTGTTTTCTCCGGAGGAGGTGCATGTGTGAACACAGATGTCTGAGTGAGAGGCTCGGCAGTGTCTGCAGACTTTGTCCACCTGGCCTCCTGGTATTAAGTCCGTAGAAAATCGGGGAGCCCCCTGCTGCATTGTATCTCTGTCCGTTTGGGTTTCATGGTTGTTTTACTTGCTTTTACTGCTCGTAGCATTACTTGGTGTGTAAATCTACCACAACCCAATGAACAAGCAAATTAGACTGACAAGCAATTACAGTAACAGATGAAAGAGAGTCATTATCACCTCTGTTTATATCAAATAGATTGGGTACTAAAATGACCAGCATGGTCAAACTTCTCACATGGTTTCATTCATATAAAAAGCCACAACCCTGATTTAGGGAGTGGCCGCTGGGCAGCACTGGATTAAACTGTTCAAAAGTATACTGAACACTAGCTCCATCTCAACCAGCTACTACAGTAAAATACTGCTGACACGATGATACAGCCTCATAATGCATAATAATATATCAGTCACAGGGGACCTCATGGAGCTCTTTTCTTTTTTTCCTGTTCATACTTGAAGTATATTTAGCTGATAATGCTTTCACCTAAGAATTAATTTAGGTATACTAAGAGTCTTTTACTTTTAACAGACTTATATTATACTGTTGTACTGTCACCTTCAAGTAAAGGAATGTTGTGCACCACTGGTGAAAATAAACAAGAAGGTGCGGAGTAGCAGAATAGTGCGTCGTGTGAAATAGTGTTGTGGCCTTAAAAGGTAGCACCTATATGTTGACGGTTTGTGTTTGTTTGTGTGTGTGTGTGTGTGTAATTTGTTGGCACCATTTTGAGCATACACATTACAGAGCGAGGATATGTCTAGAAAGTGAGGGTGTCTTTTTCAAAGGGTTGTTTGAGATTTGAAACTTGCTTTTCGGAGCCAGGTTTAGAATTCTGTTTAGGTTAGGTAGAGAATTCATTATGCCATTGAGGGTCGTCACTATAGCTGCTATCACACAATAGCAGCTTTTTTCTGCCATGGAATTTATACATGACGTGCTGCCTCTGACTGCTACGTCATCCTTCGACTGAACGCTCGGCGAGTCTCTTGCGTTGTTGTGAACGCGTCTGACAGGAGAATCTTCACCTGCGTTGTGCACATGTAATAAACTCCAGAGAAAGTCTGGATCCGATTGTGCTGGCATGCTCCTCAGTTAATGTCTCTCTCTCTCTCTCTCTCTCTCTCTCTCTCTCTCTCTCTCTCTCTCTCTCTCTCTCTCTCTCTCTCTAAACAATATATTCACTGTTTACATGAGATAAATTATGACATTTTAAACTCCCATTACTGAACATGTTAATTATTCAACCATGTGCAAGTATATGCATTTGTTTGTCTTTGTCCAGTTTATATGAAAATGTCTATTTGACAGCTTGGAGATGACAAAACATTTTCTCTAATATTAAATAAAGTATTGTTACCACAAAACTACATCATCCGGAGGCCTTTTTTAATATTATTCCTCCCTCTCCAAACTCCCGCTTAACAAATGAACACTGTCGGAAAAATCATCTTCATGAAAAGAAATTGGGGCATTTTCTTTTTCTCACCGTGAAATCTGACATGCCCCTGGGCTAACTTTTAACAAGTTGGTCCCTGTGCAGCTGTTCTTTAGCAGCTCTGTCTGTGTTTCCTCGGTCCACGGGGGGAACAGATCTGCCTCTCAGCAACAAGGTGAAAAACAAATGTTGGCGAGCATTGCACTCATTAGCATCCCCAAACTGAATAAACACAGCAAAGCTCTCCTCCTCCATCAGTGTGACTGCAACAGGATACAAAGATCTGAGGAGCCTTCGAGAAAAAAGTGACTTATTTACCCTGCATGTGATACATTTTACATCGAAAGGAAAGGAAGGTACATATTTAATTGTACTATATTCATAGGGCAATCCAAAGCAGGCTCTTATCTAGAGTCTAAACATATTGCCTCAATTACTTGAAATACTTATAGTCTTTGTTTTGTTTTCGTTGACGTGAACATGAATAGGCAAGAAATGTATAGAATGGTAAAATAAGATTGTATCTTCACTGTGGGATGAGACCAGAAGAGCCCATTTCATTTCCAGACAATGACACGTTGTTACTCAAACCTTTTCTCAACGTGTAAATTGTGTCCTTGTGTTTGCAGATGTATGTTGTCAGTCTGCATGGTCTGACATGATTCTTGCATCGGTGGTGAAAGACTTCAACGGAGTTTCAAGTCTGTTAATTTGAGTTGTCTCTGGCAGCTTTTACAAAGTTTTATTTTCTTCTCAGTGTCAGACTTTTCTCACCCAAATCACGTTGAAGACAGAATTACCCTCTCTCTTAGCTGCAATCTTCTTGTTTTGTGTTGGTTCAGAGTCTCTGGAATGAACATGACAGAATGAGGTAACATTGATGTGTTGTCTTCGCTTCCAGAATACAAGGTGCTGCAAAGTGTCGTCCGAATGATGCAATGATGTAAAATATTTGGCTGAAAAGCAGTGGGATTTTTGGCACAACAAAATAAATGATTGAAAATAGTAGGAAACAAGCTTTTCTCTCTTTGTTATATGACCTTGCTGAAAATCGATAATGACTTAACACCCTGACCCTTTTTTGTAGCACCAAGGAAAATCCGTTTGTAGTCAAACAGAAAGCTAAAACAGAACATTATGTCTCCAGAGGGGAGCCTTGTCAAGGACGCAGCAATTGCACGGTTAAAATCACAGATATATCCTGCAGACACTTGTTTACTTGCCTTATAAGGCTGCATTATGAGAGAAATGGAGAAGAGTGTCAGAGGAGGGGAATAATAGGAAGAGAAGAAATGGAGGTGATGAAGAAAAGGAAGCGCGCTCCAGCTCTGGTAGAAATCTGCCTGTGTCCCAGCCTGATAATGTTCTTCTCTGTCAGCTTAGTGTCAACGCCCTCTCTTCCTCTATCTTCCTCTCGTCATCTCTCTCAGTGAATCCCCAGTCTCTCCATTGTAATCTGTCCTGCTGCACACATCCTTATCCTCCTCCTCCTCCCGCTGCTTTGTGTTCTCTCGCTAGTACTACATATTCCTCTCAGGCAGAACTCTTACGTGGGCGTCTAAATATTGTCAAAAGGGACCCCCGTTACTGATGACTTTACATAAGAGGGTAAATCTGTGAGTAGGCAGGGAAACAGTAGAATGAAGAGACGAAGAGACAAGATGTAAACACAGTTCGCTCAAATGAACCACCTGCACTAATGACTTTATGTAAGGTGCTAAATCTGCGAGTGGGCATGACACAATAGCGGTGCAGGTGGGAAGAGCACAGAGGTGAGGAGGGCGGGAGGAGCCGCTGTTTAAGGAGCTGTCATGCATTTGTGGAAGTTCGCATGAAGCTGGAGAAGTGGAGGCTCGGTCAGAGAGTTTTCCAGATTAGAAATTGATGAGGTCTGTTTTTAACTCGGATGCATACAAATAGATAATTATAGCTCTCCAGTTTAATAACTTCTGCACATTAAATAATAATCTGTGTTCTTGAATTATTTAATTTGCGGGCACTAATCTGCATTCCATGTTCGTGAAATAGGCCATTTACAGCAGTGCGGGTAAAAATGCAGCCTCCTCGGTCACCTTAGGGAGACCACTGCACTGACTGGTAGAGAATTAGAGCCACAAGAAAAACATTTTTTGGAATAAGCAACAAACAACTTTGACCATTTAATAAATGGCTGTGCATTTTTTGGAATTGATAAATCGATGGACATGAATCTGTTAGTCAAAACTATATTTTGTGGGTTAACAAAGATAGGATCTAACTAAGTACATTTACTCAATAATTGTATACAAATTTGAGGGACTACATTACTGTGTTGCAATTTCATTCTACTTTATACATCTACTCAATTAGATCTCAGAGGCTAATATTGTTCTTTTTACTCTGCTATTATTTACTATCTAGCTATAGCTGTTAGCTACTTTAACAAATGTTAGCATACAAAGCGTAAAAATCTGCTATTACATAACTGCATGTGTAATAAAAACGCATAACAACTTACTGAGTGCATTCACGGTGAGAATGGCCCAGTTAATGTTCAGCCAGTATCGGTGGAAATTAAGTTAAATGTAATTGTTAGGATACGGTTCAGATAATCAGATCAATGCAGTGAAAAAGCACGAGGAAGGTGCCCATGTCACAAATCATGTCACAAAGCAACATGACTATGCACACAGACCTCTGTTGGAGAAACATCCTTCTGCAGAGCCCCTTTCCTGCACTGCTTCAGAGCGACGCAAGCACGAGTTCCAGACCCACTCAAAGAAGGAAAGTAGTTGTATTAACATCATCTAGGCTGAAAATGTATTTCAGCACTCTATGATAGACAAATACATACATTGGTGGCATTGAACAGCTTTAAGCAGCACTCTGTATCTCCACTCAGATTTCCATGGCTGTGTGCCAGGTCAAACAAAAGCTCTTTAAATTTGTGTTAAAAAACACGCAATCAGTGTTTGAGTAAAATAAATATATCAGTGTGTGTGAGTGTGTTTATGTGCGTGTGTGTAGGCATACATCTTTTTTAGATTAATGGTTTTTATGTAGGCATATGGCCGTTTTAACTCAATACATGTTTGTATTGATATGCTTGTGTCAAACTGGTGGTGCTTGCTATACGTCAAAAACGGTGGTTCCATGACTCACACACGTGTACGTCTGAAACTGGTGCTGGGGCTGTGTGGACAGGGGATATCTGGCTCTGCAGGTGGATGATACTGCTCTGTTGCCTTAAGTTACAGTGTCTCACATTGGAGGAACAGCTGATCTGTGTATGGCTGTTAAAAGGCTTACTTTCTAATCTGATCAAGCACTCAAGTGCTCTGCACAACAATTATACGTCACACACACTTATTTACACACACACATTCATACAGCACCTCTATCTGCAGCACTCTATCACACATCTGTAGAAACCGCTGTCAGGCAATTCGAGGTTCAGTGTCTTGAAACTTAGGCATTGGAACTGGATGAGCCAGAACAACCAACCCTCTGTGGCTCTACCTTCTGAGCCACAGCCACTCTATGATGCTATATTTAAGCTTGTTTGAACAATACTCACTGGTGTTGGCTGCTATTGGTTTGCTGAACACAGTACGACTGTGCTTTGCTGTTTAGTTGTATTAACATTGATGTTCTACACACATCGACACACATACTACAGTCCAGACTATGGATGGAGATGAATAGATACTTTGAATAAAGCTCAGTGAACAATCCTGTTATCTTTGACATACCAGGAATCAAATGCACATATACCCTTAATTAAGTTGTTCTCAATACATTGCATCTTTTATTGGTGCACACAAGTGAAGAAAGTAAATTTCAATAGTTTTCCTTTAGCTCCACACCTCTGAGAGCTGTGAGACAGGAGATGTGGAGTCAGTGACAGGATATTAGCGACAGCGGGCGGCTGTGGCTGAGGGGTAGAGTGGTCGTCCTCCAACCTGAAGGTCAGCGGTTCGATCCCCAGTCTGAACCATCTGCATGCCGAAGTGTCCTTGGGCAAGATGCTGAACCCTAAATAGCCCCCCATAGAATAACAAAGTGCTGCAAGTAGATGCACTGTATGCATGTGTGTGTGAATGTGAAACTGTACTGTAAAGCGCTTTGAGTGGTCTTCATCAGACTAGAAAAGCGCTATATAAATACAAATCCATTTACCATTTACCATATTAGAGGACAAGGAATGAAATTAATCATTTTCTAAAAGAGGACATAAGAGGAGGGAACATGAGATGAAGAGGTGCATAGTAGGAGAGAGAGGATTTTGAAGTTGCAAAGGAGGAGGATAGGGCAGTAGATAGGTGCAGAATGAAGAGAGGATGATTCCTCTCAGGAGAGGAGGGGAAACGAGTCATTCAAATAAGAGAGCAAGGTGTGTTGGAGGTAGAAGAGGAGAGAAGGATAGGAAATAGGTTTTTAGGTAGAAGGAGAAGAAAGAGGAGAGTCGCTTTGAGAAGGTATTGAACAGAGGACAAATCAGAAGGGGAGAAGGTTTAGGAGCAAATGAGGAGACGACAGATGATTCAGAAGAGGAGAGGAGAAGAGTGGCGTGTGTTCAGTCATTTGAAACGAGCTTCGGTTTGAAGAGCCGCTGAATAATACACCGGTCATCCACAGAAACCTGGCTGTGCTCTCCCTCTGAAGCATGCTCCACTCATGACTAGTCTCTCTTCCTTAATCTGCTCAGCCCTTTTGCGTATTGACATTACACACTATGATTTATAATTTATATATATATATATAATATCTGGTAGAAGATTTGGCACATGCCATATTTTCTGCTTTATCGTGACGTGTTTACTCTTGCTTTGCTGTTTACAGTGTATAAAGACAATCTTGGCCCTGTTTGTCCTTGTCTCTGCCAAGCATCTCCTCTGAAGTGCATGTTGAGCCAGGAGTTGACACACAACCTCAGACGTACAGCAAAAAACACTTTGGATGTGTTTGTCATGAAGTAGGCCCCCTTTAGCTTAGATTCACTCAAGTATCTGTAGGCGGAATGCAAAACGACCTTGTAGTACTGCAGCAGGAGGATATGTTAAGCGATGAAGAGTAAACCTAATCTAGTTCTGTCTTCAGCAAGCATGTGGGTTTGTGTGTAGAATTAGTGTCTGAACAGAAGCATTAGCAGAAAAACAGTTAAGCATTCCAAACTATCCCTGAGCCAACTCCGGGAGGGACGTTGAATCCAAACCAAAAGATTAAAGCAGCACTTAAAGTATTTCTTGTTGAGTGATTGATAGGCAGAATGATGGGAGCTGCTTAGCTTGATGTAGAGACTAGAAACAGGTGCAGACTGCTAGTGTGAACAAATCTACCTGCTATACAGCTGACCAGGCTTGTTAGCTTAATTTGTGCTCAAAACACAGCTTCGGTGTCAAAAACCGGTACCCAGTTTCCAGTGGCAAGTTATTAAAAACAGTAGTATTAATGAGCTTCAACAATACAGGTTCTGCTCTGTTAACAGGTTTTCTATTTATTATTACTGCAAGAACACTTGCACCTATCATTTCGCCAACTGTTTCTGATAAAAAAAACATTTGTCTGTGATGTGACATAAGCAGAAAAAAAAGGAAGGTTAAAAAACTTTGCTTGTTAGGATGTTAACATCAACTAGTTTTCTACTGTCCGAGAAAAGATTCGAAACAAAGATGCAGCCTTTCAAAACTGAAGTTTCAACATGATTTTTTTTCCAATGTAAATGCACCAGATTTCAGATCAGCATTTACATAGTTCAAACCTGCAAAACAAAGTGATGCACTGGTACATCATATACAAATCTGAACTCTGAAAATGTGTTAGAGAACTGCTGTAAGTTTTGAAGAACAATAACTCAAATACAAAATAATGTGTGCAGAGATTTTCTTTTAAACATGCAAGGCGTCAATTATGCGACACCTTTTTATTTGATTTCAAGCTTCCAAACAGAGTTTCAACCATTCAGAGCCTTTTTTTCCAATTTCAGAATATGCATGATATTTATCCTATCATATGCTAGCAGCCTGATGGCAATGTATAAAGTTAATTGATTTGTTAATGAAAATGGGTTCAGACTGTTAATTTTCTTTCTGTCCATCTGTCTTACTTCTCAGAAACAAAGTGTACCAACACGATGTCACATTTCTTTTATGCAAGTCTTTGCATTGTTAGTGGAATGGGTCTAGGGATGTTAACATACAATACAGAGTACTCGCTCCATGTTCGAGTCTGTTTAACATTCTGCTAACAGATTTTCTTTCTGTGTCTTCTTTCTATGTCCATCTAATGTGCCCCTTTGTCACGCCTCCTCTCCAGGTAAGATTTTTTTATGTATCTGCCTGTTTCCTGATTTGTTTTGTTGCAGGTTGTGGTTGTCTTGTGCCCTTTTATCATGATGTTTTTCTGCCCAGGTACTCAGACCTGGTGCATGCAAGGGCAGAAATCTTTGTTTTGTTTGCCGAAGAGCTGCTACAATGGTTTTTAAAGTCAAGCCACATTTGTAATTATTTGGAAGAAACCACAGCAGTATAGGGAGATGCTGCTCCAGGTGTGTGTTTCCAGGTCTTTGGCTAGAGGCACATTTGTCTTGAAATAAGTTCAGAAATGGCCGTCTGTTCTTCCTGGGAGGGGGATCCCTCAAGTGTCGCTCTCTCTAAAGGTTCTATGTTTCCCCCCCCTGTTATTAGTGTTTTATGTGGTAGTATAATAATTGTAACCATTTTAAGCCTGTTGTCCCATTTAATATATCATGGAAATGCATCAACCACATTTTCATACTTGCACGGATGTCACTATTTGAATGGATGCACACAGAAGAGAGCAGCCTCTTGCTCTCTCCTCATTGGTCAGCGTGACTAGTGGTTCCCTGTGGAGGAAACACAAGGACGAGGAAGAAAGACAAGGACAAGCTTCATCTATTTTCAATACGGACATTAGCAGTTGATTTGGGAAAGACACAACTACTCCAGGCTGATAATGCCTCGTGCATTATGTAAGTGAACGTATCCGTGAGTGTGCAAACGACATCTGTCCCATCAACGTTTTACTGAATTTACTTGAATCGCAGCACATGACATGACTGACTCTTCACATTCTACTTATTGACAGACTGACGCTCATTTGTAGAATTTATGGCCTGACAATTAAAACCAATTTTAATGCTCAGAGTTATTTGCATCCATCGAAAGACATGTTTCACCACTGGTCAAATTCAGCCTCTAGGCTGGCACAATAGTAGTCATCACAATGGAACCTTCATATTCTCATTGTTATGCTGAAGACACATCAGCACCTTCCCATAAAATCCCAATGACCTTTTCAAGGTGGTTATGTCGTCATCCGTGCTGAGCCAATCCACTGCCACACCATTGACGTCAAGCCCATTTTTGACACCAGCCCTTCATCCACCTTTCTGCGAGTTCACATTGAATATTTCAAATGTGCAGAATAAAGAGACCCCATAAGCCATTAACACCTGACTCCCTTTAAAACCAAAGCGTTGTTTGAAAACAAAGACCCGACAGAATCTCAAAAAAATTTGAGCAGGACCTTATTTTGATAGCCTTAACATTTGACTTTCATTTTAAATCATTCCCATTTCCCTGAAAACTTTTTTAGTAACCAACAAAGCTGGGATACTCGCTGTGATTTCTTTCTGACTGAGGCCTGAGGCTAGGTTAGCGCATCACCTGGTTCTGAATCTTCTACCATGTTAATTTCATAAATGAAACACAGCAGTAACCCGCTCCCCTCACTTAGATCGTCAGCCATTGTCTTATGCGCAACAATAAATAATAAATAATACATATCGCTAAGAAACCTTCCCTCTGTGTTGTTACCTTGCCGTGGTGGGGAGGCTTGTGTACTTCCGTGACCCTGGAGGCTATACCGGCGGGCGTTATACCCCTGGCAGGTCTTACCAAGCCGGGCAGGTTTTAGGGTAGAGGTCCGACTAAAGGCAACACCTGGTCCTCCAGGTTGGGGGTTAGGCGTGGGGCTAACAACCCCACCCCATAAAAAATACCTGTTACAGAAACGCAAACAAGAGTAAACCAAGATATCCCGCCCCGGAGTGAAGATGGACCTTCGTCAGAAGGATTTATGACGCAGGGTGGTGAAAGCCAGAAGCACTTGGAAGCCACTCTGCCGAAAACCATCCTCTCAACCGGTGTTACAACCACCATCGGTACATGGAACGTAAGGACCATGTTCGAAGCTGGAAATGGTAAATGGATTTGTATTTATATAGCGCTTTTCTAGTCTGATGATGACCACTCAAAGCGCTTTACAGTACAGTTTCACATTCACCCATACACACACATTCATACAGTGCATCTACTTGCAGCACTTTGTTATTCTATGGGGGGCTATTGAGGGTTAAGCATCTTGCCCAAGGACACTTCGGCATGCAGATGGTTCAGACTGGGGATCGAACCGCCGACCTTCAGGTTGGAGGACGACCACTCTACCCCTCAGCCACAGCCGCCCTCGAAAGACCGCACAAGTTGCCACCGAGATGAAGAAGTACAACCTTGCCATACTCGGACTTAGTGAATCAAGATGGACGGGTTCTGGACAGAAGAGGCTTGTCACAGGAGAGCTGCTGCTGTACTCAGGCCATGAGGAGGACAACGCACACCACACCCAGGGAGTCGCTTTGATGCTGTCCAAGGCTGCTCAGAGAGCACTCATGGGATGGGAGGCACATGGCTCGAGAGCAATAGCAGCTACATTCAAAACAAAGAAGGAAAGAATAAACATGAACATCATTCAGTGCTATGCCCCAACCAACGATAGTGACGAAGAGAGCAAGGACGAATTCTATAGCAGAATACAGGCCATCATCCAGAGATACTCAGAAAGAGACATTACCATCTTAATGGGAGACATTAATGCAAAAATAGGAAGTAACAACAGAGGCTATGAGAGGATAATGGGGCAGCATGGTCTAGGCGAGATTAACGAAAATGGAGAGAGATTCGCAGAACTATGTGCAAATAACAACCTTGTCATAGGAGGAAGTGTCTTCCCCCACAGGCGAGTACACAAAGCCACATGGGTATCACCGGACCTCTCCACTGAGAACCAAATAGACCATGTATCTGTCACAAAAAAGTTTAGGAGGTCCCTCTTAGATGTACAAGTCAGAAGAGGAGCTGACGTAGCATCAGACCACCATCTTCTCGTTGCCAAAGTCCAATTAAAGTTGAGGAGAAACTGGACAGGTGAGAAGAACCAGAGAAAGAAATTTAACACAGCCCTTTTAAGAGATCCAGCAGCAGCAGAAACATTCAAGATCAAACTAAAGAACAATTTTCATGCCCTGCAAGAGCTAGATGAAGGTGAGGAAAGAAACATAGATGGGATGTGGAAGGTAGTAAAGGAAGCCGTAATTACAACCTGCAATGTAGCACTGGGATCACAGAAAGATAACCACAAGGCTTGGATATCAGCAGAGTCAATTAAGAAGGTGAAGGAGAGGAAAGAAAAGAAGGCAGCTCTAAACAGAAGTCGTACAAGAGCAGAGAAAGTAAAGGCACAAACAGCGTACAGGGAAGCAAATAAGAACGTGAAAAAAAGCTTGAAGACCGACAAGAGGAACTACATAGAGGCCCTTGCATTAGAAGCAGAAGAAGCAGCTAGACATGGGAATCTGAAGGACCTGTATGACACCACCAAAAAGCTGGCAGGAAAGACCAGTAAACCTCAAAGACCAGTAAAGGACAAAGAGGGAAAGCCAATAATGGGGGAGGAAGGACAGAAGAAAAGATGGTTGGAACATTTCGAGGAACTTCTCAACAGACCAGCCCCCACAAGACCCACCACACATCCAACAAGCAGACAGGGATCTGCCAATAGACCTCAGCGTACCAAGAAGGGAGGAGATCAGGAAAGCCATTAAAAAACTTAGAAGCGGCAAGGCTGCAGGACCAGATAGCATCCCGGCCGAGGCACTGAAGACGGACGCAGAGACCATGGCAGAGATGCTCCACCCTCTCTTCAAGAAGATGTGGGAAGAGGAAAACATCCCATGCGAATGGAAGGAGGGCTATCTTGTGAAGATGCCAAAGAAAGGGGACCTGAGCAACTGTGGAAATTATAGGGGGATCATGCTACTCTCCATCCCAGGGAAGGTCTTCTACAGGATCCTACTGGACAGGATGAAGGATGTGATTGACCCCCAGCTTAGAGACCAGCAGGCTGGCTTCCGCAAAGACAGATCGTGTACAGACCAGATTGCTACACTGCGCATCATCCTGGAACAGTCACTCGAGTGGAATTCACCGCTATTCATCAACTTCATCGACTACGAGAAGGCCTTCGACAGTGTGGACAGGGAGACCCTCTGGAAGCTTCTCAGGCACTACGGAGTACCAGAGAAATTAACTAACATCATCAGAAACACCTATGAGGGAATGACCTGCAGAGTGATCCACGAGGGACAACCTACCGATGCCTTCAGTGTACAAACTGGAGTGAGACAGGGGTGCCTACTATCGCCATTCCTGTTCCTGCTGGCAATGGATTGGGTAATTAAGCAATCCACAGCAGGAAGAAAAAACGGCATACAGTGGACAATGTGGGCGCAGCTCGATGACCTGGACTTTGCAGATGACTTGGCCCTTCTCTCTCATACCCAGCAGCAGATGCAGGAAAAGACCAGAACCATCGCAACCAACTCTGCTCGCCTCGGTCTCAACATCCACAGAGGGAAGAGCAAAGTCATGAGAGTCAACTCTGCCAACACTGCACCCATCATGCTGGAAGGCGAAGCTCTGGAGGAGATTGAGGAGTTCACCTACCTTGGCAGCATTGTCAACAAGCAGGGTGGAGCAGATACAGATGTGAGAGTCAGGATTGGCAAGGCCAGAGTTGCGTACCTCCAACTAAAAAACATCTGGAGCGCAAAAGACCTGGCCATCACAACAAAGATCAAGATCTTTAACAGCAATGTGAAGTCAGTCCTACTCTACGGTGCTGAGACATGGAGGACTACGGTGAATACAACAAATAAAATCCAGTCATTCATCAATACCTGTCTGCGACGAATCCTCCAGATCCACTGGCCTAACACCATCAGCAACAAAGAACTGTGGGAACGTACCAGCCAAAAGCCAGCGGACGAAGAGATCCTCCAACGACGTTGGAGATGGATAGGCCATACTCTCCGTAAACCAGCCACAAACACCACAAGACAGTCCCTCAAGTGGAATCCCCAAGGGAAAAGAAAGAGGTCGGCCGCGAAACACCTGGCGTAGAGACCTGGAGGCAGACGCCAAGAAAATGGCCTACACCTGGGGACAGCTTGAGATGTTGGCCCAGGACCGGGATGCATGGAGAACTCTTGTTTGCGGCCTAAGCCCCAGAAGGGGTAGTAGGCGTTGATGATGATGATGATCGCTAAGAAACAAACTACATTTCCCATAAAGTGTTTTTGCAAATCATAAAGTATTTTTTATCATTCACATGATTGAAAATGAGGACATCATGATTGAATACAGATGCATTTATGGTGAAATGTCCAAAATTCTAACGTTCATGTGAAAAGTACATGGTAATCTTCAGGAACGATTGTGTATAAAACTGTCATATTCGCCAACCCTGTTAGATTTGAAATGATTTCCTTTCCCTACACTCTGACAAGACAGACATCCTCAGTGGACTTTATCTCAGAGCAGATACTGCCAAGTGTAGGATTTTCAAAATCAAAATTTGAATCATCACATCATTTTTTTAAATCCTTCAGTATATCTTTATTTGTAATGCTTTGATTATTTCAGTGTGCTTTGTACATTCGTCCTCTCTTTTCGAGCTTCATTGATATTCACAAGGACTGGAGAGGTCATTTAGTTTTCAGACTGCAGCAACTTTATTTCGCTTTGCTATTGGAACGCATTTAAAAGTTGACCTTTTCAGAGGGTGCTTTCATTTTAAAACTTTTAGACACCTTGAAATACAAAAGTGCCATAAATGTAGCTTTTGCCGATTTAGTGAAGCAAGTTTTTTGTGGTTAATCATTTATTTTTGTTGCTCCTTGTGTTTGTTACAGGTTGACTAAGGATGAATATGTGATGAAGGCGTTTTTTAATTATTCATCGGAAAAATCTATCTTCTGACAGCTTTGATTTTAATTCAGTTGGGAAGAAGTGAGGAGTATGTCTGGCATTTATAATTACATAATATGAAGGGTCAACTTACTGACGCACTTAATTTACATTTAAATTATCCTTTAATAATACATTTTTCTGTAAATTTCAAAGACTTACAAAGCATTCAGGTTTTTTACAGCTTTTATATTGATTATTTTATCGTATTTTTGCAGATATAAATTATTGTTAGCCTTGATGAGTTGCCACTGAATAAAAGCAGAAATGTAGGTGGGATTTATCATTGCAGATTAATACTGTATAGAGCCAACTATTAGACTGAATTTGTTCATTTCTTTAAGCAGTTTCCAGCAGTCACTATACCTAACAGCTTTTGCATTGACTAAAATGACCTTTAACATTGTGAAAGAGGTAATTTTCATACATTTTTTTAGTATCTTTCAGGATTTAGAAAATCAGGAATGTTAAGGGGACTTGTGTGATTTGGTGCATCTCCAAATATAAATTAAAATTAAAGGGGCCTGTTGGGCCTTGGTGGAGATGTACAATCTCCCGAGTACCCTTCTACTAGGTGTTGAAGCAAAGGCACAAATATCCTCTCATGCTAAGCCAAGAAAACAAGGTGTAAAAATATATATATATTTTGTTTAACAATTTCAGTGTTAGGACAAAATAATGACGTTTTGACCATGTCAGCAGCAACATTTCTAAGTATATGCACGGACCACAAACCAAGATAAATTCAAATCGACAATCAGGTTCAATGTTGGGCTAGTTTTTTAATATTTACATTATACATAAGGTGGATATAGCTCTATTTCGTTCATTTCATTTCCTGACAGATTTATAATACAGCACCACTTAACAGATGTAATTTCTGACATTAGTCTGTGTCATTGAGTCAGGTTGTCGTGTGACAGCTGCTCCTGTGGATTGGGATGCTGTGTCAAAGGTTGGAGTTACACCTCTGCACCACTGACATCTTACATCTGGACTTTAAGCCTCAAGTCTGTCTCTTATCTATTATATGAGACCAAAAAAAATTACCAGCATTAATTAACATCTGCTTTGCACAAATATAGGTTTCTGCAGCTGTTCTGGAGAGACACCTCAGCTCCAGTGTGATGTAGAATGTAAACTATCTATAAATAAAAAGCAGAAGGGCTAACCAGTTACTCCGCTTGCATTCCCTCATGTGTCTGGCTGTCAGACAGATACGCCTCTGTTGGACGCAAGTACACAAATGTGTTTGTATTGGTGAGGCAGATGACTTCATGCAAGGGCCTCCCTCTCTCCCTCCTCACTCTCTACAAACACCAACTTCCAGCACAAGAGGAAAGAATGAATTCAAGGGAGGAAATTAAGTTTAGGTGTCATGAACCCTCTCTCCTTAAGTTCATTGAAGGTTTTATTGAGATATAAAAGGGGTCCATTATCTTGTTGAGAAGCCAGCCTGAATGAGAATGACTGGGCAGTTATCTAGTTAGGAAGTGGATTGCTCATTACAATAGTCTAGACGTTGTCTGTTTAAGGTCAGACCACAATGTGGAGAAATGTGAACTGCGTGATAGTTTAAATCCACCAGTGTGGCCTGCTCTGACCGGTTCAACCAGGAGGCCTTCACTTCTGCTTGTCATTATAGTCATCATATTGAAAACCACATTGTAATGATAAGTGCTTGCTCATTGTGGGAAATGTTAACACTGATAATAACGTTGATATGTAAAGTAACTGTTAAGATTTGGAATTATACAAATAAAATTGAATTGAATTGAATATTTCCTTCAGGTTAAAGCAGGGCTCAGCACTGCAACACTAAGTCTCGTAGAACAATGTTGTTCATGTTTCATTTGAACATTGGCAGATATTACTTGAGAGGCTAAATATTTTTATAGCCACAGCACAAAGAAGAGAATGATATATTTATATGACCTTTCCATATATACCTTTTTTATATATATATACATATATAAAAAAGGTATATATGGTGGTTTGACCCCATCATGATGTCATCTAATTTGAGGCATGTGAGGCTGTGCATCACCTTTCGAATGTTGCTGCAACCCAAAACAACAACACATATAGACTCCGCTCCAGCTCCTCCATGTTTGGAGTTTTCTTCTGAAGTTACAGTTCAATCGTGCAAGTTCCTGTAAGATTCTAAGTCTCTGGAATTGCCATTGTGAATTTGTTTCCTAATAACGGCAAATGTGTGGTCTCAGATTCTGGCGAAATTGTCTAATGTGTGCATTCTGACGATAATATTAAATCTGTCATTATATCTGTGGGTTAGGGCTTAGGTTCAGGGCTCCCACGTTTCTAAAATTGGTTAAGAATTGAAAATCCTCTTGTGTGCACAAAGTTGTGAAACTACCCACATTTCTGGGTTAAAAACTTACTGACTTGACATATAATGAAGACAGCAGTTAGACCTTTGAAATTAGACAGTAATACTTTGGATTTATAATGGCCCACCTCTGTGTGACCTTCACAAGACTAAAGACTCCTGCCATTGCATCCTTGTATTTTCTAAGCACACAGGGATTCTGGCCCAAACAAAACAATAACATACAACATTCCATGTGGAGCACATGGAAGCTAAACCCAGTTATTACATATCAGACCTATTTACAATTTGCATCTTAACACGTTTCATATCCGGATTTGATCCAAATAGGGTTTTAAACTGATTAAGCTGGTATTACTGTGTCGCCAGTGTCACTAAGCAGAGTATAAATTCCCCAAACCACCAAGCCTCTTAAAAAGCATGAAAGCTGTGTTACTTTATTGGCTTGAAAAGACAATTAACCTAGAGGGCAATTAAGCCATGGGGCCGCAAATATGTTGTGCAGTATGATACACATGATGGGCTGTAAGATCTCTTTCATTATGGCACTGTCAGAGTGATACAGGTACAATATGTGGGATGGTGGTACAGTGGTTAATAACACCGTCCCATCACAGCAAGAATGTTCCCAGTTTGAATCCCAGCCTGTCCAGTGCCGCTCTGTGTAAGATTGCATGTTCCCCCTGTGTTAGCTTTTCTTAGGGTACTCCTGCTTCCTCCCGTAATCCAAAGACATAAAGAAAGATAAATGTCGGTGTGAGCATGAATGGTTGTTTGTCTCTGTATGTTGACCCTGTGATACATTGGTGTACTCTGCCTCTTGCCTACTGTCTGCTGGGATTGGCTACAGCCCACCTCCCTGTGACCTTCAAATAGGGTCGGTGAGTGTGTTCATCAAGCTCTTTGTCAACTTCCAACATACACTGTGTGCGTGTATGTGCCTGCCTGTTTAGGCTATGTGCTTCAGAGGCCCGTCGTACCTTTGCATATGCTTTTATTGTAATTTTGAGATGGATTCCTTGTAGTATAGGATGTAGCTAAAATAAGTTTTTATTTCTTAAGGTCCCTACAGCCTTTATCCTTTGTGGATAAGAACAAGTAAATATGCTTTGATGTGCTTTGCACTAAAAGTAGGCACCGCGTCCTGCTTCTGAAGAAAAGAATGTTGAGTTGAAACACAGAGATCAATGCAGTGGCATCGTCAGATGTCTGTCGAGCTCACACAGTCAGTGGAAAACAAACAGTGGAAACAAAGCCCTTCTCCAACAGCCTCAAGAACAAGTGTGTTGGTCTCCAATTATACCCAGTGCTCACTCGCTGCCCTGTCCGCTGCCTGTTTGCTAGGTATTGACATCTATATTTCACTGACTGATAGGGGACTTACAGTATTCATTCAGTTAAAAGCTTTTCAATTTAACTTTAATTCCTCAAACCCAATGGGCCAGCCTCACTTTTTTCCTGCCTGCAGTCTCTGTTCTCGCTTACTCAAAACACTGCTCCCTGTGTGTATATGCAGTCCATTAAAGCTGACATGTCTCCACAGACTTACAGCCTTACATGGAGCGAGAGACACGCGGGACAGGTAGACAGAAGCAAGACACTTGACCTCTGGCAGCTGCACAAGGCTGAAGCAGCTCCTAGGCGGAATATGTCTGCAGGAAAAAGAGGATTAATGCTGAGTCAGCCATTCCTAGATCAATAAAGATCAAAACAAGTAAACCAGAGAACTTCAGGAAAATGGAGCGTGAACGTGGGCTTGATTTCTTAGTATTTCTGCTTTCATTTCAATTCAGTTGCAGCTGATAAAGCAGTTTTATCAAAGCCTGAATCAACCCACAGCTTTAAAGATTGTTACTTCTGTATATATATATATATATATCCATATATTTATGTATATACCGACATTATAACCTTTCCAGCAGTTCTTCTTGCACAATGCTGTTACAATTTGTCTCTTAGGGCTTTAAAAGATGTGACATCCTCTGTCCTTAACCCTCACAAGAGTAGAGAAAAACTACAAAAAAAGCCTTGAGAATATTACCTCGCACTCCCCTTTCATTCGGCCGTAAGGTCTCTTGAGCACAGCTGCTCTCAGTAGCACAACATCAATTAGGTATGGACCTTATGTTGTTAATAATCCACCAATAAACCGAGAAGAAGAAGATGAGGAAGAAGCAGAAGCAGTATTTCCTCCTCAGCTTGTTCCCACCGTGATGTTGTTGTTCTCACACTTTGAGAGACTTGTCTCCGCTGTATCATTAGTGACGTTCATCTCCGCCATTTTTCAAATGTTTACACAAGTGTGTACAGACACGACTAATCGATGATTAAATTAGTTGCGAACTATTTTTGTAAATCGATTATAATCGATTAATTTGATTAGTTGTTGCAGCCTTAGTTGATTCATGACCTTACTTCGATCAAATAATTTCTTACAGGCAAATGCAATTGCACTCTAAATTGGAAGTTCTCGTCTCTCACTGTCAATAGAAAACAGCAAAATGTTCCTTTTTTAGCAGCAGTGACTTTTGTCCCTTTGATGCCAATAGTGTTTTAGAATTAAAGGCTTAGTTTTCAAAACTCTTAACACACATTGACCTCACTCTTGTCTTATTAGGGATTATTAAAGAGGGGACTATAGATACACATGTCTGGAGTGTGTGCTGAGAGAAGCACTTCTATTGATCTGTGTGTGTGTGTGTGTGTGTGTGTGTGTGTGTGTGTGTGTGTGTGTGTGTGACGGTTTTATAAAGAGAATATATTTTCGGATGTATGTGTGTATTTATGTGAATTAATGATGCAGCCATCAGACAGTAACAGATGTTAAGTGTTGCCCACAAGTCAATATGTGTGTGTGTGTGCGCGCATAACAGTCTGGGGAACATTATGTTCAATTTGTTCACTTCCAATGAATGAATTTTAATGGAACACCAGTGTTGGGATCTCAGTCCATGTGCTTAGAAGCCAGAGGAGAGACTCAGTGTTTCTTGAAGCTCTGTGACTGTTAGTGAAACAGTGCTGAATCTTGCTTATCTCACGTGCAGAGTTTAGGTGAGATTCTCTCAGGTCAGTTGAAACGTTGGCCTCTCAATGCACAAGACCCTTTCACACAGCTCTTATATCACCCAGGATATATAAGCAGACCTCTCCGCTTCTCCCTTTTTCCCAGGATGCCACTGTTTCTACAGAAAGTACTTCACCCTTCTTGCTGTGATTTTAGGAGAACCTTAGACAGTCAGTTTGGAGCAGCTTCAGCAGCAATGTAGTTTGTTTGGAAGAGGGAACTTTGTTGGTGAATCTGCATTCCAACCCTCACTATGCCCATGACATCTAGGTAGAGACTAAAAGAATTACCTAGCGGATACAAGTGGCTGTAGCTTTATCTGTTGGGAGGCTTGGCTCAGCCTATGAGAAAGGCTGAAGACTTCTTACTTCCAGAGGGAGCTCGGGTGGAGTTGCAGCTCATTGGCATTAAAAGGAACCAGTTGATTAGAATGCCTGCTGAACGCCGTCCATTGGAGGTTTGCTGGGCATTTTAATTTGAAAAAGACATCAACCCAGAACTCACTGGAGGGATTATACATCACATCCTGAGGCACCTGCCACCTTGACACAACCATGGATAAGCACAAGAAAGTGGATGGATGCATGTCAGAGTTGATTGAGAGGTGGACTACCATTTATATATCCAGCATAGCATCCATCCTTTTCAGGTTGACAGAAAGGAATAACAGAGATGCCAGACTTAGCTTTTTATTTAGTCAACAACATTATTACCAATAAGAATAATAGACAAGACTACAATAATTTGACCCGAGCTGCAATATACCAGAATAATCCCTTAGGGTGCTATTTGTGAGATGATCCTGAGACACTCACTACAAAGTTTAGATTTACAATTTATTGTAAAACTGCTTGTGAGATAAAATACAGTTAAGATGTGATGTCCTCTGTAAGTATCTAATAAACCTAAATGTTAATTTATTTCCTTATATTTTATAGTATAAATGACAGTAAGGCACCTGCCTTCAGTCGTGTGACTCATAACCGGTCTCCCTCATTCTGCATGGAGTCCTTGGGTAACATACTGAGCCTCAACCTGCTCATGATGGCTGTGCTGACAGTATGTGAGTGATGTGGGACAGAAAAAGTGCTGCTCATAGATGCACTGTATGAATGTGGGTGAATGGGTGAATGGCAAACCTGTAATGTTGAGCGCTACGGTGTCATGAGCTCTTTGATATATGAAGGGGCTTGACTGTTAAGGGGCTTTGTATGTTATACATTAATACACTTGGACCTACTTTTGAGAGAAAGTAAGAAAGCAGACATGCATAGGTTCCATCCTTCTATTCACACATTTTGTTTTGAGGCTAGTTTTTAGATGTCTGTGTCTATCAAGATACAGCAAAGCCGAATGAAATTAGGTTTGTGGAGCTCACCAGAATAGTAAAATACATTCAAAATCCAGCATAGGCATCAGTGTGGTAGCGGTGGTGAGCGGTCACATACACTAAGCTACAGCAAGCATTGATTTAAGTGCTGACCTGCAGGGTCGGCCACTTTGTGCACCCCTCTCTCTTTCTTGTTTCATGTCCTCCCCTGTATCTTCTCTTATCCAATAAAGGTGAAAAAGTTGAAGAAATAATCTAAAAACCAAATAACTCTTTACCAGCTACCACGGCTCCATAACAACAGTGACAAAAATAGTCTTTTTTATGTTTTTATGTTCATAAAACACAGATTAACACTGGATTACATGTTAGTTGAAAAGCTTTATTGATCCTGTTAGGATATATATAATTTTCATCAATATCAATATTTAAATATAGTTAAATATAGATTGATATACTGCTTATGCATTGTGAAAGCATAGTGAGGAGGAGGTATAACACATTTTTGATTGACCTCAGATTTTAAAGCGTTCTGCTGTTTGGCAAGTGTTTGTCATTATCTGGTCATAAAGAATCGTTTAAAACCCAGCTTCCCCTGAAGAGCAGAAATTAGGCTTTAAACTTAAAAAACAATAATAATGTGACAATTAAGGACAACAACTGGTATGACATTTTTGGCCATATCCCCCAGCTGCAGTCCTGACTTTACTCGGTAAAGTAGCTTGGGATAGAAACAATTGCATGGAATGGAATAATATTGAACTGACTATTTAAAGTCATTTCCAAATCCATTCTTTTATTTTCTGCCCAGCCAGATTAAAATGTATTGAACAACAGTGGGCCACCACGACCAAGTACAAAAGCATCCTGCGTCTCTGTGATAACTCATTTTTAGGCATCAGTGCGACTCAGCACAGTTGTTGTCACTAAGCCTTTCTAATGTTAATTTTTTTTACCTTAAATTGTACCATAAAAGCATAAACATGGTAGTTTAGTAAATCAAGCTTTGACTGTCTCACTCCTGACTCGAAATTGGCTGTGATGCAATTTGGTTGTTTATCAAGTCTTTGTGTTGACAGAGATCTTTACTAGAATAGCCTGGAAACCCTTAAGTGGATGTACTACATGTGAAAACTGCATGTTAAAAATAAAGCAATGTGGTTTTGTGAAGCTGCAGCGACACAGACTCAACAACACTGCACAGATGAAGACTGAAAAAACATGGCGTGTTGAATAATTTCTGCTCAGTCTGCCAATGATGATGAATCAGAATCTGAAGTCAACAGGATGAATCCATGAAGCTAACCCGCCCTCTGTCAACAGGATGCTGGTGGTAATGGTGTGGGATGATGTGAAGAATGTCTACTTGACACACTTTAGGCTTTCAATCCATCATGTCAGGTTCATACCCATATGCATTCACTTGACTATCTTCTAAAGGCTAAATCCACCAGAGTAATGCTTTATCTCACAAAGTAAAAGTCTCAAACTGGTGTTATGATCATGACAGGTAGTCCAGTGAACTTCAGTGACGAACTCAGTCACCAGATGTGAATCCAGTGGGATGTGGTCGAACAGGAGATTGGCAGCATGAATGTGAAGCTGATGAATCTGCATAGATGGTATGATGCCATATCAACATGGAGCAAAGGTTTATTTTTGCCTTACCATCACATTGGGCCCTAGATGCTTTATGCTCACACACACACACACACACACACACACACACACACACACACACACACACACACACACACACACACACACACACACACACACACACACACACACACACACACACACACACACACACACACACACATTTCATCAGACAATTTGTCAGAGTCAGAGATACAATCACAGGCTACGACATAAACACTATTGCAAAGGAGCGATGTTGTGTGGCACAACGTGATGTGTGTGCGTGAGTCTGTGTGTCAGTGTGTGTATCTCCTCCCTAAGTCAGGCAAACACAGCAGCAGCTCCCAACACACCGCTCTTCTGCTCGCACATCTCATCAGCATGCCTGGAGAGACAGACAGCCTGCTGCTGACACACACAAACCACAAACACACACACACACACACACAAATAGGTTTTTGAACGTTCTGTCATAGAAAGTGTCACCGGATTTGTTATTGTGAGCCTGTCTATGTGTGTGCGAGTGTGCAGGTGTATTATACGTATTATTATTACCTTATGTTTAGTAAAGAAGTCACGCTCTAACCCACCTGTTCTCTCATAAATACTCTCTTTTAGACACTCACACACACACACACACACACACACACACACACACACACACACACACACACACACACACACACACACACACACACACACACACAGACTGTCACACTTCTGGCTTGAGTTCAAGGGGATAATAACAGGAAAGAGCTTTTTGGCACTGAATGCTATTTGATTACACTGCCTCTTCCTCTACTGTAAGTCAAGGAGCCTGTTGTGTGTGTGCTGTGCGTGCGTGTGCGTACGTGCGTGTGTGTGTGTGTGTGGTCACAGAGATGTTGGCTGTTGTAAATTTGTAATGTGATATGTTGATAACATAGTAAACTGAAAAACAGAGTTCAGACAGAACCTCTGTCATTGTCATCCTCTGCAAAATTAAAGGTTGTCCAAGTTTTCTCACCACACCACGTTCATCACACTTTCAGCAGGGTGTGGCTCGAAATGTGTCAATACAGTCAACTGCCAGATCCTCTGACTTTTCATCTTGCGTAATCACCCTACCATTGTCAGTGCACTATAACCTACAACTGTTCACAGTAGCTGTGAGCTAGGGATGGGCATTCGATTAAATTGTCTTAATCGATCGTCGGGAGAATTAATGACGAATCTTCGATTAATCATTAATATTTTTAGGGCACCGAGTCGAGAAAGCTTCATAAAAATAACTAGTAACTCACATACAACTTCAGCACCAGCCTACTGACTTGTGTTGAGAAAGATGACATGTTAACATGCTCTGGAGTCAGAGGTGAACGCAGCCTGGTGACCGTCGGTCCAGCTGCTGAAACAACTCGCTCTTAGAGGACTGACGTCGCCGTGATACCATACAGTCTATGCATGATACACAGGTAGCTCCGTGCTAACTTGGCTAGCCTGGGGAACGTTATTCTCTGCTCGTTGTGCATCGCAGCTCCTCCGTGCTAACACCGAGTTGATGCTAGAGTGAGACCGAGAGCAGGATGCGCCGCCATTAACCAGGGTCGGATGTGCGTTCTTCAAGTGGAACATCATTTGAGTCGTGGCCGAGTTGTTCTGAAACACAGCTTCGCAGTGTTTGCAGTGAACCAAGTCATTGTTTAATTCTAAATGGTCCCAAGCTAAACTTCGCCGTGAGTTCTTCGTGTTTACTTTGGAAATGGTAACACGGTAACTCGCAGGTAACTGAGTAGGTCTATGGCGTTTTTTTTCAAACACTGCCCCCCGTGGTCAAATGTGTAATTACCGAATTAATCGATGAAAAAATTATTTAATCGAGGAAATTCTTATTGATCAATTAATCGATCGTCGATTAATTATGCCCATCCCTACTGTGAGCTAACTATAATTTGCCCGATTGACAATGTCTGTGGTGGTGAACCACAGGGTTTTTCTCCCAGCTCAGCCTCTGACTGAACTCAGAACTCAACAGACACTTTGAGTTGAGTTTTTCCAGTTTTTTCCCCCCTCCAATTTCTCCACTGCTTCCTCTCATCTCTGCACATTCATGAAGCAGATTCATAAAAACCCAGAGACAAGCACAAATCTTGCATCACCCTGTGGTTTGGGAGTTGCAGAGCATCCGCACGCAATACCCTGTAACACATAGTGAGGACAGCTGAGAGGATATGGGGGTCTCTCTCTCTCTGTCGCTCTCTCTCCTCATCCAGCACATGCTGTATCCACTGAGTCTCTGCCATCGTGAAGGACCCCTCCCACTGCCATTAGGGTCTGGAACAGCTCCCCCCTCAAAGCTGCCTCCTTCCTTAAACGCCTGTTCCCATTAATCACATACACCTCCTCCCCCCATTATTATTTATTATCACATGATATCTCTGAGGCCTCTGCCAGTTATCTATTATTTTTTATTCATACTCTGTATCATTTCATCGGCCTTGTATTGTTAGACCTTTTCATACTTGCACTATGATATACACAACATACTATCCTTCTGACTGTTATACTATTCATAGTTTTATCACTATTATTATATGATTACTAAACTGTTAACTCTTCTACTACTTTATTATGATTATGTAGACTATCATAAATACCATTGTCTTTTTTGTTACATCACTATTTTACTATTGCACTGATTATAAACAGCTTAATTTCTATTCCTTTTTTCTCCTTTTTTGGATTTAACTTTACTGTGAATAACAGACTATGGCTCTTATTCTGAAAGTCTCATATACTGCTCCAACTGCAGCCTAATAACACAAATGTACATTTACAAACATATATCCAAATAGATTCAAAATAAATATCCAATATTGTGCAGGATTAAGAGAATAAAAGGCACTTAGACTTTATTGTACCCCGCATGAGCAACTTTCAGCCAATAAAATACAGCATTTAGATGTTTTCATATTTTTTTTGCTTTTGGCTCAGTTACTTTCGGCATGTGTTTCAAACCTGTGTTGTCCACAGCAGAGTATGGCTGCATATATCTGATGCTATAAAAACACCTTTTGTTGTTGCTGTTGCCCAGTTTGAATTGTTAGTCAGACAGAGTTGTTCGTTTTGATGAGTTGCTTTGAATTTAATTATCGGTAAAAAGTACCGTAAAGACAAGAGGAGATGGAAGAAGTTCAGACAATGCTATGAGATACAGAACTCAGTCATTTGTATATAAATCCATTTATATGTTCCTGCAGTGTTACAGGTGAGGGCGTAATTACTGTGACAAGATCAAAACAGTTAGATCTTTAGTATTTAAGCTTAACCAGACAGCTAACATATTCTCGTTCTGTCTTTTCCTTCCATGTCCGACTTCTCTACAACTACACCTGTTCACCTGCAGGTAAGATATTTAATTTTAATGTATATGAGTGTGTTCTGCTTTGTTTTGTGACGGGCAGTTTTCTAACACTTGACTTTAATGGCTTTTAGTGATCAGACCTAAATCATGCATTGTTTTTCTTTGTGGTCATGTTGAATCTTTTATTTTGGCTTTTAAAGTCAACACAAGTTTGTATCAGAAAGGTTAGGCATGCTTGTTATACATGGGGGTGTGTTGGAAGGTTGTGGCCTCAGTACAAGTAATTCTCATTCGTGTCAAGCTCCGATTAATAGCTGTTGCCTCTTTTTGGTCAAATCACATGATTTACTTAAGCAGTATGCTCAGTTGTCATGGTATTTGAAGATGGACAAATTTCCATCATTTTCATATTGGAATTTTTCCATTGTCCTGGCTTTAAAGTAGATTTTTGATTAAACTCTCCGAGGTCCCTGTGAGTGCTGGTGCTGCTTAATTATTACTTCCGGCAGCATGTTAGTACTGTGACTATTGGATATTGTCTACTACTCATCACTCAGCTAGTTTTTAATATACTTATCTCAGTTTAATCTCCTGTTCAATTATTTACATCTCGATGATCATCAAATCCGTGAGACCACAATATGCTGTATTTGTTCTTCAGCAGGAAGAGATTATTGACACTTTAATATACAGACATATTACATTTAGTTGAGAGTAAGCTGGCTAGAGAAAATAACTGGGGCCCTCTCCAGGCTGCACGGAGGCCCCATGGGGTTGCATTAAAGTAAAGTGTTTGTTTGTCAAGTTGCTTGAGCCAAAATGATCTTGCACAACGCGCGTGCATGTGTGTTTGGGTTTATATTGAACCTGAAAGACTGGCTTGATCCGCCCACTCTGCACAGTGTTGGAGAAGACAGGGAAGTTGAGCTTTTTCTTGGTTGTTTAACCCGTTATCCTGTGCGGAGAGACGTTGGCAGGAAGATTTAATTTTGCATGTGTGATAAAGAGGCAGAGAAAGAGCGAGAGTCACATGCCCTCCTTCTGTCTTTCTAATGAAAACAGAATTATATCCTCTCTTTATGATACAGCCAGGTCTCCTCTGTATTGTGCTGAATGGTTTGGGATAAAAAAGCAGCACATGCTGATCCAGAAACACAAATATACTTCTGACATTAAGGCCAGCATTGTTGCATCTGTGTTGTGTTAGGTTAGTGTCTGAGGCCAACTCTCCTTCAGAGGACAGACGCAAGAAGGAAACAGAATAGCTCATTTATCTCTGACCACATGCCCTTACTGAAAGCTATTCTTGCACAAAGTCATGGTGTTGTCAGCTTATATAAAGGCACCATACAGTTCGTGTTTTTTTAAGTGTCTCTGGACGGATATGGTGAAAGGTTTCCCATAAATTACACTGGACCGAAGTTAAATCGTCATTAAGGCTTTTACTGATATTGTAGCTATATGCAGCAGAAATTGTCGAAATAACAGTTTGTAGTCCCTGGTCCACAGCAAGATATCATGTCACCAAGTTTGTGCTGAGATGTGTGGGCAAATACCGGACCTCGGACGAGGGGTATTAAGGATACTTTGCGAAAAACCTGCTGCATCTGCAACCTATAATGGGGTAGTCTAAATTATTGTTGTTGTTGTTGGAAAATCTATTTGAAAAGTTATTTTAAGCATAATTCACAGCTTCATGACATATTGTCATTTTTAATTTGAGGTCATTTCCAGCCTGATGTTGAAATGTTTGCAGATCTGAGAAAGATTCAGTGTCTTATGCTCAAGGGCATTGCCCTGGACAGGTGTTGTGCTTTTCAACTGTGCGTTATGAAACTTTGGAAATTCAGGGATGCACAAATTAATTCTGACACCTGTCATTGCTAGAATCCAATCGGATTTGTTGTTGAAGGTCAGCATGGTTGTGATCAAAGTTTGGTTTAGCCGCATAATGCTTTCTTTGCGCAAACTGTGCAGTTGCTGGAAAAGCCTGTTTGCTACAATATAACTTTATGAAGTGCAAAATGTCTGTTAGTAAATTCAACATATTTTACATTGATGTAAAAGTCCCTGACATCATTCAGTTGTCTGAGCATCTAACTTTTAACACTGTTATTATGTAACATCTAGAAAACCACTGTGATTGTAGCGGAAGCCGGTTTGTGGCTGGAGATAGTTGTGGAATGTCAGACTGGCTGCTGCTACCAAGGAGGTTCACTCAGGCAAAGACTCCTTGTTCACCAGTGTGTCTGTGGCCATAACAGGCAAGCACCTTGTTGTTGGGAAGAACATTTCAATGCAAGAACAGTTCACTCTGTGGACAGTTCAACAGTCAAACAGCCAAATTAAGTCCACTGGAGCTTCAATGGGTGGCTCCCTGGACAAATCACCATTGCTCAAGACACTAATCTGCTATCAGATTACCATCCGCATATCCTGGTCTAAGCTTCTACTGGGAACAGCCCTGTGCTGATTTGCTATCAGGCTGCAGAGATTCCTTCATCCCAAAGTTTAACATCTGTTGGAGTCACAAATCTGTTTCCTATCCCCACACCATTCTGTCACGGACACTGATCAGCTCCCTTACGTTTGTCTTCATTACAATACTAGTCCTACTATTGGGGAACGTGATATTTGATTGCTTGACATTTGAGATCTAACACTTAAATCTCTATATTTTACTTTGTCCATGATATTTTGATTTTAACTCATGTGACTGCAAGAAATAGGCCAGACTATAGGTTCCAAGTTCACTGTTGTGTCAAATTCGACGCAAGCACTCAGAATAAAGCCACTGCTCTGTCACGTCAAGCCCCATTTGAGGTGATTTGGAAGAGCACGTGGAGGTAGACCCAGAACTGGAGGGATAATATATCAAACCTGGTGTGGGAGTGCCTCAGGATCCCAGAGGAGCTGGAAAGTGTTGGGTGGGAGAAGGATGTTTGAAACACCCTGTTTAACCTGCTGCTACTGCACATAAATCTAAGGAAACAGATTGATGGATGGAAGGATGGAGTTCAAGTCTAGAAAATGTTATCCTAGAAGCTTGACTGATATATTAGACCTTTCTGTGACATACATGTCTCATTAATCACATTATATGACTCCACAAATGTCCTGTCTTTTTTTAACCTCAGCGTTTTGTGGCCAATTGTTTCTGTCTGAAAGAATCCAGTGTCCTTAAGACCCCAGGAGGAAGCTTGATCTTAATCTTAAGGGAACTGTCAACCATCTGCTCCTTGTAAAGGCCTAGTTAGCCTGCCAGCTCGAGAAGCAAAAAAATGACAGATTTTGTGGCCTGCTGTCACAAAGCAATTAAGCCATTACCATAAATACTACTGTGTGAATCTATTTCGAATTATTTTGTGCCACTATTTTGGCTTCTGTTTTGCCAAAGGAGGGCCTAACCTGTTAGTTATTTTCACTGGAACTTATACCAAAGTTTAGAGATCATGATGAAAAACAATCAGGCATGAATGATTACTATGAGTCCGTGCAAGTTGGTGGGGCTTGACTGGTTTTAAGGGTATCAGGTTACAAGGGTATTATGGACATAATGTGCAAGAATGGATATTTGTATTTTTCCAAAATTCACAATGAGAATCCTCATTTTGAGAAGACTGTAAGAAGATAAACTCTTCCCATCTATTGTTTATTGAGAATTGGAAGGAGTGAGAGGGAGCTGGCCTGTCCAGTTCAGTCTGTTTTTCCTCTTACTTAACATAGATGGCCTGAACGCAATGACCCTGCAGATATTAATTTATCAGCAGAAAAAATAATCACATGAACCCTCATTATTGACTTTTCCATTTGTGGATATTTGGGTTAATCTATTGTCTCCTTCTGGCAGCTGGAGGAAGGGCTCGCTTTCCATTCCAAAACATTTGAAGTATTCTCCTCCGAGTACCCAGCTCTCCATATGACCACGTCTCCAGAGCTTGAGTAGGGATGTGTGTGCGTGCATCTAGGAGTGTCCTCGTGTTAACTTAGTGACGTCAGCCTTGTGGACGATGTCTTCTTATGTCACCATATGTGTATTTAACTTCATCCATCTGGGCGGCTGCAGGTCAGGGGTGTAACAGGAGAACTGCTCCCCCCCCTTGTTTTTGGACCACTTTCTGTTTGCCTTTTTGGTCCCAACCTCAAGAGAAGCCACAGAGAGATGGTATCATGATACAGAGAGAGAAAGAAGTGGAGGAAGAATGTGAACGCGAGGGAAGATGGAAAAAAATAAGAAAAGTTAAGGGTGTAGCCGATTGACCATTGAATCAGTATGAAGACATTTTTTCAAACCAAATAACTTCCAGTCTTATGAAAGAGGATTGTGATTTTAAATGTTCTCAAACAAATGACGTGAGAAAAATGATTTGATTTAACAGTGACAGAATCTCTCTCCACACATGGCAGTTTCCCTTTGTCCCTCTGTTGTGACTGTTGTGCTATTGACAGTAATGCACCTCTGTGAAATGGCTGCTGTCGGTGCAAAGCGTGGTTTTGTCCTTGAGAGTTTAGTCAGGAGCAGGGAGCTGTTTATTGTGGAGAACAATGCAGAAAAAGCTAATATGGTTTGGTAGTGATGCGTGGCTGAAAACAGACAGGTCTGGTGCTAAGATTATTTACTCGAACAAGAACAGCTTCTATTTGTGGTCAGTGTCGTGTGTGTGTGTGTGTGTGTGTGTGTGTGTGTGTGTGTGTGTGTGTGTGTGTGTGTGTGTGTGTGTGTGTGTGTGTGTGTGTGTGTGTGTGTGTGTGTGTGTGTGTGTGTGTGTGTGTGTGTGTGTGTGTGTGTGTGTGTGTGTGTGAGTGAGAGAGAGAAGGACAGATGTGCAGTGTCGGCCAATACTAATTGAAATCTCTGGAAGATGCTCAGCCAGTCGTTCATTTCTTAAACTCTTAGATATACACACTTGCACACACTTGCACACACACGCACACACACACACACACACACACACACACACACACACACACACACACACACACACACACACACACACACACACACACACACACACACACACACACACACACACACACACACACACCACACACAAATGTTGGTTAGGGGCCAGTGAATCAGTACAATTCTCTCAGCAGCACAGCAAACACACAGACACACACATGCAGAGGCACTATAAAGTGCTGTGTCATTAGGGGGTGTTGCTGTACTGTGACCTATGACCCCTAGTGTCAGAGGTACACCTGTAAAATATACTGAGCTTCAATACGGCTCTGCAAAATCGCTATGAATTCTAACTTCACATCATTTATAATAAACAGATTTGCTGATATTTTAGAAATGATTAAATTCAATTCCATGATTATTACTGAATTTATTTTTTAACATTTCCATCTATGTCTTTTATCTTCCTGCAAAACTGTTTCAGCTGTTTGATGACTCATCCTGCGCTGAGGGGCGTTTACTCATTGTGGACTCATACTCTGTGTCCAATGAAAATGCTTTCGGGAATTTTTAACTCCCTAAATGTTTTGCCAGTTGGCAACCAGCCCACAGAGACCTACACTGATTGATTCATCTGATAAATCCGCAGGAATAGTTGGTGTTGTCCTCGGCAGCCGAGATCAGACTGTCATCACCAGTTAACATGTTAAGCTGCTTATTATCAGCTCTGCCTCTAAAGGTGGTGCATTATTCTGAGAGTTACTTCCTTACATAAGATAAGCAAAAAATAGTATGAACACCTGTAAATGTGTGAACACCTGGTAATCTGTTTTGTTATAAGGTTGTTGAATTCCCTAACTGTTGAAGTGTCGACAAAGTTGACAGAAATCTTTGAAAAATATGTGGCTGTGCATAGCTGAACCGCTGCCTCACTACTGACATCCTCATATGCCATGCTGCTTGCTTTTCTTGAATTGTTTTTTCATAAAGCAACAATAAGCATTAAAAGTTCAAAACAGAGATATTCTTTGGCCAATTAGCACAATCATCTGTTTGTGTCTGTGTTTTCCCTCAGTGCTATAGGGCTCACAGCAAATGCTCTTTAGCCATCACCAGAAGAAATCCCAAGTTCATCACAACAAAGACCTGCTCCTAATCCCCCTCACCCTACAACCCCTTCCCCACCCACCCAATATCATTTCATACCACTCACAAACAACATCGCCCATGCAGTTGCAGGCGTACTTCATCAAACACTAAAGGGATTCACGCAGTCCCTCCACAGCTAATTGAAAATGTCTGGTCTGAAGTGACTGTAGGTGTTGGTGTGTGTGGTTGTGTATGGGCGACGTTTCCCCTTGTATATTCACTGAGGAAGGTCGAGCCACACGGTGAAGAGAGTAATATGAAGGAAAGAAAATTCTTTGCCTTTCTCGCTCTCTCCTTTTTGTGTCGGGCCGGCCAGCTGCTCATTTATCAGAAGGCCACCCTTACAGGCTCACATCAACCACAACACATGATAACATTTTCTCATTTGCCAAACAGGGACAAGGGCCTATTAAGGGTTTGCTCCATAGGTCTTAGAGGTCACAAGGTAATGGAAGACGTATATTTATAAATTATGGAAACTACTTGCATCGGTCCTTGGAATGCCAATATGAGATTAAAACTACACACAGCTCACTCGTAGAGCAACACTCACGCTACTTCCACACTAAAATGTTTGCAATTGAAAAACGTTTTAGCTCCATATCAGACAAGATCTCCTTCCAGTGTCCTTGGGCAACACACTGAGCCCCACTGAACCCCAAAGTGAGTGATGTGTGAGAAAATGCTGCACATAGATGCACTGTATGAATGTGTGTGTGCAAATTGGCAAATCGCTAATGTGTACTGTAACACATCAAGTGGTCATCAGGGCTACCAAAGCTGTGTGTATTATACAGTCCATTTATTACATACATCAATAAATACATTTTTTTTATATTCAGGATTCTGCTAAGAATTCACCCTCTCCTGTTAAACTCAGGAGTATCTTGGACGCACAGTTGGAAAAAAATTGGGTCATACCGCTCTACAAATAGGACCTGTCAGCAGCGGGTTAAAACTGGAGGCTGCCACCCTAGTAATGAATGCTAGGCATGTCTCAAAACACCCACTCTCACACTCATGACAAGACTGCAGTTCATCCCCTGTTTGGTAAGCATGTGTGTTCACAGCTTCTTGGTCAGAAGAGAGGGATGAAGCGTTTAAATCGTTTGTGTTTCTTGGTGACGGAGAAGAGAGCTCCTGGCTGTGCAGCTGCATGCCTCTCTAAAGTGCATGTGAAGAGTTCCATGTTGTGGCGTTGCGGAGCAAATTATTCCATTTGGGGCTCACACCCCAGGTTCTTTGCACAGCTGGGCTTGGGTGAGCCAATACTTTAATTTGTCCAATATAATTTGTGACCAAACACTATTCACATTTGCAACAACGCTTAATTTAGAGGGTGAACATGATGAACAGTACCTATCTACTAATTTATTTATCTTTATCTCTGTCTGTCTGTGGAACGCGTACCTTTCCAAACCTTCAACTTCACACTTGGCATGTGTATTTTCATAGGTCATGGGAAGTGCAGTGCAGAGTTTGGTTTGATTTGGACACGTTCAATATTAATACAAAATTGAATAATCAACGACCAGCGCTCTGTAGTCAGTCTGTGTGGATGGGAGGAGGGATCAGATGACCGGGGGCTGCTTGCATTATCAGTAGGTCCGCAAACCCAGTTGAATCATCTTGTTTCTCGTCATGGCAACAAGAATCCCTTCGTGTTTGGAAATTTGTCTTCAAAGTAAAAGCACAATGTTTGTTTTGTTGCTGCAGTGTTTTAAATATCGAGCCGTATTACAGAGCTCTTTATGTTGAAAAATTGTGAACTTGGGTCTGAAGGATGTGTCACTTGCTACCTTCTGAAATAGCCTACATGTTGTGTATGAAAAAATAACAGCAGTTAGGTCAAACATTCAAACTTATATATAAACCAAACATGACCAATAGTAAAGAAAATGTTAAATTATTTATCGATTAAAAAACAATAAAATATTCATTGCTGATAACCAGGCAGGATGAACGATGAAGTTCTCTAACTTCACTCTGCACCATAGACAGACATCCAGCACACAAACAAGAAAAAGTCATTGTATATTTTAGGCCAGTTGTAGGTGTCACTACTGATGAGGACTAACTCTGAGGCCAAGCAATGATCCAATTCCAAATAGATAGGTTTAGAACGGGCGCTGCAATGGTAACTATTGCACCCATTGTGAGCATGTCATGAACCTTGAGCATTTAGCCTAAAAATTAGCTGCACCTTCTTTTAACACAAATCTTTGTGGGTGATATGGATGTTTGTTCCTGCTCCTCGTGTCCACACAAACAACAGTAACCTACCAGTCATGTTTAAAGGTGTTTAAAGTTGAAGTGGTCTTCTTGTTCCTTGGTAATTCTTTGCAAAGTCATGAATACTTCAGTCTATCACAAGGAAACCATTTGAGCTAACCGTAAATTCAACTTGCTTTTATTATCTTAAAAATGATCACCCAGCCTCAACAGCAAAATCCAAAATGTCAATGTCAACCCCAAAATGAGGACCTTTGTCTGAGATATCTGTGATTGATAAGGCTTGGATGATATTAACACTGACAGGTGTGACAGCTCCACACAAACTTTCTGACTTTTCACTCTGACGTGTGACAGAAATCCAGCCCCGTGTGTTGCTCTCTGTCTGCCGTGGCTGCGATGAATCCACTTGTCGTCACTGACAAACCTGCTGCTGTGACATTTTACTTCACATTCCGTCTGTCTCCGATCTTCATCTGTCTCCTCTCTGTATGTCTGACATTCATTTACCCCATGTTTAATTTTTTTAGCTGTCAATGTTATTTATGAAAATGTCATCATATTCATAGAAATTCTTAGCTGACAAGATCATTGACTTTATGGTGCAATGATCTTTGTCAGTGGGACAGCATGTATGTGCGTTACTTTTGAGAACACAACTTGGAAAATAAAAGCCACTAAACAAAGCAACTTTTTATTCTAAGGCAATAAAGTGCTGAGTCACTGAACCATAATATCAGAATGGGGTTTATTTAAAAACTGCTGAATGGTGCAGTTTAACTATTTAAACATTTGAGTTATGGAAAGCTACAGCACTGAATTTGTAGTCAAATTGCCAAAACATGTTGCCTTGGTAATATGTCTCAGAACAACGTCTTGTAACACTGGTGGAACGCAGACACTTCAAAGAATTCACAGGACAACAGTGGTGGGGGAAAAGAGTGAGGCCCAAATGACGTTCCAAGATGCCATACACACAGATAGGCAGTAAAAATACAAAGGAGAGGCCGGACGAAGTCACACAGCAGGTAATTAAACAAAGGATCATAAGCTGAGAAGCAACACTTAGAAGAACGCAAACATGACCTTTGAGGTATAGTGAAGGGGAGTCAATACCAGAAACTGACATGACAGGAAATGCTTGAATGGTCTGTAAAGAAGACAGGAAGTACTGCATGTTATGAAACATGAGTATATCAGTTTACTGTGATCTTTAAATTTAAGTGGTTACAGTATCTGTTGTCTTCAGTCATTCTGAACTGTATGAAAAGCGGCTTCTTCGCTGGATTAAATCTCTGCAGCTGTCTGAAGACTCACACAGTGTGTTGATAAATCTGCCCCCGTTGGTTGTAGATGTGCCGCACCAGAGAGCAGTGCCAATACACACAACCAAACACTGCTCTCCTTCGTTAAATGTTGTGCAAACGGAGGGAAGCTGCTACACAGTTTTCTGCCTGTTCACGTGGCAGTGTCAGATCACCTCAGGTCAATAATCGTGTGCATCACAGCATCCTCTCCAAAGGTCTTGTGCACCTTTTTCCACCTTTTCCACCTGTCTAATAGGTCCTTGCTATCTGAACAATTATATATGTACAGGTTTGACTCCTTCTGATACAAACACAGGAGCATCTACTGAAATCGCATCCGTTCAGCCGGAGATATACCAGACACTCGTCATGGTTACAATAATGTACTTATAATTTAAAACAGGGCAAACATTCTCCTCTGGTAGTAGCAGATGTTACCTACTGTGTTTCCAATGCATTGATTTACAATATCAACATACAGTAGACTAGACTGCCAACTTATTTTCTAATTTGGATGTTCTCTCTGTTATGGTTGAGTTGGGTTGCTCCTCACCTCCATCTCTGCACACGCACGCACGCACACACACACACACACACACACACACACACACACACACACACACCGGCTGCAGTGCACACAGGGAACCAGGTGAAGTGAAGATAACTGGAGTTGACATCAACTACGCTGGTTACAGTCACTGCACTAAAAAGTAAAAGGCCAATAAAGTACTTCATCAAACATGAAGAAGAAAGATTTTTTCCCACAATGTTTTACACCCCCCAAACCCTCTCTACCAGGAGGACCTACAGAAAATACATCACAAAAGCAGCAGAGGACAGGAGGAAAACAGAGAGTGACTGATGTCTGTCTTCATTTACTTTAAACCTCACTCAGGAATATTAATAGTTATTTTATTGATATTCACCGACACGCATGTATTGAGTGACTTTGCTGTTGTGAGCATTTCAATCAGTTGATAATTGAACTAAATCGTATCGACGAGTACAACAAGAGGAGAAAGTGGCATTAGAAATGAGAGTGTTTTGATGGTTCGACCTCCTCATGATCATGACTGAAAGAGGTGAAAGAGAATGAGGCTCTGCGCAGCACACCAAACAGCCCCTGGGTTTAGACACTGGCTTTGGTTGTGATGGGGTGAATTAGATCCTGACCCCCAACCCCCTCCACTCCACAGGTGATGGTGGGATATGATGATAAGAGGATTCAGCTCCAATCGACCAGGCCACTGGATATGAGGGCTGGAGAGGATAGGGATTGAGTAGTGTTGCAGCATCAAAATGACCGACACAGAGAGGGAGAACAAATTTTATTTGTTTAGCTCACATTCACTAATTTCAGTCCAATAGCACTTAACAAGGTGAGACAACATCTGTCCTTTAACCCTCAACAAGAGCAACAAAAAAACACAAAAACTAACTTTTAACAGGCCAGACAGAAGTGCAACAGATGCCATGTTTACACATCAACAAAATAACAGTATTTACAACATTGATTAAAATAAACTGTTTTTAACATAATGGGAAAGTGTGTCAATGTCAAAGGTATTAAAAATGAAGGGATCAGCAATGACAAATAGAGTTGAGCAGTTGTTGCCAGTAATGGTAGAATAAAGTAAATAAAATAAAGAAGACAGGACCATGGAGGAGGAAGGTTCAGAAGATAAGTGACTGCATTAACAAGGGTTTAGTCTTGATAGGCAGGTAAGTGTAAGTATGGCAAGCTGTTGGAAGGCAGACAGGCACAATGAAAGTCCAAATACAAAAGAGACTCTAAATAGACAAAAGGAACAAAACAGGGACCCAAGATAACAGGGAGAAAAACTGAAGCGCTATGAAAACCATCAGGAGCACATTTAATTCCACGGGCATGAGCAGACGTACCAACAAAGAAGACAGAGACTGCTCTGAGACTAAACACACAAGGGAGGTAGGGATAATTGAACACAGGTGAAACACATCAGGGGGAGCAAACCAGACAGGAAACACACAAAGAAACAGGAGGGAAGCAGCTTCAAAGTAAAATAGAGACTAAGAAATTCCAACAACAGAAATACAAGTTCAAACCACTTCCAATAAAAGTCTAAACAAAGAATTTTAAAGGGATGGTTTACTGAAAATGAAAATTCTCTCATCATCTACTCTGAACTGTTTGAAAACACTTCTGGTGTCTCAGGGATAAACTTTGTTGCAGCCGAATCCGATACAATTGAAGTAACCGGCGAGTTATACTTCAGACGTAATATAACAACAGAAAAAACAGAACATGCCTCCATTCTGCTTGTGTGGTGTCATCCAAGTGTCTGCAAGCCCCGGCATTACTAATGGGATTGAAAAAAGGTAATTACACCATGTTTGTGTCCTAAATGTCCTCTGATATCTTCCTACGAGGTGCTATCACTGACCCTGGGACACACCATTGTTTGACAACGTCTGCTAGCTTAGCCACTTTGAAATAATTAAGTTATTTGAACAATGTTCATTCCTCTCTGCTACTCTCCAGCCAAGTATCGTCAGCACGCCTGTTGTGCAAGGATATGGGATCGTTTGTGTAGACGAAAACAACCTTTAATGTATGTGTTGTAATTTTGACCATGAGAAAATATAATATGTATACATAATACATAACAGTATTGTTATGTTGATCCATCGTGGTTGTGCAATTGATATTTGGTACAAAAGGATTTTGTGATGTGCTTCCCTTTTGTTTCCATGACGATAAAAGCTGTAAAAAGATGTAGTAAATATGGTCAAAGTTAGCCGACGATCATCAGAAGAGACTTTCATGACCAAAACACACTCACCATTTTAATGAAGGTGTTCAGGATCAAAACCTTGAGTGGGAAGAAAACAAACAATCCTACACACTGTCCATCACTTCTGCTGCTGCAATCCTCTAATTGGCATATTTTTTCCCCACATTGTCACATTCACCCACTCAAACTAAAATGTTAGAAAATTGTTATGTATGTATAGACACATTCAGTGAACATTGCGGGAAACTTTTACGCGTAGACTAAAGGAGCAGGAGATCGAACCATCTACCTTCTGATTAGTGGACGACCTCCTCTACCTCCTGAGCCACAGACGGATGAAGGCATAAGTACCATCCATTATCTGTTCCAATTACCCTTTGAGGGTCACTGGAGGCTAGAGCCAGATGACATTTGGTTAGAGGCAGGGTACACCCTTGATAGGCTGCCTGTCCATCACATACAGAGACAAACAAAGGCCGTTTTCAGACATGACCTGCGGGTAAAGTCCGGAGTTTACCCAGAGTCGGCCTTTCACACATGCAAAACGCACAGGGAGATTCTCTGCACAGACACGTTCACAATCCTTTATACTAAGAGGCCAGGCGGGGAAAGTCTGCAGATAATCCGGAGACACTCGGATATTGCGTTCACACATGCACCTCCTCTGCAGAAAATATAGAGGATCTGCAGAGTTCAGTGCATGTTTGAAAGCAGCTGAACATTCACTCTCACATTCACACCTACGGGCATGCCGTCAGGTAACCTGCATGTCTTTGGACTGTGGGAGGAAGCTGGAGTACCATACAGAAACCCAGGCAAGCACAGCAAGAAGGTGAGAACCACACAGAGAGGCCCCTAGTCGTCCGTCAGTGTCAAACCCGGAACTTTCTTTCTGGGAGGAAACCGTGCTAGTCACTGCACCACCGTGCCGCCCACTAACACAACAACATTAAAAGTGAGCACAGGTGATGGACAGCATGTGGGATGTTTGTTCCCCCCCCCCCAATTTGTACGATGGGAAAATAATCCCTTTCTCCAGCAGCTAATCGAAATAATGGGAATTCCCATTTTCTCTCGGCAGTGTTTGAAACTTTTGTGTAGATTTCGATTGACAGCAGAATGAAACCCTGGCTTCTGTCTCCCCTTTCCGCTGTCACGCATGTTTAAATCACATCTCTGTGGAAATCTCAGTCACACTCCAGCAGAGGAATGAATATTTCAGCTCCACGTAGCCTCCAAACTCCAAAGCCTTTCACCGCTACAAAGAGGGAATCTCTTCCGCTTCATCTGCACTTTGTCATGAAATATTGAACCGCTTGTCAAAAGCACAAAGCCACTGTTTCTGCGGGACGTCACCCTTCTTGTGAAGTAGTAATCGCTGTAATAAAGGTTACCCGAACTTCACAGTACACATAAAACTTAAAACACGGGACAACTTAAATAATTTATATAGTTTATAGGGAAATTCAAAACTTTTTATTTGAATATCTGAAATTGTTATGTGCAAGTAACTGTTCAGCCTTATGAATACATATATCTCTTCAGCTTTGTGTTAAATGCAACTTCATCTGAGAGTTTTTTGAGTATGAGAGTGTTGTTCTTGCAGTGATGAAACTGCTGGAGGGTTGTTGGTTCCTGCAGCAGCGTCTTCCGGCTGTTGAGGCTCCGTGGGACCAGTGAAACAGTAGCAGTGACAGAAGAGATGCTTTTCACTTCATATATCATTCACAAGTCTCATTTCTGAGGAGATGCAATCCAAAAGGACACTGTCAGTGTGCCCAGAAAGGATTGGGTGGAGCGTTTTTTTGAGAAAAATCCTCAAAGTTTGAACAGTGGTGAATTATACGAACTGAAACTGAGGGGTGGGATGCACAGGTACTAAGATGTGACTGTGCAGCAGTCTCTGTGGACCTGCAGTGCAGTGTTTATTCTTCCTGCTGTAGAGATGAACTTTTTTAGCTCTCTGCATTGAGGATTTCGTCATTAAGAGTCAATAAAGACTCTTAATGTACAATGCGCTTATGCACTATATAGCATGTGCTGTATCTGCGGCTTGTACAATAGATGAATACAAATTATAGGTATCTCGTCATAGGCCAAGTTGTGTGTTATCCAACATACCGATAGACAGACAGACAGAACTTTTGCTTATTGATATGACAAAAGTCAGAGGATCACCAGTTTATCCAAAATACCAGCAAAACTTCTGCTAATGTGCTAGATAAATAATGCCAATGGTGCGTATACAAAAGAAGTGCTTAGTGTAATATCAGCGTGTTAGCATTGACACTGAGAGCATATTAGTATCATGAATTTAGCATTTAGGTCAAAGCTCAGCCTCATAGCTGCTAACATGGCTGCAGTCACATTTAATGCTGTCAACTGAATCTGTCAACTTTTTTCTTGATCTCACCCACCCACCCCAGCGTTGCGTATCTTATTGTAAGAAGATATTGTCAGTAAAAAAAGGTTTTAATTGCAGTAAGCAAAAAACTTGTTTGCTCTTATTCAGCTCACAATAATCCTTTCATCTTTTCATCAATCCATCCATTCAGCATCTATACCGCATATCCGTTTGTGTGAAGTGGGGGAAGCTGGACCTAATCCCAGCTGGCATTGGTCGAGAGGTGGTGCAAACCCGGGACACACATATTGTTAAATGGAGGCTCTGGCTTGGCTTCCAGTTATGGATCCAAATCTAAGTGACATACTGGGGTCGAAGCCAGCACAGACAGTTACTGACACAGTTTGTGATCTTTGACAAAAGTAAATTAAACCCTAACAACATTTCCTTCCTCTGGATCAAGCACTCGTGTTTCTTTAAGAGACATCATACTAATCTTAAGTTTGATTTCAGTCTCAATACATGACAGTGGAATTCAACTTGTCAGTCCTGTGGGGCCCCAGACTGGGGGGATGAACAGGTATATTGCCATAATCTGTATGAGTAGTTAATTTATAATAACAATGTAATTTGTCAGATGATGATTATAGTCAGAGAACAGTGAGACTAGCCGGGGGACAGCCTGGTTCCCCTGACAGTCTGCACATCCATTACTCTGCACACTGAACAGCCTCTAATGGTCTGGTGTCAGACCTCACTTGACTGCAAAAAGCAGCTCCATTTAACAGTCAGGTCGCGGTGGAAATCACAGACATTAGCAGGACATTTCCAAAAAGGCAGCAATTGGAGTCCTGTTCTTCAGGCAAGGACTGGTAGCAGTTAATTTTCCCTGCGTCTCTGTCATTAATCAGAGCTGTTGTACTTCAAGCCCTCTGTGCTGTCTGTGCTGCTCCCTCTTGTTCTCACACTTTAGCCTGCTGTAGTTCTTCTAAGCCGGCCCTGTGTTGAGTGGATAAACTTGAGAGCCACAAGCCAGGGTCTCATATATACACACTCACATTAAATGACTTCATTTTCACATGAAGTAACATAGCTACTTGTGCCAGGACATGTATTCTCTACAGAGGTGGTCATTGTTACTCGTAATAAACACGACGTATATTACTTAGACGTTTATTGCTCACACTCAATACACGGACTCAGTCAATAACAAGACCCGCTCCGGAACTCCCACAAACCCCTGCGCGACCCGTGGTCAAAGGTAAGGGGTCAAAGGGAACACTTCCTTTTACCACAATGAACATAATAGAGGGGAAAAACATGTTAACAATCTCACTGTCTTTTCTAGAAAAACAAATAAAATAAATGATGACTTTTAGACATTCCAGAATTTACATAACAAAATCATCAAGTTATAATAAACATAATAATACCTGAGTGACATTCTGAACATTAGAGTGCAATTGGCAAAATATATAGAAAATAACAAAGTACAGAACTTCAATACAAACAAAAGTTTTCAGTGCTTACATTTTGTACATGTAAAGTTTAAACAAGATTTCATCACATGCTCCACAAACCCTCACTAAGTGCTTTCAAGAGCACCAGAGCCGAAGCTCCCTTTTTGGTAAGACAGTCAGCGAGTTGAGCTTTTGTATCTGACCAGAGAACCTCTTATATTCTGTTGCTTTGTATGAGCTCCTTAATACTGCTTATTTCCAATCTGAGTCTCTTCTCTGCAACTTGTTTTGTAGATTTTAGTGCATCAAAAAGAGAATGATTATCAGTCACACAGATTAATGGAAGAGCATTCAGTCCAGTATCTCCAGTGGTGAGCTCTGAAAACAGGGTTGCCAGGAAGATAGCATTGTCTATTCCATCTGACATAGCAAGGGTTTCTCCTGCAAGAGTGCTCCGCACCACACGTCTGATTCTCTTTGATTGCCAAAAGAGAGGCGAAAACTTCCCTCTTTCTCCCAATAGGGAAATTAAAGTCCCCCCCTGTGTACCTCCATCTGGAAGGTTGCCAAGGGAAGCATCACTGAAGACTATAAGTTTCAAAGCATTACTGTCACCTAAATGCTGAAACGTAAGAGTCACCTTTTCTGCCTTAAGCTTACGAACAACTTTATTCACATCATGGAGAGACTGTACCGTGGCATTTTTTATATCAGATGCCAAACTACAGGTGTCAAACATGACATCTGGTCTGGTCTGCTTTGCAACCCACAGTGTCTGCCCTATTTTTGACCTTAGCTGTTCCTTTTCTGTATCATTAAGGAGGGCGTCTCTTTGGATGGCACGTGCTGCTAATAAATGGAGCTGTTGTAGATTATCAATGTAACTGTGCTGATGTACCTGAATTACACCATCACCAGATGCAAAATCCATCCCTACATAGCAGAAATGTTCATGCTCCTCGCGTCCAACATTGAAAGCAGACTTTAGTTGAGGAATCACATCTGATGAAAAGTTTTGTGAGCCTGCCCAAAGAAAATCATCAACATGACATGCAAGAACTCCAATAACCTTAAACTGCTCATCTAACCAATAAAAGACTGCTGGATCGACCTTTGACATTTTACCACCTGTACTAATCATGATTTCTTTCACTTTGTTGTACCAATATAGTGACGCATCTGCAAGACCATACACACATTTCTTTAGTTTCCATAGGATACCATCACTGCCTGCTTCAGGTGGGGGACGGATATAAATATCCCTGGATAATTCCATTCCCTGCAGAAATGCAGATTTGATGTCCATAGAATGGATTTGCCACTGATTTTGACAGATTACTGCTAACAGTAGTCTAAGTGATTCTGAAGCACAGGTTGGAGAATCTTTCTGTAACTCATGATTAGCCTCTTCAAAACCTCTGGCTACAAGTCGTGCTGTAGGCACAATACCTTTGGAGGTTTCTTTTAGACTACAGACCCATCTGGTGGAGACACATTTTTGACCTTCATCTTCAGCTTCCTCAAAAACATCATTATTTTGCCAATTCTTTATTTCTTCCAGTTTGGCTTCACTAAATGAGATGTCTTTGGTTATAAGTACATCAGCATCTACGTTTTCTGGTTCAATGTTAAGGCTATTAACACGTGACATGTCAACTGATTCCTTTTGCCCATCACTGCCGTCAGGTTCAAGATGTTGCAGGTTATACCAGTTTTTGTTCTTTCCTGTGACTTTGCCTGCTCTGCCTAAAACTCTGGCTTTATGTTGAAGACCATCATCTCTGTTTACAAATGTTACAGTATGACCACTTTTTAACTGTATACCTGTAGAAGAAACAGAGTTAGCACATACATTTGGCTCTGTAGAAGAAACAGGGTTAGCACATTCATTTGGCTCTGTCTCAGCTCGTGTCCCATTTGTCTGTGTCATGGATGAATGCAACACTTCTCTGTCACTGGTGTCTGTGCCTGTATTCTGTTCACTATCTAAACAATCTGCTGCATTGTTTGAAATAGTTTTTTCATTTTCTGCTGTTCTGTAAAGAACATCTTTTACGATTTGCTTATCCACATTTTGAGTGTTCAACTTACAAAGTCTAGAGTGATGTACTCTAACAAGAATTCCCCCGTGTCTCACAAATACTACAACTCCATCCTGACCAATAACCACCCCTGGTCCCTTCCACTCTGTGCAGTCTGCCCGTTTGTAATACACTTTTTCCCCTGTCTCGTACTTTTCATCTGTGGGTCTAAGTTGCTTACGCAGGCCCCTCCTTATCCTCTCTGAACATTCAGCTTCTGTGAATGCCTTCCTGGAAGCATGTAATGCTGATATGTGTTCTCCTACCCTAGCACTTATAGTGGTGCCCTCTAGAGCAGGTAACTTATCAACCAATACAGAAGGGAGGTTAGGATTCTGGCCAAATACAAGTTGATGTGGGCTGTAGCCGTGAACATTGAGCATACTGTTCTTAGCCATAAGGGCCCAGTCTAGGGCCGTATGCCAGTCACATCCATTTTCCCGTTTCACCTTCAGGATGACTTCTGTAAGTGTCTGATTGTGTCTCTCCAGTAGACCGTTGCTCCAGGGACTATATCCGGCTGTTGTTTTGGTCTCAATATTGAAGTTTTCTGCCATGTCTCTGATCTCCTCATTGTTGAATTCTCCACCATTGTCACTGTAAAGTCGTCGTGGAGGACCATGGACACTTATCCACGTGTGAATGAAAGAGTTGACAATTTCAGCAGCCTTTTTTGTTTTGACAATGTTTCCTGCACTGAAACGTGTGAAGTGGTCGATGATATGGAGATACCACACACCATGCTCCAACTCATGCAGGTCCACTGCTACTGTCTCATTATACTCCGAAGCGAGAGGTAAACCAACAGCGGGCTTTGGCTTGGTCTTGCTGTACCTTCGGCATATGTCACAGTCGTGTACTATTTGTTGCAAAATAGTGACACATTCTTTGTCTTTATTTCCAGCGCTTTGGATGAGCCTCTGTAGCCGATCTACGGATGCGTGGCCAAACTGCTTGTGAAGTTTCAGGAGAACTTTGTGTTTCTCATCTGTGGACATCTTTTCTGTGACTATAAGAACATCCTCTTCAATATTACGCTTCTCAGTGTCATTGTCTCTGATGTCCACACAGTAGTGGCCGGAACTGGTGAACTCAAGTGGTACAGGCTGTTTGAACATCACAGCGCTGTCATTTTTCATGTCCAAAACAGTTCCAGCCCTTTTAAGGGATGTTTTGCTCAGCAAAAGAGGAATATCAACTGGAACCACTTCAGCTTCAACACAGCATCTTGTCTGTCCTATTTTAGCAGGTAGTTTCACCATCCTAGTGGAATACACTACATTTCCATCTCCAAATCGAAATGGTCTGCAGCTGAGTATTTCTGATTTCAACATCTGATTAACTCCGTCTTGGCTGAGTTCCTTAATGTAGTTTCCTAACCATTTCTCACCACACACTGTACGAGTACAAGAAGTGTCAATAATGGCTGACCCCAGTGATTCGGCCAGAAAGATTTCTGAGTCAGACAAGGCTTCAGTAAACAGTGTGATGTTACATTCTTCAACATCTTCAGTTATTCTTACTGCTTCAGTCTTTCTGTGCGGACAGTCTTTAGCCCAGTGGAATGTGCTCTGACAAATAGCACATCTCAATCGCTTACCGAATTTATCCAGCGGGTTGGTGCCAGGTAACGGCTGTCTCTGTTGTGCGCTCTGTGGCGTGACGTCATTCCATTTGCCCTTTGCGTGCCGTCTTTGCTCCGTGAAGAACGCCACATCCTGGTTCACTTGTATTCAGGTTGATGTGCATGGCGTTGTCCCACCGAAAATCCGTTTCAGCGCTGATTTCATGGAGGTGAAAGTTAATTCCGCACACGCCGTCAACGCCAGCTGCCGGCTCTTCTCGTCGAGACAAGCCGTGTCTAGCAACTTGAAAGCTAACACGGCATCAGGAAGTGTCATGTTGTACTTTTTCATCCGGTTGTATCTCTGTTCAAAGTCAATAATGTAGTCCGCCATGGACACAGCACGGTCCTTCACGATCCCATCAAAGTACGAATAGGCTTCATACGCACGGTCTTTTTCCTCTTTTAAAAACACCTCGTCCAGTTTCACGAACAATGTCGCCATACCGTCATCACTGTCCAAATCATCCGCTGGTATTTCCATGGCTGTTTCCCTTGCTCTCCCGTCAAGCCCCAAAGCGACAGCGAGGGCTTGTTTCTTTTTGTCGAGCTCTGTAACACGTCTCCAGATATTGACATCATTCTTCCAACACTCGTATGGCCTAGCTTCGTCAAACTTCGGCGGAACTTTGTAATTAGCAGCCATCTTCTGCTACCAATGTTACTCGTAATAAACACGACGTATATTACTTAGACGTTTATTGCTCACACTCAATACACGGACTCAGTCAATAACAAGACCCGCTCCGGAACTCCCACAAACCCCTGCGCGACCCGTGGTCAAAGGTAAGGGGTCAAAGGGAACACTTCCTTTTACCACAATGAACATAATAGAGGGGAAATACATGTTAACAGTCATTTTTGTGGTAATTCATGGTCTTGTGTAAGAAAAAACACTGTCACGATGAGAGAGTGACAGAAAATTCCTGGATCTGTCAAAGTTGGTGCCAAAAATGAACCTTTCTCCAAACACTTTAAATGAAGATGAACAACGTTTCTCCGCTTCCTCCCAAAATTCAGAGTTGAAGCTAAAACCGTCCTGGACTTGAACACTGCCAATCTGGAGCCAGAGTCTGGGCATTAGCAATAAGGGGATTGAGCCGTGGTGACAAGAGTCAGTCTCATCTGTCAATCATGACATTTTTTCCCCCAGTTTTACAACATCAAATAACTTATTGAACCAAACTTACTGGAAGAATTAACACTTAATACTATCAGTGGGATGAGACTGACCTAAAATGACAAAACACATATTTTAGAAACATTTATTCGACATTTGAGTTTGATCCATGTCCCATCCACTAGCGTGTAGTATGATTTTTTGACACATGAATGGCAATATTAAAATATGCAAATTAAATTAAAAACTGTCTTTCATCTATTATTTATAATCACATCGCATATAGTAACAATACAATTTATTTTATTTAACATTTAACTTACACTATCAGTTAATTGTGTAGCCTTTGTTGCAACAGAAGTTTGTTACTTTTAGTAATTTTGTATTTTAACCCAACAAAATCTATGTGAAACCTCCTGTCCTCAGTTGCTCTGCTTCCTTCCCAATGTTGATCAGTGTTACCATTCACTATTCACTCATATCTGTTCTGTCACTGTCCTCCTCTGACACCACTGCAGCTTGTTGAGTGACCTTGGATACTCAAGGAGTGAAATAAATGTCTAAAGCACAGTTATTTATTCCTTTGTCAATATTCAAATACATGTATTTACTCCCATATTTCCTCATTAGCTCGGTGTGGTCTGAGGTGCCTCCCAGTTTGGTACTTTGACCTTACACGTGTGTGCAGTATGTTTCAGTATGTACGTTTTTACCTTTAGCTTGTATTAGATAATGACAGTGAAGGAAAGACAGGAAATAGGGTGAGAGTGTATGGAAATGACATGCAGTAAATGGTCCAACAGGCCGGAAGTCAAACTGCGACCTGCTTTTCATCCTTTGGTGCTTCTGCAGTAAAAGCCCAGAGCTTTAGATACTAAACTTCACAAACAGGGAGTAAAACATGCATTTTGAAGGACTGATTTCTGTGTTACACCTTTTTACAGCTGTGAGTTTCTCTGCTTTTATTGTGTGTGTGTGTCCATAATGAAATGCACATGTGGAGACCAGTGTAATTACACACAGTACTCATAAACATACAGTTTAGACTTAGTCACACAAAACTGTACTTAGTGTTTTCCTCTCCTCCATCCTTTTTTTATTCTTGCCTTCTCTCTCTTTCATTTCTTTCCTTCACATTGGTCAGCGCTGTTCCAGCTTTTTTGCGGAATTCTCACAACATGACTTTACATCTCTTTTCTGCTACTTGATGCCAAACAGCTTTGAACACTTTACTTATTTATTGGGGCATTTGGCTCACGCACACGCACACACACACGCACACTGGGAATTTGAAAGAGGACAGGATTACTTGACCTAGTGCTTTCTCCTACTACTGCGGAAAGGTTTGCCCAATGATTCAACCTTTTGCTCATTTACTGCGATTTTAGGAAATCTAAATTAGAGTCTTTGAAAGCAAGCTTTAAAATCACTACAATAGCTCTGCAGTGTTTTTTCCAGTGCTATTTTCGATACCTCTGCTTAGGGTATCTGTAAACCTCGATGTCTGTAACTCTGTTAAGTTCACTGAGTGGAAATAATTGAGATGTTTTTATATGTGCTTTAACAGGAGGCCAGTCAATGCTATGGCAGTAATCGTTTTTTGGCAGCACTCTGTTACTGAATGTTGGATTGGCTAGGCCTGGATCATTTTCCAGTTCTATCATAGAATATTTGATGTTAAGGCCCAGAGATGATGTGGCCATATACTACTGTCAGTGAATTTGTTACTAATACAAATTTTAATTCCTTTAATGTTATGTATAACTAATGTTGTATATGACTAATATTATGCCTGACCAAAATGGTGTTTCATAGATGGTGGATGTGAGAGGTCTGACGGCCTCTGCAGGAATGCTCCAGATTAGATGTATTTTGTTTTGTGTTAGGAGTTGTGCTCCTGTCTCTGGTGTAGTGATGGGCTGAACCTTGAGATTCTGCTCTGTCATGAAGATAAAAGGACAGTGACCTAGAGTGCTATCTGTTCTCTTCCGTTTGGTATAAGACTTAAATGCTTTTATTGTTAATCAAGCATTTTGGTTTGACTTTAGACCAAGAATCTTCTCTGTTGACTGATTCATATCGTAATAATATTTACCAAGTTAATTATTTTATTCAGCACTGTGTACATTGTTACAAAATCCAGCCCTCTCTCATATGACATCTGTTATCAACTCCAACAACTTAAATCACAGTGACTTGCTGAGAGATAATGTCATTAAAGGTATCATCCCTCAGTCAATATCTCCTTACTAAACAAGACTGACATCATGATCAATATTCGTAGAAGTTATATAAATTCATAGTTTTTTCTGATAGATATACTTTGGTCAACTGTTTCGTCAGCATCCTGTGGCCAGTAGACTGAACACACACTCTGACTGTAGAGGCAGCATCAGCTTCTGGCTGGTTGAAACGCATGGTGTTTGCACATCTGCCAAATCTAGTAGATTTTGCTCTGCTGATGTGTTCACATGATGTTAGTATTGGACTTCCCTGTGCCAAAGCACTGTTAGCTAGAAACCTCTTCCAACCTTGTTTGAAAAAGAAAAGGATGAGTCAGTTGAGCTGGTCCGGGATACGTTAGACAGCCTGAAACCATGTAGCTGCGGACAGAAGGAAAGTTTCTACATCAGCGCAAACACGTTGAACCTTCTCTGAATAAATAAATGCTACACACAAAACCTCCTTGTCCGTGTGAGTGGTGATTTATATGTAATGTTACTGTGCAGTGGGGCCCCTCCCCTATGTGGCTGCGGATGGATGTGGGAATATTGGGAGGAGTCATCCTCCGGTCTGGCCGGAGGAGATGTTCTGGGAAAACCATGCATTATAGAGCATTACAGCTTTTTTCATAGTGAGATGTGAATTTTGCATAAGTCCGTGTCAGAATCAGAACCTATTTATTCACTAAATGTATAATGAGTTTGTTATGCTGCAAAGCCAAAAAGCCGAATCAGTCAAACTAAGAGTAATGACTTAATGCAAGAGTGTTGCCCAAGGTGGATTATATAATACCTTAATCTTAATTAATCTCTTCATAATTTATTTTAGATGATTATATATTTATTTATGACAAATTGGGCCTAATTTATGCAGCCTTTGTCATCATTTCTATTGAGTATTATTATTCCACTGTAGCAACAAAATTGCTACAAAGAAGTTCATTGAATGAAACAGAAGCAGGTAAACAGAAGGTCGGTGATTCAATCCCTCCAGGCGAAATGTCGAGGTGCCTTTGGGCAAGACAATGAACCCAATTCTCTCCTGAGAGCTGCCGTCTGTGTGTGAATCTGATTTGTAAATATGAAGTTAACGGTCAATAACATACGTCAAAGTAAAGGGATCATAACATTATTGCATAACATGTTAAAAACTTTAATCATACTATTACCTTGACATGGCTATTAACAATAGCCCCATTATTAATGTTAAATGAATTAATTGTCAAATACTCACCTACATGTCAGGAAAACATTTTCAACACAAGTAACAAAGTGCTTTACAACAAACAATATGTAAGTGATAAGCTCATATCAGCTGGTTTTTATTGGCCAACTGATAGATCGGTCAGGCTTTAGGCATCAAATCACAATGTGTTGTTTGGGCAACACTAACATGAGCATTAGCTTCCTCTTCTTGTTTATTTTCTTCACTGGCACAGAGGGGCATCTTCACATTTAATTCCACAAATGGTGTTTACAGCGTCTAATGAGTCCTTTTGTCCGTCTGCCATCTGTCTTCAGTAACTGATAAATCATGCCACGCTCTGTAGTTGTCCAGATATCTGTTCGCTTAGAGTCATTAATCAGTTCATCAAGGAAGCAGTGCTGTGGAGGACACTTACTCAGATTTCACAACAGAGCATTAATACCGTTATCTTTTCTGTATGTCTGTAAGTACGTTTTCATTATTGTTTTTCAGTTTTAAATAACTAAACTGGATTTTGATTAAATTCATTCTCAACTATACTAGTGAGGCCACCGCAGAGAGACGAGTGAATAGAAGCAGAAAGAGAACAACAAATTAATTTGACTGAAAACAGAGTGATCACAGATCAGTGGGTTCAGCGCAGTTGTACATGCAGTGCTGCACTGACCTCGTTCACCTTTCAGCTCATTGAATTTTACATATTACGGTTGATAAAATGATGCTGTAGATAGAAGAACCACAGAAGGGATTTGAGTACATCGACTGTGTGTGTGAGTGTGTAGTCTTCTGGGCTTGCTGTTTTAAAAGCACTTCCCTTTGTTGAGCCGTTTTTCTGTTTTTTTTCTCCTTCCATATTATTACAATACATTAATTTGAGATATTTTTTTCTATTTCAGTAATATAACACTCACAGACATGTTCATCCTCTTCTTCACCTGTGCATCATGATGCCTACAAATGACCCATAGAGAAGAACCAGTATCGTATTATAGCTGTGCTACTTAGTTTTTTATCAATAATAAGGCAAATGAAATAGAAGAGTGGTGGGTTATAGTATGGACAAAGATGTGTTGAGATCTTAGCTTTGTCTGAAAACACTCACTAATCCCGATATAGACCACTATATAGTGCGTTTGCCATTTTGTACTTATGTCTGAATGTTTAGTGACATTTTAAATACCCTATATCCTGCACTCATTGTTTCCCAGAATGCACCGTGAAAAGTAGTGTGCAACTGATGGTCACTAATAGAGCAATATGTACCAACATGCAGTGCGCTCGCAGCGGTAGAGGAGGAGAGGGAGCAGCTGTTACTGCCCAAACTGTCACGTAAAAAGAAAGTCACGTAATTACCGATGCAGAGAAAATAAGCCAAATATTGTAGAAGACCCGACATAGTAAATCAGGGGTTAGTCAAAGATGATGATTTTGCCCTTGCGCTACATCTATGTCTTTGTGCAGAATCACATGACCATGATAAACAACAAACGCTCATCTCATGAGGATTTTTGCTTCTAGGGCTGGGTAGTAAAAAATATCAATAATTATCACAATATAATTTGTATCTACCGCAACAGTAACAGTGATTTAATATAATTCAATATCCATTTACCGTGGTAAAGATTTAAACTGGTATGACCTTTTTCTATCCTCATGTAATTCATGAGTTTAGCATCCAGCCCTATTTGCTTCTCTATTTTACTGAGAGAAAATTGTGCAGAAACTTTGGTGGTCTGTAACTCGGAGCCGAAAATATTTTCATGTCTAAGCATTGAGAAGTCCGCCTTCTTGCTCCCTCTTATCTCTCTCTGTTTCCTTCTCTATCTCGCCCTCCTCCCCTCCCATCCTCCCCACAGTTTCTCCGCCCGCTCCTCATACTAATCGCAGCCACCGGGCTAAGCTCTTGTGGTGCGGTGGGTTGTGGGTGCTGTCGGCGCTGCGTGCGTGCCGCGTGCCTGGGCAGGCTTTGAACCTGGAGGCCTCCCGGGACACAGCCAGGAGTATTAGGCACTTTTCCACTCTTGTCTTCTTTTAATTATGGGCCTGTAATGAAGGCTGCACCCTCGGCTGCAACACATCACACACTCGCAGGAGGAAGAGGAGGAGGGATATCACCCCCCCCCCATCTCCGCCTCACATCAACCCTCTTTTAGGCCTGTCTACTTCTAGTTCTTTCTTTCTTTCTGTCTTTCTTTCTTTATTACTTTCATGTTTTTTATATTTTAGTCTGTATCAGCTGGCTAAGAAAGCTGCAGTTCTGTCCTCTCCAGCTTCGAGGCGGTGGAAAGGAATTCTTTCGCAGTTTTAACAAATATATTTCTGGACCAGTCAACCGACCGGTTTTCCGCCCCTGCATCACACTGTCATACCATTAAGCATATTTCTTCCAAAAGTCACAAAGCACATAAACTCACCCCCCTGTTTTTGTGCACGACTTCAATATGTGCATTAAAAAAATCATGACTAATCTCTGACTTGTACAATCAAGCCTGTAGAGACATAGACTTAAAAAACCTGTGTTCACAGCCGTATGCGGCAACTCATAGTATAGGCAGAGAAACCAGATCAAAAGTACTGGGCAGATGGAAACATTGTTGTTTTTGCTGAGACTCTAGGAAATCCCTGAAATACTTGAAGTAGAACGACATTAATTTACAGTTGCTGACAAATGACCATTACCAACTGAAATGTTGTACCTGCAGTGAAGGTGAGGGATATGAGAGTATTAATTGAGGGAGTATGGGTGTAACCCGGCAGAGATTAAGGATTAAGATGGAGGTTTCCCAGACTTTTCTCTCACACTCTCTTTGTTGGAAAATTGTAATGAATCACCGGCCATTGTCTTTGGAAATTGAACAGTTTGAACCTCAGGTGGTGGTTTCCTCCTCTCAGTGTGAGTTTAACTAATGGGAGGGTTGCCTCTTAACTACACACCAGCTCTATGTGAGTGAGCACCTTTAGTAGGCGTCCTGCTCCTGGGAGCCTTCAGAAGGTCACTCTCTTCAGCAGGGAGCACTGGCTCTATATGCTGAGTAATCATCACAATGGGCACTGGATCAGCTCGACGTTCTCATTAATCTAAACCTGGACGGCCTCATGTTTGTTTTACCCTGATAGGATTTAGCCATTAATCATTTTCTGTCCTAGAGGTTCTTCCTTTAAACTGAGGAGCTGCGGTGCGTCATGTGATGGAGAATGTTGTCCTCTGATTCGTTCATAGTCGTTCATTTGCCTCGCTTCTCAATCCCAGCAGCCGGGGGATGCACAAACCAGTGCATTTGTCCCAGGCTGTTTTGTCAGCAAGTTCATCCAGGATAAATAATCGTTGCCAGATCAAAAGTTTGGATGGAGATTTGCTGTAATGACCATTGAAAGGAGCTGCTAAAGAGGGGAGAGACTTTCCATTTTGATTGAATGAAGTTTGTGAGATGATTCCTTGTATCAACTCCTTTTACTATTTCTTATTCAATCATGCAGATTAGTTCAGTGTTTTCATTATCTGGTGTTTAGCTAATGAGCTGATAAGCAATTTGGGGAATTTTTCACTTTCTACTTGATATTATTTCTGGTTTGTATACAACACATGTTTTGTAATGTTCTATGATTATCACAAACTCTTTAGAATTCTGTACTTCCAAGTCGATGCTCCTATGGATGTTATTTTTCCTTTATTTATAAGTATGCACTTGCTGTTCCAGTTTGTTTTAGCTTTGGCCTATTTTCCATTTTTACCCCGTCCTTTTTTGTTCTCAAGCATTATCCTGGGTTATGAGCGGATAAGGACAGCAACATTTTTTTCATTTTGTGGATGTCTTTTATTGTGTTTCACTTTGAAAATACTTGTCTTAGTTTGTATGATTTCTTGATGTATTCAGCAAAACTTAGGAGTGACCAGACAAGAATGATTCTTCTTGTCTGGTCATCATGCAGCAGCTTTGTTTGACTCTCAGAGCCTGAAGTGGGTAAATAGCCCAAACCTCATTGTTTCCTTCATTTCCTGCAATGAAAGAAAAGGGCATTTTCGTTGTTCGAAAACTTGGCAATTTACCAGGAGGAGGAAGATGAACTAAAGTTTCAATAACCCTGATGACATCACCTGGGGAACCTGCTGAGTGCCTCCTCTGTAATGTGGGACTGACTGCAGGGAAAGTGCTTCTCCTTCTGGCTGCATCTTCCCTGCAGCAGGATATCACGTTCTTATGTTCAACCCTAATTCTATTCATCATTAGTCCTCCTCTGACACTCTTCACCATTAGTGTATTCCCTTGTGTTTCTGTTTGCCTTCAGCACCTTGTGCTGTAACATCCTTCGTGTTTTCCAAAGCATTTCACCTCAAGCTGCTTTTGAAGTCGGTCTGATTATGATGATTAAATTCAAACAATAACTCAGTTTAATGAGTGAATGCCTGAATTACTGTTTCCCAAATCAGCATCCCGAGACTACCGGAGGACCCTGAGGGGATTCTGTATGCTCCCATGACGAAAAAGTGATTTACGCATCTCATATTAAGCCTGTATATTCATTTAAACATCATTAAATATTTTTTAAACGTCAATTATTCTCTTCCCCTACAGTGCAGACAGAATCCAGGGGTCAGATGGTGGTCTGTGATGACAGTTAACATGCTATTAGAAGTGTGCATTGAAAGGTTTTGGAGCCCCTTCCCTGAAAGTGCGTGCTGATAAATGAGCAGTGGTCATGTTAGTCTGTGACCACAAGAGGGGGAAGAAGCTCTACTGCTTTTCATGGTATGGGCTGTTGAGACCTTGGACTTGGAATCAGAGGGTTAACTGCCAAGTCCAGTTAATGAAGCCTCAGCAGTCTGCCAGGACATATCACACACTGTCAACAGGATCCACTCACAACCTGTACATTTCACTCTGGCACGTTTGGACCGTGTGGTTTTCATATTGTATTCACATCAGAGCTTGGCACAAAGTGTGAGTGTGTACTGTCAAAAGCCCATCAGACACGATATCCTATCAAAGAGCTTTCAGTACAAATCTTAATGATGGATGTGATGAGCTTGTTTGGCTTCAGTTCTAAAATCACTAAACATTTATCAAATAATCCATTTGTTTCTCCTCACTAAGCACTATCTTTCAATTTGTAGTGTGCGGGCACTTTTTGGAATGTGTGCAATAAAATATTGTATTGATTTTTGTTCTTGTGACATATTCCGATATTGGTAAATTAGCCTCATTGTATAAATGCAGACAGCTCAGACTGTGGTCTGAATGTGGAAAGGGAAGTTGGCCCACTGGTCCCTTTGTCCTCATTGATGTCAGGGAGAATGTTTGACATTCAGTCTCTGTAACTAGGCCTGAGAACGAGAAACCTAAGAGATCATCACTAACAGACAGTGGCTCGATACTTAACATGTCTGACAGAGGATCCTCTTTGGGACAGTCAAACCACTGCTGGCCCATCCCAGCTGCATCCACAGCCTCCCTGTGTCTCTACTCTTATTTTAGATGGATACTTTGTAGTGGTTTAAGTGTTGCCTTTAATAATCGAGCAGGTAGTTAAGTCCCAGTCATGCAGGACAGTCACATCTGCCAACCGAGCTGTGAGGCTGCAGTTGCTGGGCGGGGGTGTAGGGGGGCAGTGTGGAGTTTAGTGAGTCACCCTGTAAGATGCAACTGAGCAGTCCAATTGGACAACTCTTTCCTTTGGTTACCCTGTAACAGCTTTGGTATGTAATATAATAATCACCCTAGTGAAATTGCATTTTAATATTTTTGCTGTCCATGACAGTTTTACCATGAATCAATACATGAGGAGAAACCCACAGACCACGCGTCAAAATCACAGCTAGATAATTTAGATAATTCATTTTTTTTATATTTCACCATATTGGACTGAGACGCACAGTTGCTGCAGATCTCCATCACAACCGCACCATCCATAGAATCACTTCCTGGTTGGCAATATGTCTTCAAAGTAAAAGCACAACGTTCCGTTTGTTGCTGCAATGTTTTATTCTGAGCGGAAAATACCGGCTTTTATTTGGAAAAGTCTGTAGATTTTGCAAGATGCAAGACATCTTTGAAATTGCTGAAATGCAATTATTATATAAAGCAGTTAAGTAAATCTTTCAAACTTATATGTAAACCACACACGTGAACAGTAATGAACCAAAACAACCCTTCATTGCTGTTAAACCAGGTAGGATGAACACAAAGTATTCTAAATTCACTCTGCACCGTTTGACAAGGAGTCATTCTTAAGATGGCTCTGGAGCATTGCCATAAGCCAAGCAAACAGCCCATTCCAAACAAACATGTAGAACAGGCACTGTACTTGTTTCATAAATTCAGCTGAAGCTATTCTATAGCTTTCTGAGTGAACAAATGGCGCACTCTCAGTCTTGTTGTCACGTAGGTTTGTTGTTGTTTTGTCCTCCCCACATGGTTTGTGTAACAGACAGCTGAAGCCTCATAATAACCTCAGCTTCAGCCATTAAACACTGTTACACAGAACAAGGCCTCCGGATTTTGGCCACTATCTCTATAGTCTCATTCAGAAGGGATCCTTAATGAGATTTCCTGTGTGGTGTCCTGTCTGTGTGGGTTTTCTCCAGGGTCTTCTTCCTCCCACTGTCCAAACACATGCAGGTTAACTGGAGACTCTTAATTGCCTCTCGGTGGGACACGTTGTTTGTCTCTATATGTCAGCCCTATTAGAGGTTGGGGACTTGTCCAGGGTGTCCCCTGTCCAAAGTCAACAGGGATCTGCTAAAGCCTCCGGTGGCCCTTAATGGATTTGTGTGGCTAATGAATTATTGATGATATGAATGAATGTTTTATGTGACTAATCTTTAAAAGGTCACACAATATGAGAGTTTGATTATTAAACTAACTGTGAAAACATCCAAACCTATTCTTAGAGTTGCTTTAGATCCTTAACTGAAACTACTTGATACTCGACTGTGCACAAATTGTTGGATCTCACCGTTCACCGCCTCTGTTCTCTTGATGGTCGCTTGACTTTGAGGGGGGGGGTCAAAACATATGTTTATATTGTTACATATACATAATGGCTGCTCTATTGTTTGCTTTGTTCAATGTATCATGCTAAACACAACAACCAACAGATTCTCCTCTTGCTTTTTTCCATGTCCATCTACTGTACGACTCCATCGTCCTCACAAGGTAAGACATTCAGCTACAGTGTATCTTCTTTCCTGTATTTTTTCAGCAGGGGCTGCTTGTCTTGTGTTTTCTGACTGTCATGGTTTTGTGCCTCAGAACTGGTCAATAATGGGGCAGAAACTGTGGTATAGTCTGTGGCAGAGCTGCTGCTTTTGTTTAGTTTTTTTATAGTCAAGTCACATTTGGGTAAGGAGTGTGGTATGCTGTGTGTGTGCGTGTGAGTGTGTTTGGAGCTTGTGGCCTTTGCCTACAACCAGAGACATATTCTCTGCAGTTTATTTACTGCATTAGTCATGAACCAGAGCTTCCCCCACCCCTTCTGTGACATAATCCATTTGTGTCTGTTAGTCCGTCTTCAGGATGTCACGCTGCATCTCTGCTGTCACATCTCAAGGCTCCCTATCACTTATTTAAATATGCGAGGACTTTCCTTCTGTGTGTGCGTGTTTGTGTGTTAGTGTGTGTGCGCCTGCGAGCGAGTCAGAGAAGTTCTCTTGTGTGTCCTTGTTCGATGCTATTGGTTTGTATCAGATTAGATGGAGTCCGGGGCTGATGGGAGGAGGCTTGATGGACAAATGAGGAGATGGATGAGCGGATGGATTCGCCCTGACAATTTGTCTTTTTTCCTCCTGCGCTCTCCATCACTGGAGCATATACCTTTTTTTTTTCATGATTTATCCCTCCATATCTGTTTCGCCATAAAACATCTTTTCACTGTTTGATATGCAAACATTGTGCGTGCGTGTGTGTGTGTGTGTGTGTGTGTGTGTGTGTGTGTGTGTTAGCACACACGGGTCTGCTCATGTGTGCTAGAGTATGTGTGGAGATGGGTTACCATGACAACAGCAGCCTGAAGTAGGAGCGCTCGTGGCAGGCACAGCACATTGCCCTTGCTCTCTTTCTGTCTCTTTCCCTCTGTGGATGGAGATGCACAGATAACATGTCTTCTTCATCCCCTCTATCCATACGCACTCACACTATCTCCGCACATCTTGGTTCTATTTAAAATCCATGTGCAGGTTGGCAAATAAACCATAATTCAGTGTGTCTCTTCACCAGTCGTTGATTGCTGTATATTTATTACGCTACAACGTAGAACAAATGGATAACTGATGTTCAACTCAGTGATAGACACATTTTATCTTCTTTCCACCAAATCAGTAATGACTGGTACCCATTATACAAACACAGCATCTATTGTCACAAAAGGAGGGCCCATTGAGCTGATCTACAGGTGTATGGTATTGTGACATGACAATATCAGTCAAACCGAATTACTACTATTAAAGTGAGAAATAGACAATAATTGCCTCCTGCCCGGTTGTCATTATGTGTGTCTGCGGTGGATTCCGAGTCCACATGTGGAGGATGGATGCGTCGACAAAAGACAGGACTTTAACTCAGGGTAACATCCTCTGTCTGCCATGTGAATCCATCAATATCATTTATTTTATCTAAGATTACTCCACAATCTTTAATTGATAATAGCCTCAACTGTAAAGTGTAGATTGGGCTTTAGATTAATTTACATGTGGGATGTATTTTGAGTTTTTATATATAAATAATAGTGATGGAACCTGCCACAGTTCCATTAACTGCAGCAAATCTAAAGTACTGGCCACCTCCCATGACATTTATTATAGGTCTATTTCTCCCATACTGCTCGGGTGAATGAAGCAACACTGAAACAAGGTCTTCAACATTAAATAGTGGCATTCAAGTTTTTACTTTTCAAAGTACAGTAACCAGCTGGGGTCTGACTGTGTGTACTTTATGCTCTCCTTTTGTCTTTGTGGGGAACTCCAATCGGAAGGTCATTTGTCATAAATATATACTTAATGAGTGCCAACTGGCGAACAGACACACTGAAGGATAGTTTGAATGTCGACCTGTACATGGATTTTAAAAAGAACCACAATGTATGGAGATAGTCTGTGTGCGTATGGATGGAGGGGGGGAAGATGACACGTCATTTGGCCCCAGCGGGATTGGCCCCAGCTCCTGCAGTGACCGTCAAAGGATAAGCGTTACGGATGGATGGCGTAGCAAATACCTTGTGGACTGACCACCGTAGGATGCCATAACACAAATAAAGCTTAGCTCCAAGATGAACAGTATAGATCAACCAGTTTTGAGATCAAATCTTTAATATATGGTTCACAGTTAACTGCAATAGCAGGGAGCCGGATGTGGAGCTGCTTCATCGCCTCCCTGTTTAATAACCTTCTCTCTCTATATCTCAGCAGCGGCTGTAGTGCAAGTAGCCATGTAGCTTTCCTGGCTGCATTTCTTTGTGTCATTGCTGGGTTTATGCATCCTTTGGCCTCCTCTTGAAACTTGCTAACAACCGACCCAGTTTAGCGATGCTCTGCTGCTGCTTTCAGTGTCGTGTGTGTGTGTGCGTGCGTGCGTGCGTGCGTGCGTGCGTGCGTGCGTGCGAGGGGGGTGTGTGTTTGTGAGTGTGTGTGTGCGTGACTGCTTGTGAGTATGTGAAGGGAAGAGAGGTAGAGAGCTACAGGCAGAGCAGACCAATAGCAATCGCCCACATCTTGATTAAACCCAACCAGAGGCAGTCGAGACAGACATCAGCAGCAGGTGTAAACATCCCTGATCTCCTCTGTGTCCCTGTGGTCATGGTAAGCTCCGGACGCGCCAAAGAGCGTTAATGCGCTCTTTGGTTCACTGTTTGTCATTCGTCCCCAGTATACAACAGCTGCTTTCCTCTGCAGCCCCTCTGGAAGCTGCTGTTGAGACATGTGATGTTCCATCTATCTGCTGTCTGAGGCTTATGTGATTCACGTGTTGATAGTTCTCGTCTTGGCTGTGTGTTGATGTGTAATATGCAGCTTATCTGATTTTAACAGCAGCATTATGCACACAGCTACCCGTTAAGTGTATTAGAGTTTGGATTTAGAGACTGCCCCTGAAGCGCTGAACATGTGATAATGGGTGAATGCAGCTTGTACTCCTCTTTCTGACAAATTTCTAGTTATTGAATGCCATAGGAAGTGCAATTAAAAAAATGTGTCACTCTTAAAGATGGCCAAGATGATACTGCTGATTATAATATATATATATATATATATATATATATATATATAATAATTAGGGCTGGGCAAGTTAACTCGTTTTAATCGAGTTAACGCATCACTTATTTAACTCAGACAATTATTTTATCTCGCATTAACTCAGGTTTGATTATTTATTGTTTTATTGTGAAAGTCAGGCTTTTATTTTGTGAAAGTCTGTTGCTGAGTGCTGCGGAACCGGAAAAAAGAAAATAATTGGCGGATAAACAACCATGGATAAGGGTACGGAGCTTTTACATGGCCATTTTCATTTTAAAGTTCTTCCAGACGGCGGAGTCAACAGAACCAAAGTAATTTGTAGCCACTGCCAAGGTGAATTTTCTTATAACCGGAGTACTTCCAGTCTAAAATATCACTTTAATGCAAAACTCACAGTTTATATCAACAAATCACTCAACGAAACAGCGAGCGGAGCGAGGCTTTGGCAGACTACGTTAGACGCAGGGAGGAGTATACATTTTTCATAACGAAGAGGATAACATTAATGCCCTGGCAGTGGCATTGAGCTTTAATTTTGTATTTGCTTTTATAACATTGTTAAGTTGAGATTTACACTGAATATTTTATTTAACTGCTACTGTATTAAATGCTGATGTTAAAAGTGTTTGCACAACAAATGTTATGGCACTTCCGTTCATATGGCAGAACATTGAAAATAAAATTGCGCTATACACTACTTTTTAATTCATTATTGGATTTTGCGTATACAAATGCGATTAATCGTGATTAATCAGGGAAATCATGTGATTAATCGGGATTAAAACTTTTAATCGTTGCCCAGCCCTAATAATAATATATACTGTACACTAAAGAAGCTGTTTAAAAAGGTTTGATATAGGAACTATTGCTAGTGCAGCTTTCAGGACCTGGATTCCACATGTTCCACCCCCACTGCAATGGATGTTTATTTTTTTATATTTTCTCATTACATCCCCCAAAATGTTTACATAACTGTTACAGACTTTATCCCTTCAAATTCTTGATGACACTGATGTTTCTGTGGTGGTGAGAGATATTTTAATCTGCATCCACTTGAGATGGAAATTGTTGCTGACATCACCTGGTGGCTTGATAGAAAACTATTTGCTTGGCAGAATGGTTCAACTTAAAATGAAGCAAAACACAATCAGATCCTTGATTATGGATTCTTATGTGGCCACTCATAGGCGATGGAAGCAAGTTGTTACACGTCACTTTCACAGTCAACCGAGTTACGTTATAGCATAAGTCACAGCCATAGCTTCACAGTGTTGTCACTTTTCAAAATCCTACCTTAGCCAAGTGCTGTGAGTGCCTTAACATCACTATCATAAAGTTTGATAAAGCTGTTGTCACTGCAAGTAGATGTGGACATTTAACAGATGTGTTCTGTATTGACACAGTAGTGACTTGCAAAAAATGTCAGTTAACATTTCCTTTCTAAATTTATAGAAAATATAATTCTGTCACAATTATATCAAAGAAAACATATTTGCTGTTGCGGTTTTGTTGCATATAAACTATTGCTAGGAGAACGGGGTTGTTAAGCTTTACAAGCTGCGACATGTGATTAATAGACCCTGTCCAGGGTGATGGCTCTCAAGCTACACAGAGATCACTGCTCCACCTGTGATTGCTGGAGGTGGACCTGCAGCCATTACTCAGGTTTGAGTTAATATTTAAAAATCCTCTGCATGGTTTTCCACTGAAAACCGAATTAATGCACTTTAACATTTATAGTTAATATTACGCTTAAAAATAACAATTTAACATCCAAGATTAAGCATTCAAGTTCTTTAATGTCAAGAATAATACAATATTTTTCTACCAAAAGTATAATTACTGAAAATTGTGCAAGTGACACTGCTGTATCTGATTTATTTATTCCTACTGTGCCTACTGCTCATTTGGGAAGCCTGGTAACAGCTAAGCTTTAGTTATTATGTAGAGACACTTAAAATGAAATACAGAGCCAACCTCAGAGATACTGTCTGTTTACACTTATCATGAAGAGGGGAAAACTTAGTTTTTTCAAATTTTATTTATAACTAGTTTGAATCAGATGGACATTGAGTTCTACCTGGCAGCTTTATCATTCTACTGAGCCTTACACAATTACCCAGAGGGCTTTGCTGTCCAGTGCAACCAGCATATCAGGCTCTTCTCCTACAGCTACATACAGTCTCTGGAACAAAGTGACCTGTGCTAAAAAACAAGCCACATTATTTCACTGCACAGCCAGCCTAATATTTTATGTTAGAATACTTGAGCCTATGCAGTTGCAGCAGTAAACCTTGTGCAGCACAGACGCGGGTGGTGGAAGCAGGAAGGTCAGCGGGGTGGAAATGCAAAACAAAGCTGGAGAGGAGCAGTGAACTTTCTATGGGGAAAACAAACAGCAGCTGTACCAGAGATAGATCTGAAGTGACCCGCTGCCAGTGTGCGTTTCATCTCACTAAGATAATGATGTCATTCATCAGGCTGACACTCTGAGAGCTGCACTCAGAGGGCTGCAGCCACCCATCCCTATTTCTGCATTTCTGACATAATCTGTGTGATTATCTCAACGGCAGTCTGCATAGCAGTGTTGTATTCCCATCACATGTATTGACTGAACTATTGAGCCAAACCAACCTTGATGTCAGTGAACAGAAATGTGAATATTTGGAATGCTGTAGCGTGTATAGGTCACAGCATGAGCATTTCATTTCTGCCCAATCTCACACAGATTATTGGACTGTCATTTGTTTAAAAGGGAGATGCTCTTTCAACTATTCAGGGGGAAAAAATGATCTGCTTGTGTTATAATAGTTGATAATTACAATATTATGTTAGCCTCTGCAGGGATACATTTTGATGTAGTTCATTATAGAGGTAATCTAAAAAGTACAGTGCACAATTTAAATACAGATTCATCAAATTATATAATAGTATGTCAGTCCATATACAACCATATTTAAAGTTAAGATATTCCGTTTCCTACGTGATTCTCATTGTGACGATGCAGACTCGTATTAATTGATTAGCCAAAAAAACAAAGCGGAAACACCAGCCAACAGGAACGTAGCAAACAGACTAAGGGAGAATGTGAGCACAGAGACTATATACACATGGAGAGAAGTAGCACAAAATGCATGCAAGTGTGTCAGTAGCTTCAAAATAAAACAGGATATAACAGAAAATATTAAATGAAATCCAAACAAAACCAAAAATGTAAGTTCAAACCAAATGAGTTCCAAAGGTCCACGTCGTTCTGAAGCCCCTAATGGGGCAGATCCTAAAAGCGGCTCAGATGCAACCATGGCACTGAGCTACTGCTGCAGTAGTATTCAGGTCAAGAACATGTTTGTTAACTATACCTGATTCAACCCTATTAGTATTATAAGACCGCATTTTAAGTTTTTGTGAAGGTGCTTGATACATGATAAATCTGAGAAAAAACAAGTGTTTTTCTTATAAACCAAATCAAATTAAAGCAAATTACAGAAAATAGGAAACCTAAGTATATTCTGTAGTGCAAAGAGAGCACTATAGAGAAGAAGCTCCATTCTTACCGCATGAGCTAAATACTGTCGTTTTTTGTAGTCTTTTACTGTATCTTGGTTAAAATAAAAACTGGCTAAATATTAAAGTTCAATGCAAGAATGGAAAGAATGATCAATTTGTATGTGTTTTATTATGTGCACCTACCTATATTTGGTTTCAATACAAAAAAGCAGTTGAATAATAACTGCTGTCCTCACTAAGCTCATCATATTCAGTGGTTGATACAGTTTTACAGCCTAAAACCTTCTCCTTCATGAACCTGGTAAATTGAAGAACCCAAGACACAAGTTTATATTCTTGTTATTGTTTCTTGCCAGGCAAGATTATATATCACCATTAGGATACAAATCAAAGTGCTTTACAGAGTGACAGACATTCAATAAAAATAAGACAGATAACATTTTATTTAAAGGCAATCCTCAAATAATATTCTGTAATAGAGTCTTAGATTAATTAACACATTAAAAATTTGACATTAAGATTACTTTTAAACAGCAATAAAACAGAGACATCAGTAAAAACAGTCAGATAGATTGTTCACAGATTTCAAAATGAGAAACTAAACGCTGCTTCCCCTGGAATGTGTTTGCATACCAGTGCTGACCTAACTCCACCTGGATCCTTCTCACCGGTACACGTGATACAGTGCAGGCTGATATTCACGGGGGGACGGCTGTAGCGTGGATCTCTGCAGGTCTGTTGGCTTATCCGGCTCCATAGTGGGAATCATAAGCAGGAGGCAGATGCCAGCTGACAGGAGACACCTGACAGATTCTCAGCAAACATTTTGTCCAAAACTTGACAGAGAGAAGATGCGATGCTGGAGCCAACTGAGGCAGGGAGGTGGAAGAGCGGGGACACTCAGAGATGTAAAGGGATTTGGTTATGCCACATCATTTTCACAGTGACGGTTGATGAGTGAACACACACAGAGAGACCGGAGACAGAGAGAGATGTAAGACACAACTCGAGATGAGTAGGTGGGACACGCTCTAATCCACTGTGCTATCTGAATGCCCCCAACCCCCTCTGCCACCATCACTGAGCTGGAAGGCTAGAATATGGATGCTGAAAGCTCGCTCATCCGTGAGCCGAGCTGGTGAGTCCTGCTCACAGCGCTGACTCACTGTGGTGGAATCAAGTTTACCCCTCTCCACTGACCTGACAATCTCCACATTCACTTTTCTGTCTCACACTGCTCAGCTCGCTTCATTATCTTCCCATTCAGATGATTCCACCTCGCCAGGAAAAGAGCATTCACATGAGTTACCAGTGATCAAGTCCGTATCAAACATTCATCAATCCCTTTGTATTCCGTGATTACGCTTTGAATAGATTCAACTAGAATTCTTCTAATTATCAATCAGGTCACTATCACTCCATTTAGACTCCATGCATCTTGAGCAGATCAGATATAACTCTCTGATATATAAAACATGTAAATGCATGCTGGGGCATCACTTTGTCAGAAAATCCGAGATGCATTCTTGTGAGATGTTTACGAGGTTCCGCCGCAGGAGTATTTAAATCAGTATGGGCTCAGAGAGAGCTGCTCACAGGTTCTTGACCCGGTGATAATGGAATGTGAAGTGATATTCAAGTGACACTAACATGTCTCCTGTAACATTGAAGGGTAGGTCTCAGTCTCATGACATATTCATATATATATATATAAACCAATAATGAATCAGTCCTACTTTGCCTGTATATTATTTCAGTGATCAATATATATATATATATATATATAATATAATATTTACAAAAGCTATTTTAAACACAGCAGCAAGAGGTACCTGATGGCCAAATGTTTAGGGTGAATAGGCTACCCCATGGGTGTGAACACTTTGAGCAGCTGGACCCTGTTTCAAATGGATTTGAGTCACAGACAGGGCAGGAAGTATGAGTAAGATCAGCTTGACTGCTGCCTTTAGTGGGATTAATTAACAATATGATAAACATAGAATGGCACTTAATTTATCTCATCGATCTACTGCATGATAAATATTGTCATGAGATGATATGATTCACTCCAAATAAATGTATAATAATAAATAAATAAAATAAAAAACAACTTAGGATGAACTCCATGAAGGTTCTCAGTATTACTACTACTATTTGAGTTATTAGACCTGACCTGAGTTAACTCAACAGATGCAGCCACATCTGAGACCCACACCCAAACTTTTTTAGCTTTATTTCACCTAGTGTGACTGAGCCCATCAGGCTAATGTGACACATTTGCTGCACTGCTTCTTTCAGTCATCCCACTTGGCATCTATCTCCAACACATGACACACATGGATGCAGGCAGTTGGCACGGCCAAGAACAAGGGGAACTCGTCTGATTTAACATTGTACTCCTCTAGCATAGTCAAGCTGCACATGGACAGCTTTGAAAAATGATTAAAATGAATGCAGCATAACTAGAGGGAAGACATTTTTTGTTAGACATGATCATCCTTGTCAAAACATGTAGTGTCTAATGTAGCCTGGAGCGTTGAGCAGCTGACTGAGGTCCTAAATGTCCATCTAACTTCTCAACCGCAGCTTTTTTCCCATTTTTCAAACTAAAGTGACTTAAGGACATTTATCACACTTCACCTTTGGAGAGAGACTCTCTTGTCTCTGCCTTGAGAAGTTGGGGTCCACTTGCAAATACAACTGGGGAAAAAAAAATGTACACACAATTTGTCCGATTCAAAAATATTTTTCACACATATAGTACACTTTAACCTGGAAACACAATCTCAAAGTTTCATACAACACAATATGCAAGCTCACAACTTTTTAAAATAAAATTTCTGTAGTTCTGCTCATTATAAGGCATTGCAGAAACAAAACAATATTGTGCTTTAAGTTTGAAGACAATTTGCCAAAGAGGAAGTGATTCTTTGAATGTTGTTGCCATGACGGAGATCAATACCCGTCGCATGTCAGTCTGTCTGTGCGTGTTTGTGTGTCAGTCCCATATGGTGAAATACAAAAAAAAATATTATCATTATTTGACCTGTTTTTTGACACAGTTACTCACCAAGGTTGTTGGTTCAATCCCAGTCTTCCCTATTCTGAATGCTGAAGCGTCCTTAGGCAAGATACTGAACCAAATTGCCGCTTCTCACGGAGATGGGTGCTGTGCATAGATGCACTGAATGGGTGAAATTAAATTTAAATTGTACTGTAAAGCACTTTCTATTACTATTGAAGGTATCCAAATCACATCAAACTCAGCACTGCACGTCCCTGGAATATTAACAATAATATTGTGAACCGAAAAGATTTTACAGTTTTACTATCAGTAGATCTTTCATTTACCTGTACATATAGTTACGTTTGTTCTTACCTCATTAACATATCATGCAAATGTGAATGTCGTGGCCAACATATATATATATATATATATGAAGTGTAATTTATTCACTGAGCTGACATCAACCTTTATTATCTCACTGAAGGATGTAAGAGACCAGCTGTAAAAGGCAGAAGGATGATAGACAGGGTTTGTCATTTTTCCTGACATTTGTGTGTGTGTTTCTTTGAGTTTGTGACCTATGTGTGGTTGATTTGTGTGGTTCAGAGGTAAGAAAAGCACTGAGATGATATGTCAGGCAGGAGGGAGGCGGGACACAGGCTGCCCCTCCGTTCTGCCACATCTAATCACGTGTCATTTAATTTTCAGTGCCACAGGAAGACGGCCGTGTCCCTGTCTGTCCTTGTGCGCCGGTGTCCACATTCAAAGGGCAGTTTGCTGAGTGCATCATGTGACAGCGGCAACCGATATGCTGTGGCGAAAAACTATGCATCAACACTCAGCTCTTCACTCATGTAGAAATCATTTCTCAGTAGTCCCCTGGGAGGCCCGAGGAAATGCTTAACAAATAGCAGTTAGAGTGCTCGAGTTATTATTCAAGCAGCACACAAGCTCAGTCATCAAGTGCACATGCGAGAATTATTGTGCAGGATGTCACATGAGCAGGATGCTGCTGCATCTTTGAGGAAAGTCTTTGCGGTAAAAACAACATTTTACACAGTGTGTAATGTGGTAAAATGCTTCAAATTGCTGAGCCGAGTCATCCTCACGCTGCTTTAAATGTTAGACTAATGACTCCAATTGATGGCCATGTCAGGCATTTAAAACATTTTTTAAGAAGCCGAACTCCAACAAAGTCTTAATTTGCAACTTGTTGAAGTGGGAGCTGTTTGAGATTCCTCGGTGGACTCAACACGAGTCATGTGCAGATGAATGCGTGGCTCAGATCTTCCCTCTCTGGGTTGCTGGCAGGTTTAAAAATACTGCCGCTCCAGCTCCGATGCAAACCTCCCAGGATACCAGTGGAGCGCAGAGGATGAAAGTGTGGGGCCTCACATACACACAGGCTGAGAGATGCACACAGAGAGGGAGAGAAAACAGGGCAAGAGAGGAGGGAGGAAATGAAGAGAAGCTAATTTTGCTGAGCAAAATGAGAAAAGTGTTTTCATTGAATACAAAACACAGTTAAATTGTTAAAATCACAACTGGGGCTCTGTGTTCTGCAAAGAGAGGAAATTTGAGAAAAGGCAAATCACAGAGAGGGAGGGAGAGACAAAAAGAGGTGAGTTAAAATTCTGACTGTAATTCCTGACATGTGCTTACCACCACACTGCAGATTGACATCAAAATGATACCATAGGTTACTGTGAACCTTTATTTACCTCAGCAGCTGGGGGAACTAAACAATTATACAGACTCTTTATATAGACTGGTTCCCCAGTGCTCCACATAATGCAAACTCCATGCTTTCTCAGTGTTTACCAGCTGTATTTTCAGTCCATTCCCACTGCTGTAATTTCATCCAGAGCAGAGTCCTGAAACGCTCACCTCTCTGTTGCTTTCAACACTGAAAATGACAACTGACATCTTGTGCAAAACAATGTATTTAGTCATTTTCCTTGCATGACCTTTCATGCATGAATTAATTGTCATTAAATAAAGTTTTGCACAAAATGCTAATCAGGCCTGAAGGCGGGGCATTTGTTTGTCCCATTAGATACATTTCATTGCATTACCGTCCTATTTCGTGCAGGAAATTATTTCTTTGTCACAAAACGCTCTACACAAGTCAAGAAACTGGTTCAAACTTTTTCGGAAACGTTGTAAATGGACGCAGTAATGATATTGTAATTTTGTTTTGTTTATTCTAAAGTCACTGTCGTCCTCCATGGTAGCTAATGCATTTCATGGTGCCTTAAGGTGCATTGTGGCGGCTGCGCGCAGAAAAGCTTGTTTGTGACACAATATATATTTTACATTCACCTGGATTCGCTGCATACAAACAGAAAATCACATTATTAAATAGGTTGCACATTACACCGTTCACAGATACACATGAATGAGTGACATGTTTCTACTAGCCAGCTCTGCCGGCAGCATCATAAGCATAATGGAGGCTGAAGAACAGATTTACTTTCACACTGACTTTACAGCAATTACATCCCCAGCCGTGTTCTTACTGTTCCTCCTCTCCTCTCCTCTCCTCCCCTGTGGAGCTGTCAAATTGCTGCCCTTAGCCCAGCTCCGAGAGAAACATCCAAAGGGAGCCATGAATCCTTTTGTACACACAAGCCGATTCTGCCTTTGTTGCCAAGCAACACAAAGGAAGAGTCAGAGGTTATTGTTGTTTTTTTGTAACAGATGTGGACATGAGTGTAGTTACAGTGAACTTATTGGCCGATAATGAACCATCATGAATTAGCAACACACACTGTAGGATGTGATGTAAGGGCTCCGTTATGGGATCAGATCAATCTGCTGGGGGGGCCACAGGAAAAATGAGCTGCCGGGCCCCCATTAACTCAGTTCTGTATTTTCTCAGTTTACAGATAATGTATAAGCACCTGGGGGGGGGGGGGGGGGGGGGTCTTGACAAGTGTTTTGTGAATAGTGCAGTGGATGGTGAAAACAATGTTTCAAAGTCTTCTTTTGCTCTGCAGGACATATGGAGCTGGGTGATGTCATGATAACCAGGGTGATCTCTGCCTACAGGGCTTGAGAACACATTTATCGTTAGCGTTAGAAACTGGCGACATGTACTTTGAAGGATTCGAGTGTTTGCCAGGCAGACAGTCTTATCAATGACATTATGTAATAGCATTATGAAAACCTTTTTTTAATAGAGGATCCCTACATTTAGTTTCAATGCAATAGTAAATCACTGTGACTTCTTGAACACAACATAAAAGAATAAATTTCAATTTAAAAATGGTATCTATAGCACATTTCTAGACTTGATGACCACTCAAAGCACTTTACAGTACAGTTTGCCATTCCCCCATATACACACATTCATACAGTGCATCTATTAGCAGCACTTGTTTTATTCTATGAGGGGCAATTCGTGGTTCAGCATCTTGCCCAAGGACACGTCAGAATGCAGATAGGGAAGACTTGGGATCAAACTGCCAACCTTCTGATTGGAGGATGACCACTCTACCCCTCAGCCACAGCCGCCCGATGTAGTTTGCATAATCAGAACCATACATGGTCTGTTTTTATATAATGCTTTTCTAGTCCGCTCACAGCGCTTTATGGTGCAGTTTTTTTACCTGAATTACCTTATTAAATTGAGCTTTTGCAAGGGAGGCAAACAGACCGGTGATCTGGTCTGGTGCACAGTGGTTCTGAATGTTGGTGATAGACAGAGGCAGCTACTGCAGGAGACTTTCATTTATGTGCCATTTGGTCCACATGCCGTCAAGCCAAATTCCCTAGCTGTGTAAGACTGAAGTTTGAGTGTATGAACTGTGGTAAGATGTGAATTGGAATAATCACATCTTGACAATAGTAGCATTTTGTCTTGTAGCCTCTAAGTGCAAGTTGGAGATCACGCAGAGATGGTTGAAGAATGTTGGAGGTAGATTGGGATCTAGTTTAGTGAAATCCAAATATGTATTAAGCCCCCTTTCCACTGGTAAAACCCCCACTAACACTTGCTAACATCTGGCCTTTGTCTACAATGGGCACGGTTACAAAAGACATTCTCTCTGGGATCAGCTGACTCTTCAGGAGACGGCTCCGGTTGGCACTGATGAAAACTTGACACATGGGTGAAAGTGTTAATTGAGCACACTGCGAGCTGAGAGAGCACCTTAGCTGACGTCAGACATGATGCACAGGGGGAGGGGGTAAAAAAGTCAAGCTTCTCCACTGGCAAATTTAGTTAATTGCCTTTTTGGCGGGTTTACCTGAGGGACACACTTTGGTGAAAAGAGGTGTCAATCTGCAATATAGTAGACTGAGTTTGAGGGCCCCTAGAATTTGTAGGTCCTGTCCTCCGGTCCTTCATTCATAATCTAAATATGATGTTTATGGATGTCAAAAGACTGTAGGTCAATTTAGGTTAAATGTACTGCCCTACAAAAATTCCTCTATGCTTAAATAAGTTGAGATTTTTGAGAGTAGGGGGATCTGCTGACTCTCTGTATGTTCTACTCTGAGTAGTCAGTTAAGGATAGAGTTGTAATATTGTTGTTACCATTAGTGTAGCTTCATGAGAGAGTTCATTATGTTCTTATGTCTGCTTGTGCTGGATGTGAAAGACCACCACGTGCTACCGACACATAAACATTCACAGAGCTGGACCTCTAGTGTCTGCAGATTAGTCCTGAGCTCTCATTTCCCTTCACAGAAATGCACTGTGCTGATTTATTTCTCTCGCAGATACAAAACCTATGTTAACATCCCTCTTCTTCTTTAACTAGATAACAGCCTTTGCCCTTCGCTATCATTTGCTGCAGCCATACATCTCAGCTGATCTTCTCGGCTGAGAGAAAAGGCTGAGAGAAAACCAATGAAAGTTTAGCATTAAGGAAATTACATTGTAAATGAATCTCTTGGCAAATTCTTTCTCATTAATTTTCCGTCAGTAGACAAATCAATCGACCTTCTAATATATGAGCCCGTGCCAGTGATGGGCAGCAGCACCAGGAAACAAGTTGTCCCCATATCTGTGTGGATTTCCCCCCGGTACCACATCCTCCCACAGTCCAAAGACCAACAGATTGTGGTTAGGTTGACTGGAGACTCTAAATCGTCCATAGCTTTGAATATGAGTGTAAATGGTGGCTTATGTCTGTATGTCCAGGGTGTAACCCACCTCTCGTGCAGTGTCAGCTTGGATTGGCTCCAACTCCCCCCCTACCACCCTCAAAGGATAAGCAGTCTAGATAATGGATGGATGAATGGATGTTTCAACCAATGAACAATTAATGATGATCAATGACTGTGTATGAGGATTGACACCATGACTTAACTTCCTGTAACAAAATAAAGCTAAAATGTTTCGGATAATGTTCATACCATCGTGTGCTTGTGACCTTATTTGGAGCTAGATTCTGCCCAGTAGTGATCTGGGTGTTGAGCAAAGATTAATCTGATAGTGAGCAAAAGGGCTTTTCTGGATGGAGGGCCTTGTATTTTAGAATTAATTCGTTTCGGTACCTTAATAACCACGTTGTAACGTTACATCATGTGTGACCCTCTCCAGCTCTTGACGGGATTCGGAGGCGTCTGTTCTATACAAGGGTAGTTACTTCACCTAACATCCTGCACCTTCAATAAACAGCTGATGAGACATCCATTAAAACGTCCATCACTGAACTAAAGTGAATTCAGCACCTCAGTAATCACACTGCAGACCTTGCAAAACCCAGTGTAGGAAGTGAGATGACTGAATGCAGTGGAGTGCCCCTGTTAAAAATTCTGGTTTAACCATTTTGCACACAGGTGACTTCAGCTGCCGCGCTCTCTCTCCCACACTCTCTCTCACACTCCGGTGAGCATAGAGGACAATTCACCTGTTGTCTATGTCAGGTGAATCAAGCATGACAGCCCTGAAATACACTTAATGTGTGTGAAGAGCAGAGCCAAGTGGCTCGCTGCCACCCACACCCACACACGATGAGGTGCGTGTCAGGGAGGCCTCTGAGCGGAGACCTGAGAGGACAGTGGCAGTACAGATATACTGAGCTACTCCTGGTAGTTAATGTGTGTGACATTTGAGGGGCTTGATAATTAAAGGTGTACCTACTCGCTTTACCTGCACAAACTTCACTGCTGGACTTTTTGCTGTGTCAAAGTCAACCCAAATCTTTGCTTTGTGTATTGGGGTCTGTAAGGTCTTAATTCTTACTGGCAAAAATAAAGAGGTGTATAGTATTGTTGGAAACAATGATTTTTAACATGAAACTGCTTCATAAGTATATACTTGATTTAATCTGCAGGTCAGTTTGTTAACTAGAGGGTAGAGGATATTAAAGCTCTAGCTAAGAACCTCCGGAACCATTTCACGCTGAAGGAATTCTAACCAGGAGAGGCTGATTGCTGATGACAACAACTCCCATTATACCAGGCTGCTTCAGCACTTCCCCAAACTCAATCTTCATTCATCATTTTGATTGGGAGACCCCTAGAGACCAAAATGACACATTGTGCATTTCAAATTTCGTGATTTCGGCCTGGTACTCCTTTTTTTTATCTGTTTTAATCGTATTTAATTTGGGATGAATTACAGTATTTGATTTCTAATTTGCTATTATGATAATGTTGTAAATTTGATTAATGATGATTTGTTTTGTACATTCCCCAAACAATTCCATTTTTTATAATCAAATAATGCCAAAAATTCTCTGCTCCAAGTTTCTCTCATGTGCTGCCTTTCACCATGATCTGAATCTTTTGGGTTGGAATTTGTTGGTTGTTGGTCAGACAAAATAAGACCTTTCAAATAATTTTTCCTAACCTGGGGAAACTATGATTGAAATTGTTCTGTATTTCATGAACTATTAATGAAAGAAAGATAATAAGCAATGCCAAATAATTATTTCTTGCAGCTCCAGATGAATGTGATATGCGAGACTCTGTGTTCTCTGTGTCTGATTTTCCTTAGAAGAAAATATATTTTTAAAGCCTTTTCACATTTCCTCTGAATTTTTCACAAAATTTCAATCAATAATTAATTTGACGCGACATGCAGTTGTTCCCTCCTTGTTTCAAATCTCTGTTAAACTAGTTGTTCACAAGTTGGGAGGTTTCAAGAGGAGCCAATTCAGGTCAACAGTCCCCCAACTTACCGCACCAGCTGCTGGCTTTTAAAGACAAGCTCTCCCCTGGACAAATTGGAGCGTAAAGTGCCCTACTACTCAAGACTGGTTGTGTTGTTGTGCACTTGAGTTAAGTTTTCTTGTGGCACGTTTGCCCCCAAAACACACATATCCTCTCTGCTCTTCATGTAGCTACATTTGAACGCCAATATCACGGCTGACGTGTTTTCACTCTCAATGTCCCCTCTACCTGCCACTTCCTCCCACTGCTGAACAGCGGCTCAGGCCTTTTTCCTTAATGCACCATATGTACTCAATTCAGTGTCGCACCGTCGCCTAAGTGCAAGGTGCCCTTTGAAAGGCCAAACTCATTACATTACACCAACCTCTGGCCCATGAGTGCAACTTTTATCGATGGAACAGCTTCTCAGCCACTCGCCTTTTACCAGTCTTGAGGAAATGGAAGCAGAAAAACGCGACGTTACTTCAGACTACTAGAATATCAGACTATTTTTGTCACTGAACAGTGTCGTCTGTACTAGCTCCCCAACACACACACATTGTGTGTTTAACTGCTGTTGTTTTGTCTCTTCTTCAGTGATGCATTTCTCTATCCAGGGTTGCTTAGAACTGAGAAAAGCCAAAATCTTGCAGAAACACACACTTTCTTTTCCATATCCCATGGCACCTGAGAGACTATTCTAGACTCTCAATGTATTCTTCATTTGAGATGTAAAGGATAAGGTGAGGAGAAAATATCCCAACATCAAAGATCCTGCGGCAAGAAATAGAGGAGTGAGATGGGAGGAAAAACAAGATCCAAGCTTAAGAAGACAGTTAAAGTTTGACCTTGTCCATTGCAACAAAAAGTCACTGACGGCAATAAACCAACGTTTTATTCACATTTTATTCCCTGTCAAGTTAGCTTCGCATAGCACTTTAAATATCAGGGACTAAACTATTCTTCTGTTAAACTTGTTTTTCACAAACGTAGAAATAATCCTACAGTATCTGTTTACCCCTACATGACTATAATCTTAATGTAGACTACCGTAAGATAATTTGACATGCCTATCAGCAAAAAATGGTTTTGACCTGAAGATTAAAAAAAAGTTATATTGTTAAACAGAAAATATAGCTCAGCACAGCAAGGAGACTATGCAACCTTAAAAAGGTTTTACATTTTGTCACATTAAAATGATGAACTAGCACTGTACTTTTCTTATCTCTTTCACATTCTCATGAGAATATTTCACATTTCTAAAGGGCAGAATCTTTTATCTTACTTTGCAGAGAGCATTCCTAAGTGTCAGTTATTATTACATCCAAACATTCTTCTTCTCTATGGCCCAATCTTGCATTTAAAACCACAAGAAATTCTTTAAATATATTAGAATAAATGTATCTTTATTCTCAATCTGATAAATAAAGAGAGCAGCTCATTTACAAGATGAATATGAAATGTAATTATGTTGAAAGCTCCAGAAATAGCTGAGGGGGCTTTTTCCACGGTCAGGGTTAACTCATGCCTCAGGGTCAGCATGAGCAGCGGATTGGGTCATAGTAGCTGTTCACTTGTGTGGAGCGATTACCAAGCAGGCTCATTAGCTATTATAGTTTTATTTTTAATGTTGGTTTGCGGGATCTGGAGTACCAGTATGTTCACAGCCCCTAATAAGATTGTGTGATCCGGTTAGAAGATTAGATTGTTCTGTCTGGATGCTGTTTCAGAGGTAGGGGACGAAGTTTACGGTCTAGGTCCTGGATGCCGTGGGTGGGATCCTGGCAGCTACAAGGATTGCATATTGGCAAGATCTCAATTTTGTTGGGAATCAAGTCATTAAACATAGAGTCAGTGTGATTTGGGGCAAATCTCTGGAAAAATAAAAGACTACCTGGACCATAAGATTGGATTGATTCGTCAAAGCATTGCGTTAAACTCTAACGTAACTACTTTGACTGAAGCCAAATCTCTATACTCCGCAGCAAATCTCTCAAAAACCACAAAAGGAACAAAAGGAACAAATGAGAAGTTGGAGTTGGCATGAAAATAATTATTATTATTAAGCCATTCCCCTTAGTCTGAAGACAACAGTGTTAAAATGTGGTCTTATTGACCACACTCAAAACAGACCAAGCTATGCATAAAACAAATTGGGATAATGGTGCACACTACTTAAAATGCATTTATAGAGTTGCATTATTTTGTTCACATCACAAAACAGTAGCTCTCTTGAAATTTAAAAAGAAGATTGTGTAAATCCTAACCAATTCTCAGCAACTATCTTGTAACACTGACACTTCATTTCAAATTGTGATTTTTGGAAAGTTTTGATACGTTTAGCGTCTGGTGCTTTAGGCCTGATGACATTAGTCCACCTCTCTGTGGATGTGTTACATTGAGCAAGTAGTTGACATGCTCTACTTTGGCTGGACTCTGTTCTGACGTATAGCTTCTATAGCCGTCTACACACAAGGAACATGTTCACTGACAGTTTTGTTCCCTTCTATCTTACCTAATTACCTTACAGCATTTAGGGTATGCATTAGGGATGGGGGCAATACAGTTTATTATATTTGTCAACAGTAGCAGCAGATCACTGTCACTGGCTTTTGGGTCCATGTGTGTGAACAGCATATAAGTCTTTGCAGCAAATTACTTTCACTAAATTAAACCACATTTGATTATGATAAAATCAAGTTTGTCTTTCTACTCTCCAATATCTCTACCTCAAATTGATAAAATGGTTTGACGAAAGACCAAATCCATGAACCAAGCTGACACTTAATAAGATAAACCAACTACTCCACCTTCTTCAGAACCAATCTTTCAGCTGTTGCCGTCTTCTATTGATTGTCGTCTATCTCTGAGTGTGACTGAAAAATATATTTTGTGATGCATCTTTCTCCCCCAAGTGCTCTTAAAGTGCAGAAGCAGCCATTAAAGACCACTTAATCCCCTTGGAGGTATTTTTTACCCTTATTTAGATGAATTTTATTCATCATTCATTTATTTCAACCTTCTTTCACTGTCTTGTTCTTTTGGTTGTCTAACTAAAAGGGGCCCTAATTAAAACAGTTTGCAGAAAGAGATGATATAACCACTCTGATGGGATTGCATTAATCATAGTCAAAGCTGAGCAGACTGGAAATGCCTTTGAAACTGTATTAAACAACATTCTAACAAAACTCAGTTAAAAGAATGCTAATGATCAGCCTCCACTACTCTACTCTGGAGAGGCAGTGGGTCACCTCTCCTGCATGTTTGTACGGTTCCAGCTCTCAGCAAACATTATACATGTTTGATGAGTGATGCATTCTTTGAATTTTAAAGGCGTCACATGTGCGACATCTGGCTCTGGAAATAGCCAAGTGACAAAAAAAAACACTGCACTGTAAAGGAAAAGCATGCAATAGCCGTCTGAGTCACGCGGCCGACGAGAAGTCGACACTCGTTTCACTGCTGAAAACGATTTTCAGTTGCAAAAACACATGAAGGCACTCATGCAGGACACTCCGAGCAGATTCTTCACCCAGACAGGAGTCTCTCTCTCCTGATAAAAAGTTTGTAAAGATGTATGAGAGAAGAAAATGACACAGATCTTCACAGCTGCTCTGCATATTTCAAACATGAACAGACGCTAGACAGCGAACATCACAAAACTACATCTTCACACCTGAGCTGCAATTTTAATCTCCCGTAATCCTCTTTGTAGGCAAATGTTTCTGTGATATTGCACATGGAGGACGGGAGAGGCTTAATCGAGACCACTTGTTATTAGTTTGCCTAAACTCCAAGAGATGTCAGGAAACACAGTTCCTGTTTCTGACCGTGGGGCACAACATGATCTGGCAAGCAAGTTGATATTTGCACTGTTACTGTTTGCAGATAATAAATAGCAGCTAACAGTTGCCTGTTAAGAACTTACTGCCTGCTAAAGCTTCAAAGTTACTATAGATACTACTATATAAACTATATGAACTATATGAACGCTTCTTATTGATAAGATGGATGCCTCAGAATAAAAGCATCAATGGTTCTACTATGATTCATTTCATGATAACAGTACCTTACCTTTATTTTCAAAATTTAATTTAGAACACTGACCTCATAAGAGTTATTACCAATGATAGATTTTTCACTAGCATGGGCTGAGAGAGAGAGAGTCAAAAGTTCAGTGATGCTGAGGTGCATTCGTTTGCAAATATGAGTCATGATATAGGCTACAGCGTCTAGAAATGTATAATTCAACCTTATCCTATTATAAACAAAATTGCTAAATGGTGCTGTAGTATCAAATGTGCAATAGGTAAAAATTGCAATACACACTAAATTGGCACCCGTATCTGTGATAGATAGGAATTGGGAGATAATTTCCCAGCCCTAGATGGTGGTGGAAAATATCTCAAGCCACAGTTGACTTTACGTCAAAGAAAAACATAATTTCAATTAGCCTTTGCTGTTAGGTATTTATAAATTAGAGCATGTTCCAGCAAGAGGAGTACATGTGTGTTTGTGTATGCCATGCATTCTGTTTGCTGAAGAGAAGAAGAGATGACAATCCCCTGTGTCATTCCCATGAAGGCAGTGCAGCTGTATTCAGAACCCATCTTCCCTCTGACACCCGGACACACATGCCTGCTTGGCTCAGCTGTCTGCATCGGGCAGCCTTGTAGAGTTTCCTCTTAGCCTATCAGTCCACGTTGAAACATCTGACTGTTAAAGCTGGAACAATGGTGGTGCAGGCAGAGCAGGAGAGAGAAAGCGAGCGAGGGAGGGAGGGCTGTTCAGCGACGCTCACACAAGCAGCGCCGCTGCCTCCAACCAGAGCAAAACCCATGGAAGAGGCAGTCGTCCTATTCCTGGTAATCCTGCTCTGCCTGCCTCCTTAACTCCTGCTACAGTTCCTCTGGTGAGTCAACAATCTCCGGACTTTATCGCCTTTTTGATGATGTGTGGAGGGTACATATATTTCTGGTATGTAGACACTATGAAATATGCCTGATAGTGCTGCATATGCTTAGAGGTTATTTGTTGGCAGTGGAAATTGCGATGCAAGATTCACACGTGCTGTTGCCAAGGCTGTCTTTCAAAAATATGAGCAAAATCAAATGAGCTGCTCCACCGTGGCTCTGAGCTGTTTGTGGCTAATGTCAGCAGCTAATGTCAATACTGCTGCTGGATGAACTGTCACCGGCTACTTGTCCAGAATATTCATCAGTGTAAAACTAACAAAGAGCAAAGTGTTTTGTGCTCGAGCATGGGTTGTTTTCCCACATTATTTGTACAAATTGATGAATTTTTGGTTTCAATGTGTGGATGTCAATCCATCCCAATCGTTGTAGTTAATTGTCTGTTTTCTGTCTATTAGTTGTAGAAACTTGAAAATGTGTCTATTTTCCATCTGTTTTTTTAGTATGTATTAGTTGAAGAAAATAATAATATTGCCAATCTATTTTTACTGATTGAGTCTGTTTTCCGCCTATTTAGTTTAGAAAAGTACAAGTCAACCCATTAATTTTAAAGATGCTATGGTTTCAGAAGACACTCAAAAGAAGGTTGGAGTGTGGAGAGATAAGGAAAAAAGGTTTATTGAGTTGGAACTGAGGTGGACGACAGGGGAAGTGGGTCTGGAGGGAACAAGGGCGAAGAAGGGCAGCAAGGAAGTATGGTTGGTGTGAACATGGAATGAGGAGGGAGGCATTGCTGGCACAGGTTGGCTCAATGATTGGATGTAGCAGAAGCAGATGGGAGGTCTTGCAAGTGAGTGATGATCATGAAAAAAGAGATACAGGTTACAATTTGTGATGAAAATTGAGAATAATTCACTCAAGGCGATAAGAGACGGATGGAACATTCCCTAGCACTGTGATTGAAACAAGAATCTGGTGGAGACTGATTGAAGAGCCATAGATGTACTCGTGGTTAAATTAATGAAATGAACTGAAGCCTTTATTGTCAGAGAGAGAGAGAGAGAGAGAGAGAGAGAGAGAGAGAGAGAGAGAGAGAGAGAGAGAGAGAGAGAGAGAGAGAGAGAGAGAGAGAATTGTTTGGTATTTATATAAACACCAGAGTTGACAGTGGTTAATTAGACATCAGGTGTAGTCAGGAGAGCTCTGTCTTTAGTCTGCGGTGGATGGTGTGTTGACTTTCTGCTGTCCTGATGTCAATGGGGAGCTCGTTCCACCATTAAGGAGCCAGGACAGCAAACAGTCAGGAATGTGTTGATAATCACCTCCCCATGGACATCACCAGAATCTAGTGACTAGATGACCACCAGGCTTATCTGGATGCTGCAGTGAGATTCCCAGACTACAGAGGGAAACCAGCACCGGTCTCCTGGTTCGTGTCCTTTCCAGTCCACTAAAGCATCTAACGCAGCCTGTGGATTCTTTAGACCGGATAGCTGAGACGTGGGACATAGGGCAATAAATTCAGTTTTGTCTGTGCCAATAAAATTGAGTGATAGTTTGTTAGAATAGGTCCTGGAAGGGAGGTCTTTTCAAAAATATCAGACTTCCTGACCTGGTTGATGGCTGGATGCTGGTGCTGATCTGTGCAGGTTTCTGGCAGCAGAGCAAATTATTGCAGTGCAGCCATCCCTCCCAAAATGTGGGTTTATCCTGAGGGGATGGAGATTACTGCAGTCTGGCTATTGAACCTCCTCTAATTATGGACTTGATCTTCCAACTTGCCTTTGCTATCACACAGGATCAAGGCAGGATGGTTTCTGGATTGGCATCCGAGCAGTGTGCCTGGCTTGAGATCCGGGTGAGGATGATGCTGAAGGAAATCTGTTGGAAGAAAGCAAGTGTTTGATTGAATTTAAGTGTCAGTCTTCATTATAACACTTATTTATCACCCTCCCGCTAATGCCCTCATACTTGCAAGGTGAGCTTCAGTGCTAGCAGATCCAGATTTTACTACATTGTAATTTCAATGAGCAGGGATTCATCTCCACTGGGAAAGTCCCACACCTACCCGATAGCCACCATTTGGATTTAAAATACATTTACTGTTATAATCAAAGTAATGGAATATAACTTATTTTGGTCTACCTATCTATTTACATAAAGATAAAGAAACCCACCCATTTGATGTGTTGTAGCAACTTTACCACCCCCCTGAAGGCCGGAGCATGCTTCTGCGTTTTCACGGGCCCGGAGGGCAAGAGCCCTTCAGGGCCCCCTACGTGCTATCGTAGCCCTTCTTACGTGCTTACGTGCTTCGGCCAATTTTTCTAACTAGACGTCAAAGCCCCGCAAGCGTCACCCGCCCGCAAGGGCTGTGATTGGTCTGCTAACTACATATTTCCGGAGTCGCATTTCCGGTTCATGCCCGGAAACCACGGAAGATTTAGAAGAACGAATATGGACCAAATAGAAGAGCACTTGGCAGAAGAGATCCGACACTATGTCCACTAGTATAACCCGTCACTAACCGGCGGATTTTTCCGCCAGAAAAAGGCTCTGAGGAGCCGCCGTGGCGATGTAAATAAATCGCTCTTCTCCGTGCCACACACGAAGAAGAGCCGACTTCGACAAAAAACATTACTCCGCCTAGTGTTCTGGCGGGGAATTGCATGGCAACACGCGCAACGGTTGGAAAACCATGAATGACAACGAGTCCTGCGTTACAGCTGCGTGCTTGCGGGCCCCTGACAACGCAGAAGCATGCTCCGGCCTTTAGTTGGCATTTGCAGCAACAAGACAATCCCACCAGATAGCCACAGCTCAGCTGATAGATCAACTGTTTGGACTGTGTCGTCATCCTAATGGTTGTGAAGACTGGGGTGAAGGATGGGGACATTTGAGTTGACGGATCCTGTTGAAGTTGAACAAAGCTTTGCCAATTACGCACAGAAAGACCAGGACGTGAGGCAAAGCATCTCCATCACAACGACAGGTTAATGTGCTGCTGCTGCTGCTGCTGCTGCTGCTGCTGCTGCTGCTGCTGCTGCTGCTGCTGCTGCTGCTGCTGCTGCTGCTGCTGCTGGCAGAGTTGTATCTTAGTTTTCTGGTAAACAAGGTTAAGGCAACTGACTGAGGGAGACGTGACATGATCAGGAAATTGTGAATGGAGCGTGATGAACAGCAAACTAGTTCTTTTTTTTATCTCCCTTTGAAATCAGACGTAAATGCAAATTGAGTGGAAAGCTATGGCTTGTTCCCGTGGCTTAATTAAGCAACGCATCTTAATGCATTTTGCAATACTGCCTGATCCACACAGTGGTGCGCAATATGTGTGATTGGACACGTGTAAAATGTGTTCCATAAAGTATATTATGATGTTAGGTTTTTCAAATCCTCTGCCTCTTCTCGTCCTCTTTATGTCCCTTTTCCCTCTGCCTGACTTTTTTCCTAATGTCTGCACATATGATCATCCCCAGGTAAAGATAAAGATCCTCTTTGCAGCATTTGTATGTATTATTATATCACTGTCAAATTAAGTGAGAATCCTTAGTTGAATCGTTACAGACTAATTGAGACAGAAGACAAGAAAACAGGCAGACCTGTGCCAATGATCTCCGATCACTGGAGTTGTAAATGGTAAGACCACATTTCTCTTGCGCTGAAACTGGAGCTGGAGCTTGTTCCTATTGGTCATATTATCAACACTGTCACCAAGTCATAATAGCTTGGATCTGGGAACAATACAACACTCTATAAATAAAAAGAATGGATTGTTTTCTACCGATCTGCGTGTCTGCCGGCTCTCACAATGTCTTCAGATGTCAGCCATTGCTTCGTAAGTGTCATTTTGTCATAACTGATAGAAATGATAAAAAATGGATCTCAAGTTAAAATCAAGCAGATAAAGACCTGAGGCTGGCTCAGCTTTAAGACTTTTCAATAAGACTCTCATTATGTCTTGCGTGATTTAGAGATAGTTTGACCATTTTAAATCCCATTTACACCGGACTAAATTGGCTGCACTCATGCTTTTGTATAAAATACAGTGTAGATTTCACAACCAATAATTTGAATCATGTCAGTATGTGATACTGCAGTTGTAATTTACCTCATATCATGCAACTCGATCTCCCACACCTTTTTGTTAATTGCAGTGACTATTCACCATTGTCTCATATTTGAGAAAATAGCACTTTTAATGTATCAGAATTATGATCAGCAATGAGATTAACATAAAGTTACCCCGGGTTTAAGTACTTGTTATAAAGCATCTGTCGTCCAGCAGCTAAGTGCTCAGTGCATATTCAACCCAACACATCCTACTGGTAATGGCCAATTAATATCATGTCCTGAATCTTGGTCGAACGCTGCCTTCCCCGTGAGTTACTCGTCAGCCAAACACCTCAAGTGCAATGATGTGAAACTGTAGAATTACTGGCTTTTGTCTGTCTTGTAAAAGTGAGGAGGGCGATGACATCACTGGCCTGCACTGAGAGGACATGGTGATGAAGATAGTGATGAGGATGAGTGCAGACATACAGGGGGAGGATGGGAGAGAAGGGAAGAGAGGACTTCTCTTCCTCGCAGATTTCTTCTCAAGTATTTCTTTGGATTGTGCCTTTGGTGGGATCCTCGCCTGGCTGATAGCACGTTCCTCCAGGGACCTTCATCACAATCCCAATCCATCAGCCATCTGTCGCAGTTACCAATAGCAACATGGGAGCCAGTGCAGGAAGAGTGTGATAGCAATGTAAGTGATGTGCTTTGTGTGGCACCAGTCTTCATGCCTGCTGTTCATTGTTACATAACTCAAGGTTATTTAAGCACTAGAATCAACTTGTGTACTTGGGTGAGGTGGCTACTCCGTTTGTTAATTATAAACAGGAAAACTTGACTTTGTCACATCAAACTTGTTGTTGGTTGCAGTTGGTGTTTTAAGTAATATATTAATTGGTTTAGGCAACAGTGTAAGCGATATACATATATATATATATACATATATATATATATATATATATTGGTAAGCTTAATGTTTAATGTGTCAACATTTTGGACTTAGCGGGCTACGTGGGCATGTTCTCACAAGCACAGGTAAAAGCATTATTTTTTCAGTCAGGAGGTAATGTCTCTGAAAAATGACAACATATATATTAAATAACATGCTCCATTTAGTTAGTATTTGTTGAAGGTTTGGTTGTGGAAGTTATGAGTTTCACATATATATGTATGAATAGGCTTATACTTTTTTGTATCTATTTACTGGTAGTTTGAAGTGCTTTTCTATTGGTTGTTTTTATACCTTTATATTGTAAGAAAGATTATGGAGTCAGCATTTGGCTTTTATTCTTGATTTTAGTCATTTTAATTCTTAAATAACAAGAAAGTTTTTGAAATCAACTGGCTTAAAACAGTTTATCAGTTGTTAAGATAATTTTGAGGGCCAACGCCAATACCGATATTAGGCATTTAAAAGTGTATTGGCTGATATATATATATATTAAAAAACCTAATTGGTAATAACTCCTAATATCTGATATCCTCCTCCTAGTCACTGCTACAGTTCTCGCAGTAACTGCAGCTATTGCAAGTTCTCGCTGATCTTGCCTCACAAGTTATTGAAGTGGTAACTAGGAGGAGGATATGAGGGGCCATTAAGGCTAAAACGTGGTGTAATTGATGCCGTTTTTAGTCTAATTTGAATGTCCGGGCTTACGGACACTTGGATGACACCACAGGAGAAGTATGGAGGCATTTCCTGTTTTTCTTCTGTTGTTTTCTTTACATTTGCAGAAGTGGTCACCATTTACTTCAATTGTATTGGATTTGGCTGCAACACTGTTTACCCCTGAAACTTCTAAAGTGTTTTGTGGACTCAAACACTTCACTCACTCCTCCATCGGCATAGTGGTCGAGGGAATGAGTGAATTTAAATTTTTGGGTGAACTATCCCTTTAAAATCAACATCCATGAGCTTCAGCTGCAATTCATTAGGTCTGGCTTTGTCACTATGATGTCCCAAACTCATCTCAGGTCAGACTCAGCTGTCATTTGTCCCCACAGCTTCTTCTTTCCCAGACTCAGCAATACTTTGTCAGCCTCAGCTATCATGTGCCAGCCTCACATGTACTGTGTCAACCTCAGGCATCATTTGTCAGCCTTACTTTGTCTCCATCACCTATGACTTGTTGACCAAGTGTGTGTGTGTGTGTGTGTGTGCGTGCTTGCGTGCGTGCGTGCGTGCGTGCGTGTGTGCGTGCGTGCGTTTGGAGCGAGCAAGCAAGTAAATTACAATGAAATGTATTCTTGTTTATTTGAAATTGTACATTATATCAAACAATCTGTGGTTTAGATAGGTTAAGCTATTTTCAGTTGAATGTACAGCATTTATGCACCAGGACAGATTTGCGTTGGTCATTTTCCATTTTAAGCATCTGCAATCATCTGAATAACTCTCCCTGTTTGATGAAAAATATGTAATTGTTGCAAATCTTCAGATTAAATGGTAAGATATCCCGTCTGTTTCATCACTTAAATAGAAGGATTTATTCATGTCTGTCGGCCTCAGTCATACGCTGGATCACAGCTCATTAAGTCTAAGTTGTCACGAACAATCAGATGGTAAAATGGGGGTAAAAAAAGTCTTTATTTTTAGTTCAGGAGAGAAAAAGATAAACTGTGCGAGAGGGAGAGTGGCACAGCTGCTGTAAGCAGTCGCATTTGTTCAGCATTTCTCAGAAGTCAGTTTTCTTGTTCCGCATGTGTCATGACAAAAGGAGCCAGAATTAAAAGCGTTGAACCAATTCAGGTTGAACAGATTATCTTGTTTGCCAGGCACACAGATTTAGCTCCCATATTATGCAGTAATATAAATGTAATAGTTTCTACACTTGGAAAGAGCTGTGTATATGGTACAAAGTACATACTTTTATTTTGAAGGATTTCTGCTGGCACGCTTCTTAGGTTATTTAACGGTTGTTTATATGTTGTCTATTTGTTAAATTAGAATTAGTTGTTGTATATTAGTATGTTTGGTGTCGTTCTTGGGTTTAGGTACCTTTCCAAATAGGTAATGTTTGAGTTATTATGAGCATTTCATTTTCAAAAAATCTGATGGTTTACTTCCTCTTCTTTTCCAAACCTTTCTCTGGAGGGTACACATATATTCTGCTCTCTCCAAGACCAACAAGTCTTGTCGTTGTTATTCATTTCATAATTTATCAGTAGTTTTAGCATTAAGTGTTTTACTGTAAGTAACATGTGCAGGCCAAGACAGAGGAAGGTCTCTGCAGAGAGAGGAGGAGGAGGAGCTGTAGAGAAGCGAGGAGTTAAAAGGTCAGAAAAGCAGCTGAGGGCCTGGCAGGCAGAGGAAGACCTAATTGAGGGAAAAAGCTGAAAGTGAGAGGGAATGGGTCGAGCAGGGGTCAGCGAGAAAAAGAGAGAAGCAGAGGAGAAAAACCAAGAACCAGGCTGAGAAGGGCGGGGTGGAAGGAAAGAAAGAAACTGAGGGAGGAAGAAAGGAGAGGTTGGGGAAGGCTGTCAATGCTGGTGGCCTTTCTGAAAGGTTAGTGGCCTGGCCAGAGGGAGTCAGGGTGAATAGCTGCCACTCTGCAGGGATAAGAACACACACACAAACACACACAGACAGACACACACACACACACACACACACACACACACACACACACACACACATTTTTTTCACATGGCATTTAAAGCAAAGCCCGTTTGTCCACACTGACTAATGGCATTAAACATTACCTGACATTTCACATGGATGGAATTAGTTGAGCTATTGTTCATTGTGTGTGTGTGTTTGTGTGTGTCTGTGTGTGTGTCACGCACCATGAAATCTTGGCTGCATCGTCCAGTGTGGAGATGTAAGAGATGTGGGCCGGGCATAGAAAGACTCAAAGGCCGCCTCCTGCAGAAGACAATATAAAACCTGCTGTGCCTCAAAATACACACATCAAACAACCTGACACCTCAGCATGTCTTCATCTCAGCGTACACATTATTAGATTGGAGATATTAAAACTCAGCAAAGCGCCCAAAAAAGAGCCTAAATTATAATAATGAATCCCCCAAAACATCCTGAAACAGTAAACAAAAGAATGGCACTCAATATAGGGAAGACCCAGCTGTCAGTTAAATTCAATAAAGCCATGCTACACACAATCATAAATATCAGTCCCCAATATAAGCCGGATTCGTTCATCCAGATTCCTTAATTTTTCTAAGGGAAATGTTAGAAATCTCATCTTGTCATTTTACAATGTCAAAGAAAGTGGAAAAAAATCCCTGGATCTGTTCCCTCATCCTGATTCGCCCCAATTTCCCCCATTTCTACCAAGTTTTGAGAGAATCCACTCATAGTTTTTTTGCAATCCTGTTCACAAACAGACCAACAAATGGACTGGGGCGAAAACAAATCTAACTAAAATAGTAATACAAATTATAAGAAAGTTTCGCCCTTTTGGCCTCAGAATAAAAAGTGTATGTAGTTCGGTAAACAGAGACAACAATGATATAACATTAACATTGCCCTCTGGTGTGTCTGTGGACTTAACAGAAACAGGCAGTTGGAAACTTTATATTGGTGACATAGCACAGAGCGGCATGCCATATTACAAACAGCACCTTAAAATTGAACTAGAACATCCATAAATGATAATTATGAGCAGGCAGACATTTCAGCATCAACCTTGCAATTTCCAAAAAAGATATTCAAACTGTGCTGCAGAATCTATTCGCACAACACAGTGTGAGGGTCTATGGAAGCCAGGAGGTCCAGAAAAGGCAAATGTGCAATAATGTAATTCCCACAGGAAATGCATAATGGTTATACCCCATAATGATAAAAATTAAAAACACTCATGAAATCATTAAATGCTCTATAAGACTTTGTGAGAGGCCAGAATTGCAGTTTTCCCAAAAGATAAACTTCCCCTCTGTTCCCATTGAACAATAAGTGTTGGTAATGTATAATTTGCTGTGCAGCAGACTTCGTACTGTAAAAATTCCATTCACAAGATAGACAGAACCACTCGTCTTATGCTCTAAATGGCTGCCTAGAAAGTGTTCCCCACTGTGACTGTGCTCGAAGGGAAGATAAGATGACAAACGCAGTACGAAAAGGGAAACGTCTTCCACTGTTGTTGCTGTTTAATGGCTCTGACATTTGCACTCGTGTTGCTTGTATTAAAACGGGGTATCTGGGGGATTTTAACACAGTGTGTTGTTCAGGTCACCGTTATTCACTCTGGATGAAAGTGGCAGGTTAAAAGCCTCACATACTGCATATTTTACGGATCGTGTGAAAGGAAGATGTGCAAATGGATTCTGCTAAATCAACCTTATTCCCTAGAAATGTTACTACCCAACTGTTTTTGCCAAATGTGTTATGGAGAAAATGCTTTCTGAGATATTTTGCATCTCAGCTCTTGGTCTTAACAACATGGAGGAAGTAAATTTTTTACAAATTCCATTTCCTCATTTTGTAATCATTTGGTAGGCGAGCGAATAGAAACCTGCACCTCTGACTTCAGGCCAGGTTTGTTTGGCCAATGGGGCAATTGTCTCTACCGCCTCTAGTGGTCATGTGCCAACAATGCACGTGCTCGGACACATTCTTAGGCCGTGTGAATGATTCTTTGAGCTCATTCCAAGGCATCTCTCCACTCCAAATTGTAGATTCATTTAATTTGAAGTCATTCTGTAGTAGATTCACTTCCAGGTTACTCTCCTGCTGCATCATTCAATGTTATACTTCACTGATCTTTTAATGTGGTAGTGTCCTTTTTTCACGATATGCACCTTTTAAGTCCATAAAAGAAAATTCCCAGCAGTGCTGTGTAGTGGTGCTCATTGGCAAACTTCAGATATTTGTCTTTGTAGAGCATCTTTGTTCAGCTTCGTCCTTCTGTGCTACCATGGACACCCTGCACAATGTTCAATGTGGGAATGGACGCATACAAAGATGCGCTGTTGTGATTTGACTACTGTGATATCAAAGTGAAAGATCTGGATAGTAACAGGCTTGATGACCATTTTGTTAAAATGTTTCAGTATCATTCTGTAGTTTACAATTAGCATCCAATACATTCAGAGCCTGTGTGCTTTGTGTTGCAAGGTACTGTGGGTCGTCAAGTAGGGCTGGGCCACATGACCAAAATTGTTATCTTGCTACAAATTTTTATATCAGCTGAAGTAATCATCCATCTACTTTCTTACGCTTATCCGAGGTCAATTTGTGGTGGAAACCGGGTGTTTCTCACATTCCCCAAGCTTCTCCTGGAGAATCCCAAGGGCTCCTTCAGGGGGGTTCTGGGATTATTATTCTGATTATCGTGATGAATGTCAAATCATTTTTTTTACTTTAGTTTAATGACTTTTCCTCGTAAGTGAAAGTTTAAGAAACTAGTTCTTACAATGCAGGTATTGTAGGGGATTATTTATATTTCACTTTTGCTGATAAAAAAAGGTATTGCAATAAATATGCATGTTTTGTACTTCTCTTACTGCTGGGACGGAAATTAGATAATTGGATGTCCCTAAATGCGGAACTGTCCCTTTAAGGTTTAATTCATTGGTTGAATGACAGATGGTTGCTATCGGTTTTTTCACATGGGTAGATGAGGATAAAAAAATAATAACTGCATTTTATTTAAAAAAAGAAAAAGTCTATTTAAAGGAGCAGTGTGTATGATTTTGTGTCAATATTTAAAGTGACATTTATATGATCATAGACTTACCGGATGTTAAACTTCCCAATTATTACTGCTGTCTGTTTCTACTCATTCATTCAATATGTGTAAGGCTAATGGGATGAATGAGCCTGTGTCACTAATGACTTGAGGTGACTCGGGTGAATTTCCTGTCTCTTAAGAAATATGTCAGGACTTGCAGGGAAGCAGCAGAGATGTGACTGAAGTTAAAATTGGATGAGGCACAGCGAACATCAAGTCCTATTGCTCGACGCCAGGCTGCGATTTGTCTTGCTGTGAATCTGAAATTGAGTGCAATCGTACTCCTGGTCTGAAATGCTGCTTTAAGTTGGAGCTGAATTCCCGTTGAAAGCTGCCGTGAGGGTGCATTCACTGCCTGTCATTTGTCATGATATGCTGCTCCTTGGCTGTGCTGTCTTGTTATTAGAAGCAGATATGCCTCTCCTCCTTCCACTTCAATCGTGTTTCGTTTCAAAAGAGAGACTAGTCAGTCTATCACGGGATGCAACTGATGTTGCTCTCTTTATTATTTTCACTCAAAGGTGTGTGTTAGGACAGACTTAAAAAATAACATAATGGAGTGCTCTGGGAGATTTCTCTTGTACCCAGGCTCCAGCTCCAGGGCACTGGGGTGGCAAAGGAATCCCAGCTAGGGTGCTGCACGGCTGGTGAGATTATAGGCAGGAGGAGAAGCCCCCCCCCCTTCCTGATAGCCCACAGCTCCTGTTCATCTGGCATACCCAGATGTGGACGTGAACACAGTGTCGACACTCAGCCTCCATCTGCTGCCAACACATGCTGAACCCCCAGAGAGCTCAAACTGTTTATTGGAGGAATCTCACTCAGGTGTCAGAGCCGAGGGAAACAGTCAGCCTGCTCGCCTCTCTGATTTATAATATGTATTTATGTATATAGTCCATGGTAATTCTTATTGGTATGTGTTTATTAATAGTTCAGTATGGGCTGGCCAACAGCTGGCCAACAGCTGGCCAATCAGAGCACTCACTGCTTAGACTTCATTTATTTCTAATCACATAAGTTAAATAAATGAATAAGGTTTTTAGAGTGATTCAAATATTTTTTTAATCAAATAATATTTTTTTAAACGCAATGTGAGGGGTTAGAATATTAATGATCAATTTATTGATATTGTTTGTTTGATAAAAAAATAATGACTATTTAAGTTATTTGATAAGCCCATGTTCTGTGGTTGAAAAGTAGACAGTTAAGATTGAGTTTTTCTCTTTATTGTCCGTGATCAAGTCAGGAGGCTCAGGAGGGAGAGCGGGTCATCCACTAATCATGAGGTCAGTGGTTCGATCCCCAGCTCCTCCGATCCGCATGTTGATGTGTCCTTGGGCAAGACGCTGACAAATTGCCCCTGATGGCTGAGCAGGGAGTGTGTGGGAGTGTGATTTGACAGTGAACCACTTCATATAGAAAAATAGAAAAAAACGAGAAACGACTCGTTATGTAAAGCGCACTGTGTGGTATTTGAGACTCTAAGCACTACATACTGTCAATGCAGTCCATTTGTTAAATGTGCCTGTGAATTGATTACAATGAAATCAAGTCAGTAGAACAGAGAGAGCACAGAACAGGGACGAGACAGAAAGAGAGCTCAAACCAGAGGCTGGACAGATGATGAAAGCAGGAAGGAGAACAGGGAAAATGGGTACAGGAAGTGCCACTGGGTGAGAAGAGAGAGTGAGAGAGAGCGAGAGAGAGTCACTTCAGTGTTGTGCTGCGAGTCGCTCTCACACTGTCCCGTCTGCTGCTCCGGATACGGGTTTCCATACTGTTGGTGCTTTCATGGAAGGAACTTCGTGCTTATCTGCAACAACTTGTTTTTTGTCACTGCTGAGAAGAAACTGGACATCATGCTGAAGTTCAGCATCACCCATTCCTCCAGGTGTGTGAGTGAGTGTGTTTGCAGTGTGTTTCTGAGGGCAGCAGCCCCCCCTCCTCACTCTCACTGTCAGGGAGCTGACGAACCTGTTTAGTTTTTTGTAAAGGTTTAACATGCAGATGTGATTCTTTCTTAGCTGACAGATATGTCCTGTATTACCTTTTGACTTAAACTTTGTCTCCTTTTCTTCGTGTACATCTCCTGTTTTGAATGATTTGTGTTGTTGTTTCACTCATGCAATGTTCTCTCTCTCCCTCCTTTGTCTTCTGCCTCTCTCTGACTCTATCTTTCCCTGCAGTCACAATGAGCGAAAGGTGACCTGCAAGCACCCGGTTTCAGGAGTCCCCTCCCAAGACAACTGCATCTTTGTTGTAAATGAACAGTAAGTCTCTGTGCACTGTGACACACCCATACAGCGCTGTATGCTTCTGATTTCTGCACTGATTTGAAAGGTCAAAGGAAACTCTTATAGTTGGAATCATTCTTTTCAACGCCTGCTGCAGCTGCACCGTCCAGCTGTGACATCATGTGAATGTCCTGCATGAGGACAGAAGACAATCTGGCTTAGACCAGAGCGAGTGGGGCTACACGCATCCTACTAGGTTTTCATAGGAAAACCGTGTTTCCTCAAAGACAACAGGGTCCGCAGAACTAATTTTATTGTCCATGTTGCGTTATACACTGGTAAGTGAGCTGGTAGCTAATGCTGATAAGATCTTGACGAATCAGCAAAGGCTACGCCGAAAAGACCCAATTAGCAAGCGGTTGTGATGTCATTGTTTCCAAAGCTCTCTGTTTCTGTCCGTCCACAGTGAAACGTAGCAGCAGTTTTCAACGTTTCCAAACTTCTCTACATACTTGGCTCAGAATCGGATTTTCAAAGTCACTGTGACTGTGCAAAGCACAAGTTTGCACATAACTCAAAGACTCACATTCTAATAATCACAAAGAGATCAAATGATGAACTGATGACATTTTATATCCAAAAGGACACAGGTCAACATCAATGTGACGGCAGAATGTTCCGGTCGTTATTAAACGCTACGACTCTGGAACAGAGGGCGAGATTGTGACCATATTTCCTGACACTTCACCGTTTGGTGGAGGCAAACAACTGTGAGACAGTAATTCTAGTTTTTATGGGATAATGAAAGCAAGTGATTAGGGTGATTTGTTGTATTTGTTGACATTCTTGTCTCATTGTTACCTCGACAGACACAGTCATGAAGCCTATTTTTTATTAAATTAGTTTAGACATCCACACTACTAAGTTTTAGTTTTATCATCTTTCACCACAGTCTCAAGGTCTACATCTGTCGAATATGTCACTGATATAAATATTTGCAACACTTCCTGTACCTGTTTCAAAGTAGAAGGTCTCTAGCTTTTTGTTGACTGAACCCATTCCTCAGCTTGTATTATCTTTATCTCAGAACCAGAAGATGCACGACTTCATAGTGTAGAGTGGTGACATTTACAGATCTGCTTTTATTCTGGGAAATACAGTCATACCACAAACCTCAAGTAGCAGCTCCACCGCAGACTGTGATCAGCAGATCGGCGACACAGCCATCACACACCGCACATGCAACCAGTGTGGCCTGAGTGTCAGTGTCACATTCACACAGGGGTGCTGACATCTTTCAGTGTTAGTGCAACATATCTTTGATATTGTTACGGCGGGTTTTCCATAAATCTGTCCAAAGAGGATAGAAACAAATTTGCTTTTGATAAGTTCAGGTCTTTGATCATAATAATCAGACTCAGGCTGTGTTGTCAGCGTCAGAGGAATCTAGGAATTTCAGCGTGAACCAGAACTGCAAGTAGTCAAAGAAGAAGTTTCTTTCCTTTATGATCACAATTCTGCACATCATGCAAACAATGAGCAGAGATTTCTAACGTTTCACAGGAGTTATTGAAGCCTGGCTCCCTACACCCTCTTACACCTAATGGAGATGTGAGGTCGGACAATGCAGCAGTTTAAGTTATTTCATTTCTCATCCGTTATATTTAGGGATCTACCCACAAGATGCAACAGCTTTCACCTGAACCTCTGACAAGTTTCTTTCTTGACTCTGTAGAAAAAGTGGAACGGTAGAACAAAAGCGAATGCAAAGAGTATTGATGTTTTAAGATCAGCAGAGGAAATATAATTATATACATTTTTCCTTTTACAATACTTCATTCTGCCTTATTTAAGATTGTATAGTGGAATAGATTTAGTTTTGATCTATTTAGAAGTGATCTGTCTGATGAGTGGACAATCACATCTCACAGACATAATGACTGAATGATTTTTGTCTGTTAATTTTTGGCTCTCACTGTAGTGGTGTGGTGGAGTGTAGCTCTGATTGTACCATGTCAGTATATAATAAGCACAGACAGGGCGATGTGTCCATGCAGCTGTTAGGGCCTTTAACAGAGCATCAGTGTGCCGCTACATAACGTACCGCTCTCAGTGGCATGGACACCCACACACCCACCACTCTGCATGTCACAGTCCACACTCTGCAGACTGGTCCAAGTCCACTGAGTCTGATTTCAGTTCGCTGCTGTGCCCGCCATTCCTGGAGGCAGTGGCTGAATAGGAAGCAGATTGGTTCTTGGATGTAATGTACCCGCAATACATAACTGCCGTTACGTACCGATCCACGTTACGCAGACCCAAGAACTTGGTGTCTGTCTCTCTTTCCATTTCTCCTCCAATTTCTGTCTTATACACGCTGGCTAGATTGCGTCCGGCTCCGCAGACTCATCCAACAGCAAACCTTCACAATTGCACAACGGCAGCCAGAACAAGCAGTAGCTTCTTGTTAATAATCACTTCCTTTTCTGAAGGGCCAACTCACGCACATCGAGCATGAGTCTCGTCACACAACGGACACAGACCTCACTGAACACACACCCTTTCTCATGACAACTTTTCAACCTTGGTTTCTTCCAATGTAACAATTTTCAGTTTTCGAAGCCAAGGAATAGCTCCAACAACAAATCATTGTGATTAGCGGCCAACTGCAATGATGTGCTCATGAAGCTGTACTGCACTATTAACTGTAGGTAGCGGTATTGCTCCAAATGGTCAAGAGGTAGCCATTAGCTTGAAGAAGAGCAAGATTGAAAGAACAACTTCACCTTCCAGGGGTCATTGTGTTGATGTTGTGAATTTGTCAGGTGTTGGGATCCCTCGGTGTGGAGATTTAGCCTCATTCTCAGATTTCAGAAAATAAATGGATGTGTATGTTGTCATAGATATGAAGCTCGACTGAAAAAATGTATCGTCTATCAGAAGTCTTGTCTCTGGAAGAGAAACAGCTCCATGTTCACCCTCTGGCTCCAGCTCCAGGTTCTGGTAGAACGTTGCTGTCAAGTTAGTGAGCGTGGAGAGGTTCTGCTGTGCTGCAGCCCGCTGTCACATCCATCCGCCTTGGCCTTCTTGCTTTTAAGTGGTGGAGTGTGATTGTGTGCCTGACTTACCAAGGTTCAGTCGGTCTGTGAATGCCAACACTGATCAGATTGTTTATTTGCATCTGTTTATCAAGCGCATCCATCTTTTTCTACATTTTCTGTCATCTGCTGTCAGTCTCTTCACTCCGTTTGTAGCAGTTATGCTTCAGACCCACAAACCCAAACAGAAAATCTCATCCAACGCTCTCCCTCCCTCACTCTGTGCTGTCAGGATGACTGACTCCTGGATGCTCCCCACCCATCAACTCTGAAATGGGATCCATTCTGCGGATGACACACATGCTTCTTATAAAGAAAGCATTTTTTACTCCCCGGGAGACAATCTAGAAAGCAACAAAAAGTCAGGATGACGGCGCTGAAATTAAATTTAGGACCGCAGCTTCTGAGAGAGACAAACAAACTGCGGCAATTACACGCTCCAGCTCCAAAAGAGTCGTCAGGATGGTATTTCAATCCGCTCCCGTCTTCGAATGTGCAGCTGAGATACCGACCGTCTGCGATGCACGCGCACACACATACACACCTACAGACACACACATACTTTTGCTGAAATCAAGTTCAGTGCAGTTGCATTCTCTCTTTTTCTCACACACTCTCTCTTCCTAACTTTCACTTACTCTATCACTCCATCTCCCTTCCCAATTATCACTGCTTTCACACTTCTCCTGTTTGGAGTGGAGTGATGAGGTGCCTGCATGTGTGTGTTTGTGTCTGTGTGTATGTAGGTTATGTAGATGAGGTGTGCATGGCTTGTATTTTTAAACTTGTTGAGTGCAGGTGAGAAAGTAACAGGACCAAAGGTGTTGGACTGCGGCTGTGTCTCTAATGAGAGTCTCACCATGTTTTGCGCCAACTGGCATGATGATGAGTGAAAGTCAAATGTCTTTGCTTAAAATTTCAGGCTCAGTAGGTACCATGCATGGTGAATGTTATTAGACTTGCGGACATGCAAAGCTTGGCATTTGTGGCTTCGATGTTCATCACAGGCCGGGATGTAAAAGTACTAAAATAATTGTTTTTTTAGCCTCAACTTTGGGGGCTTGTGGTAAAATGAAGTTGGTGCTGATGGAGGGACTCATGGAGTGAAACGGTTAGGTGCTGGTGAGCATCAATCTTCAGAGGAAACATCATGTCAGTATTACATGATTATGGCGAGCTATAGCAAACCCAACATCAACATGCTGCACTTTTCACTTGACAGATATTTACCCTCATACAATTGTCAAAATGGAATACGATCAATGAAGTCCAGTTGAAAGAAAGATGGATGTATTTAAAAGCTTATTTTATAAATTAACCTATGACTATAAGTGATAGAACAAGGTAACGTCTTATTGAATGATACAGCATTGCGCTGATTCAACATTTTTTTGATTGTTTTGATAGTTACCTGCATCGTTTCTTGTGCCAGCAGACAGATTCCTTTAGATAAATTAGAGGAATGCAATTTTTTTTTCACGATGCAATCTGTGGACTTTGATTTGAAATAAAAAATTACATATTGTATACACCCTTTTTTTTCATTTGACAAAATTCAAAGAACCTTTTACATTACATGTCATTTAGCTGACGCTTTTGTCCAAAGCGACTTACATTTTTAGTACATTCAACATTTATGAGGGGCCATTTAGGGGTTCAGTATCTTGCCAAGGACACTTCGGCATGCAGATGGGGAAGAGTGGGGATTGAACCGGCAACCTTCTTGTTGGAGCACGCCCACTCTACCCTCTAGGCCACACCGCACCTTTTGTGGCACTATGTTGGAAAAATGGTGGGCCACCGTTTTTATTAACATGGCAAGTGTTAAAAGAGAAAGTACGAAAATGGATGTTCTCTGAAAACCACTGTTTCTCTTTGAAGAGATGTACCTCAACTGATTTACAGCACAGAGCCGAGATACATACTGCATATACCTTTGAGATACTTTCCAAGGAAATAATGCAGTGAACTGGAATGATGAAAAAATCCAACATCTGTAACTCATTGGATGCCAAGACTGAAAAGGTTTTACATGTTGGAACGAACAATCACAAGACTGCAACTGTACATGGACATGTTCATACAAAGATGGACTTGTGTTACATTATATCTGAACGTTCAACCAAGTGGAGCAGGTTGTCGTAACAAGACTTTGTTGTAAAGGAACATTGCAAACAGTGAACATTACCATGTTCCTCTGTAATGGACCCCTTCAAAAACCTCTCTCCTTTTATAAATCATACATTCACTTTATTCAACCTATTTTATTATGTGCATAGTTCAATGAGGTCAGGGAATGCTCTATTTTATAAAAATTAAAAAAGAGAATAAAAGAACAAGAAAACTCATGTTATGCATCATTATGCACTGTGTTTTGAACACGTCACATGCTGTTTTTAATGTAACATAAAAGCGTCTTTGTGCCACTTGAGCACTCAAGCTTCTCCACTTCTCCCTTTTCCTCTGAAACTTTAAAAGAATATGAAAACGAATGCGCACCAGCTCTAAGCTTCCCCTCCAGGCTCAAGATCATCTCAGCTGCTCAGATTCAACCCAGCACATCACAGAGGTGCAGCTCAACAGCAGCTCCGAGTGGTTTCACGGTCTCAGAGGCTGCTGGATGTGACCGAAAAGGGAACGCTCATATATATACACACACACACACACACACACACACACACACACACACACACACACACACTGCTGTCATGCTGCTGCTGGAGAGTTGGGATGATCAGTCATTTGGGGACAGGTCAACATGTTCAGCCATATAATCTCAATTGCTGCATTTCCCAATTAAATTTAAAAAAAGGCCTGCTTATGTTACTGCTGCCTCAGTTCCCACAGGTTTATCCATGTAACTGAAATCATGTGGGAATGAAAGCAAAGATGATGGTGGAAGATGGTGTTTATGAAGTCTGCTGTTTCTAGAAATTGAAAATATGAATTAAAATAGTGAAGGGAAATCTTGGCTTTGCGATGTTGATTTTATTATGGCCATTCAAACGTGTTATCAATCAAATCCCAAAAATATATTAAATGCATATAAACAGATATTATCACAATTCAATTGCAGCTAGAATAACTGAGCTGTTGAGTTGCTTTAAGTTTGGTTCCACAGCCAGGGAATATGTGATGTACTTCATTTAACATCCGTTCATCTGTCAATGGCTTTGGGAATATGTCCACAGGTGCACTCACTGGAACTCAACAGACCAGACTTCTCCTTTGTTTGAATGGGATCAGTAAATGTTGTGAACCAGCAGCCTGAACTAAAGCACATGGGTCACAGCTTGGATCTGGACATCCTGTCTTATCTCTATGATCAGCATGTGATCCAGCTCAGGATTTGAGTTTGAGGTGTGGCCATGCAGGTCGCAGTAGCAACCACTTCTACAGACCCTCCCCACTCCCAACCATAGACTGTAGCTTCCAACGTAGCGTAGTATTCTGCCACCTTTTCCAGTTTTGTTCATTGACATCATTCCTCTGTGCCCCTGCTGGCTCAGTTGTCAATGAAACCCACGATGTCCTTCTAATAAGAGGCCAAATGAGCTTGGGAATAGTGGAACAGTGCAATACAGATGAATAATTGTGATTTGAGCGGACTCTCACACATCCTTCATTGGCATACTGTGTCTCTGTTATCCTTCACCCTTTTTTATCCATCTCTTGATACTTCTTCCTATCACAAATTCGATTTCTACTCCTGCACTGCCCGAGGCTGTTTAATGATAGTCAGTGCTTCACAGCTATTCATCTATTCAAATGTCACTCACGGAAAAGTTTAAATGAAGTGATTCCTAAAACCCTCATCCAGTAAGTTGCTTTTTCCCCCTGGGGGAGAAGTTTTCTTCCAATAATCTCATTAGGATACAAACCCCTCTGAAGCTTGCTGTTATTAATGATTCTCTAGTTTCCCTCAGTCCCTTCTTTTGTGATGCATTCACTGCTCTCTTGCTCGGTTCACATCCCTGATGCTTTGTTAATAGCCTTCTTCTCACCCCATCCTCAGAAGTTTTGAGGCTGAGGAGTTTTGAAAGATGTGCCGAGCTCTGACCGCTTCTCTCTGTCTCTTTGTCATTCTGTCTTTCTTTCTTCCTGCTTCCTGCATCTGCCTCCGTACTTAATTATTCATGGATTCCGCTCACATGTCTTCAGTTGTGTGACTGTACAAACAACGTGGAGAGATTAGAAGACAGGAAAACAGTTGTAAACCATAACAGACAGATATGCCAGACTGAAAATCTGAAGGAAAACAGAGGGAGAGTAACTGTTGTGGTGATGTTTGACTAATGGTAGGCTGCAAACGTTGGTGGGCTGACGGTTTGATCAAAGCCATGACTAGAAAAGCTGAAAGGAAAAATAGTTTGATATTGAATTAATGATCAGACAGGCTGGAGGGAGACAGTTGCAGACTGGTGGTGTTTACAAGAACAAAGACTTTTCTGTTTGTCCACAAAAGCTTCCTGCGTTCACATGGATTCACATGATTCATTTGCACGGACAAGAAAACAATATTTGCCCTTCCTCATCTACAGTGATGAAAGAACTACTTCCTCTTCCTATTTTACGTTTCTTTATTCTGGATTATATCATTTCCACCATTCTTTATTCCATGCAGCACGACCGATTTTTCATTTTTAAGTCATTATTTGAGTTCTTATTATTTTGTCATTCTTTCTCCCTCCCTTGTTCTGTTTCTAGCGAGAGTTGTGGAAAGCTTGTCCACCCTGACAGCCCTATAGAGGCTCCCACCAGGTAATGACCCCTCACTTCACTGACAGAGCTTCAGCTTCTTTATCAGCCCTTATGCTTTCACTACTAGTTTGCAGTGACTAAACCCCAGACGTTGTTGCATGGAGAATGTCAAGCAATGGGCAAGTTTAAATGAGCAGCTCTACATCTGGTTGTTGTCTTGACTATTCAAATCAGATGGTAATGTCATAATATAAGAATATAATACAAGACGTGAACTGGAGCAGGTTTCTGGTTGATTGTCGAAGGAGAGAGCGTGACTGGGAGTTAAAGTGGCAGAAGACAGGTGTTTTTGCTTTAACCTGTCATTACAAAGGGGGTTGACGACGCTTCTAACACACGACAGACGCAATAATTAAAAAACTAAAAGAGAGCAAATATCTCCCGTTGAAAAAAGCGGTGACACTAATGTATCAAGAGAGTTTTTGGTGATAAGAGCTCCATCTCTCACCTGAAAAATGCGCAGGATTTGTTGCTGTTGTGAACGCTTCTGAGCAGAGAACCTCCCGCTGTGGTTTGCAGCTGTGAAAGGCAAACTCTGGGTAAACTCCGTAGCTAATTCTCCAGATTTTACCCGGAGGTTGTGTCTGAAAACGGCTCATGTGTGTTTATATTTCTTCTTCATTAAATTCAAATTCACTTTGCAAATCTATCTGCCACAAAACTATTAGGAAAAAGTCTCCATTTAAGTGTTCAGTGGCTTCCACCAGGTAATGGAAATGGACAACAGCTAATGTGTAAACTCTACCTAACAAAAGAAAACAGACTTGTAGTGAGAGGAGGAAAATAAATCAAAGACAGAGAGTGATAGAAACTGAGGTAAAACTTCGACATACAGTACAGCTACTTTCCTTATCTGTGAGTGAGGAGCACGCAGGGCTCAGGGCCAAGGAGCCACTTGATCTTAAATGTATTTATCATATCATGTAATAGCAACGCAACACAAAAATGCCCACTGTGTTAGTGGTGTTACATCTGAGTTTCAAGAGATCAACAGCTGAAACATTTATCCAGGATGTATTGTCCAGCTTTGTATTCAGCTCCATTTATCTCTAACTCAGAGCTCCATTGTTTTGTCTTGCTGCGTTTTGACTTTGCGTGAATCGCTGCTGAGCCACAATGCAACAAGAATGCTCAAACGATTCGATGCTCAGATGAATAATGTGTATGCTGCTAGTATACAGCAGGGGAAGCTCAAGTTTCCTCTGAAGTGTGTAACCAGTGCTTTTCTGTCTGCCTTGCCTCTATCACGTTTACTGCTTCTGCCACAACACTTGTTTTATTTGCCGAATGACAGGGTTCTGTCCCATTCGAAGCTTTCAACTGCCTCATACTGAACTGCAACTCATTAAATCAAAGCAGCAGACTTATAAAAGAAAGGGGAATTTCCTCAGTGATAAACAATCCGGAAATGATTTTCAACCAAGGCTAACTTGGTTCAGCCTAGAAATCTTTCAAAGTGGAAATCATTAGTGTCATTTAGCTTTTCAGATCTATAATTTTATTTGACCGTAGAGAAAATCAGACTTTTAATAGGCAGACCTTTGTTTTTAATTCCACAGTTCTATAAAATATATTATCAGTTTTTTTACTTTGCTGCTGATACCAATGCAGAGGAAAACCAGGGTGGTGTCAGGGCCAGTGAGTGTTTAACAGTCTGATGTCAGTTGGATAAAAGCTGTTCCTCAGTCTCGACATCCTGGATTTCACACTTCTGTACCTTCTACCAGAGGGCAGAGTTGTGAACAGTCCGTGTTGGGGGTGGGTTTGGGTCTTTAACAATGGAGCAGGCTCTTCTCTGGACCATGCCCTGCAGAGAGGGTAGTGATGTCCCGGTGATCCTCTCAATGGTCTCCATTGCAGTGGTGCTCCCATAACACACGGTGATGCAGCTGGTCAAGATGCTGTCAATGATGCAGCAGTAGAAGTTGCTGAGGATATTTGATGACATGCCGAATTTCCTCAGCCTCCTCAGAAAGTACAGTCGCTGTTGTGTTTTCTTGTCCAGCTGGTCGGTGTTTAGTGTCCAGGTGAGGTCATCACCGTCCAGGAATCTGAAGCTGCTCACCCTCAAGCCCCCGGATGATCAGTGGCTAATGAGTTCTCCTCTCCTTTCTCATGTCCATGATCATTTCCTTGGTCTTGTTCGTGTGGAAGAAAAGGGGATTAATAAGACATATTAAGTACATTTTTTTTCTAACAAGCTCATGAAGTCATGAGTTCTGGCCAAAACTGGTGCTGTGAGGTCACAGTGACCCTGAACATTCAGTCTTCCATAAAAGCAAACAATTTTATGAGATCCCCTTAAGGTGATTCTGAGATGTCTGACCATTAACCACCAAATCCAATCTGTTCATCCTCAAGCTCAAATGTGAGGAAATTCCTACACAGCATTCTAAAAACACAATGCCTTAGGTTCCAGCTGTTGCCAGCAGGGAGACATACAAAAAGAGATGGTCATGCTAGACTATCAGCTGATGTTCCCATAATGACTAAAACCCCAAGTAAGTTAGAACAGAGGACAAAAAGATTGATGTTTGAAATAGAGCAGAGTCATTATTACATCAGTAAGATTCACAGCAAATTAACACTGGTGATTATTGTGCAGTGGCAGCCAAACTGGAAGCAAATGGATCATGGGGAAAGCTCCATTTTATCTCATTCCAGAGCTCTCTGCTTAGATCCTGCTCAGATGGCTGAGTAACACCCTGCATCGCCAGCGCTCCCACAAACCAGTTTCATCAGCAAGTCACTGAAGTAGGAATACACAGAGCAACCGAGGGGAAGGGGTTTATGGAGGAAAGGTTAATAAAGGCTAAGATCACCGTGCGACTGAAAGATGAGAAGGCAGACAAGATGAGACAGTGGGAAGGATTGAAAAGGCACGAGAGGGAAAAACAGATTGGCTATTTGATAAGTGGGCATTTTGTTTGTGTGTTTGTGTTAGTCCGCCTTCCCCATGTAGGGCTTTTGTTACCGAAGGTGATTTAAGCAATCTCACAACATCCACCTCTGACAACGGTTCCGAAAGCTAAATGCCTTCACACTTGCATATTTTAAGCACATGTACACAATTCGTTCTGTATTGTAATGGTGCCAGCTCATCTGAAAAATATTTCATAATGAAGGTGTTCTTATTCAGAATCCCTCTGTGTATCCTCTTACTTCAGTGAAATTGCCAGGCTGCTGTGAATAGACTGGTGTGTTTACACCCACAGTGTGGGTGTCTTAGTGATTTGAAAACACAGCAGTGGAGATAGATAGCAGCTTTCAATGCAGTATAATTCCCTGTAGGAAGTAGCAAGATATAGCACAGTCTTTGGCTTTTGCTGAGACAAGAGTTTATTTCAACTTTTTTCGATTGTTCACTTTGCTTTAGATTTTGTGTTTGGTCTGCAGAGTGGCATCTTTGTGTATGCAAACTTTTCTGTATCCAGCAGAGATGGAGAAGCATTTGCATTCATTTAGAGCTGTGATTCTGTCTGAAACCCAACATGTATTCCTCATATCAGGCTCATACAGACCAAGGCCCTGCCCCAGTTCCTCTCCCTTTGCCCCAACCCCAGATATAGTGTACTAGTGTACGAAGTGTTACCATCCAAATGGAGCCACAAGGGAGTGAGCTAGAAATTCCTTCCCTAGGAGTTAGGACAATATCAACAAATGATAATATATTACCAGCCGTTATCAACCAATATTATAAAAGTGACACATCTGACAACTGCAGGACAGACAGGACACAGTCATCTATTGATCAACACACACTCAGTGTGTTTATATCTGTTATATCAATGTAACATTAGTCCTGTCCATAGAAACTTCTGCCCCGCACTGAACATTTTAAAACATGAGCTGGGTAGTTTTATTCAAACTTCATATATGAAGTCCGCTTGTAAAGTATTCGGGAATTCGTTTGTAGCGGGGTTCGTAATATACCGAAGTTCATAGGGGGTTTGAAGGCCTACCCCTACATCATATAATGAAACGTGACAACACCAGCCCACCACGGCCACATGCAAAACCAAGGGCTGGGCCAAGTAAATTGGGACGGAGCACAAGGGGCTGTTGGTGGAGACATGCACCTAAGGATATGAACTTTCTCTATGTGCTCATACTTAGCAGGTAGTGTGTACATTGGTTTGATCAAAGCTTTCTCACTGGCACCAAACGCATTCAAGAAGAGTTTTGTGGGCTGGAAAATCAAAACAATGAGTTAATTAAGGCTTTGGAGGCACAGAGCTGAAGAGCTGCTGTTATTTCTCTTTGGGTTTGTTACTGCAAATTGTCCCTTTTCACATCTTATATAGTCCTTTGATCCATTGTTGTATTACAGAGCTCGATTCAAAATTTCTTAGTATACGTTTCTTTTCTTTCCCTCATTCCACCAAAAACACACAGTAAATCAATGAGAACTCCTCCTAATTAAAAATGACGCTTGTCAACACCACAATCAAAAGGAAGACATGATTCTTTGAAAAAAATGTTGTATATTTTGGGCCTGTGTGCCTTTATCAGATAGTGAAAGTAGAGTGAGAATGGGATTGCAAGGGAAGGATGAGTGGGATGAAATTCAGTAAATGGCTCAGCCTGTATGTGGAGATATAGCCAGGGTGTAACCTGGTGCTTGTCAACTTTCTGAAGCTGTTCGGTGATGTGTAACGCAAACATACCTGCTGAAGCTTCTACAGAACAATTTTTCAGAATTCAGAATGCTGCCACGTAATGAATCATACATGCAATTTACCATTGTAGCCACCCTAACTAATACTACTGTCAGGCCTGGACTGGAATGAGGACTCAGAAGCAGAGAATATCACGTACCAGCACACTTTATTGAATTCAGAACCTCAATGCAGAGTGACAAACAAGAAGGCTATGAAAATCTCACTAACTATATCTATAATAATATAATACCTGGCAAGAAATAACTGGGGGAAAAGAAAACTTCCTAATAAATACAAAACACACACTAGAAAAAGAAAAAGGTTTTAAACATAAATCACTCCCGAAGGAGGACAAACAAATGGCAAGAGCAAGAAATCAAAAGCGCTCCCGAAGGAGGAAAACCAAACTACTAATGAACGGGGCAAAAGAAAAGGCTCACCTAAACAGGAGGCTCAACAAACTAACTAAATCTCTCTAAACATAAATCGCTCCAAAAGGGAGGAAGAAAAACAGATTACAAACAACACCAAACAAAGCTAAACTGGAAAACTTTAACAAACGAAAAATCACTCTCAAGGAGGAAACAGAAAACAACTTACGTGGCGTAGCAAAAAACTCTTTGGCAAAAACGACAATGACTGTGGGTAAGGCTTAGGTGCACGAACAAGAACGAAACACTTCGGCACAAGACAAAGGGGAGACGCAGACTATAAGCACATGAGGGTGAAGGGAACAGGTGGAAACAATCAGAGACAATCAGACCGGTGACACATGAGGAAGGGCAAGTGACCTGAAACGAGAGGAGAGTTAGGATTTCAAAATAAAACAGGAAGTTACGAGACAAAAACCCCAAGACAAGACGAACCTCACCGCGGTGTGACAACTACTAATTTACCCCCAATGAAGAACTCAGTATTAAATGTGACAAGCTGACTTGCCTAAAGTGCTTTTACAAAACTGAGGGATGGATAACTGCAGGGAGCATCAAGTGCTCCACAGGAATCTCTTTTTAAAAATGCATGACACTAAGGGCTCTGAGATCCAGCACTGCGAAGAGCTTTGATTGGTCAAAATCAGTCTTTATTAAACTGTCTGCAAAAAAATGCATCTGCTTATCAAGTTGTTCAAATTAGTGAACAAAATCAAAGTCAAACATTTTGTGTATGTTCCTTCTATTTAGGGCCCGAGCACCTCCGGTGGGAGGCCCTATTGAAATTGTAAGGATTATTCTGAGCGTAGTGAATGGGCTTTTTGAGGGCTTTCCCATGCTCAAAAATGTTTTATTGGATCATGAGTTTGAAACATGTATTACACATCTTTAGCCTGTCATCTGGCACATATTACCACCGGCACTCCTCATGGGATTCAAAGAGTCTTTTCATCCCTAAAACATGTGACCTGAAATGATGGCCCACACTTCAACCTCCCTCCAGAGTGGATGGTCCTGGAGATCTAGCATTAGCCCTCATACCTACCCTTCCCTGTTAATATATGATCAGAAGCTTGGTCTGACTTCTGATCTTTCTTATATTTTAACAAGACTTTCAAGTCGATTCTTACTGGACAGTATTACAAAAGATTACAAACAGATTTGCAGAAAGTTCTAAAATAAAGTCATGACCTCAGATGAAATGTATTTGGTCGAGCTTGTTGGAGGTAGCTTCAACCTGGGATTCAAAAGATGGTGTTATAGTTCTCCACTAGGTCAATGTCAACACTCTTTCTAACAGTTAAGCTATGTGAAGACCCTACCTTATCATCACCGCTTTCATTTACGACACATTTACATGGAGGAGAAGATTCCTTAAACCAAGCCACTAGGTTATCCACCATTCGTGCATGATCTTGTTCCTCCCCTGCAAGTTGACACCCATTAGTGTATATAATGTCAATCCTTTTTGGGTATATTGATTATTGCGTTTGTGACAGCAAGGTTTTGTGGACATTCTGCACCTTTACAGATTGTGTAAGAGATTGTGTAGAGCTGGTCTGCATTATCTTTAGAGCCTGGTCATAGATGTTGTCACTCTCATTACATCAATGTCAAATGCAGCAAAAGCCGTGGACTTTTATTTCATTCATCTGTGCTGTAAAATTCTGATGATAAAATCTTAAGTCCAATAAGTCCATCAGCCAGGTGTTTATCTGAATTTGAAGCATGCAAAGTCACTCCCCTGTTGCTCTTATTCTGTGATCCTATCCCATTAGTATTCTGCTCTGCTCAATCTTTTCCTTAATTGAACCTTTTACCTCACATCCGTCTTAAGCTCCCTCTCTGCGTTGATATCACTTTCTTTAAAATAATTTTTCCTTTTACATAACAGACCATTGTTGTCTATTTACATCCTGTGTTTGTTGTTAATAGCAATCTTAAATACATTGGTAAAAATCACAGTCTTTGCAAAAGGACACAATGTCTATAACTTTATTGATATCGGAGAAGTTCTCCTCCAAAATACTGACCATGTTGTTCAGTTCAAACAACCCCGGAGGTTATAGAATAGGAATAGTCTTCTTCCTCCTCAGCCCAGATCTACGTGTAGAGTTTGTACAGGATGAATGTGTAGAGTTATGATTGGAGGAAGGAGTGGGTGGAGATGGAGCTGAAACAAAGGTCCTGAGTTTAGTTGTGACATTTGCTGGTGATCTATTGAAAATTACTTTTCAAGATTACAATTATCTCCCTAGTATACTATGTGGAGCAAGAGGAGAGATGGATTGTAGTATCTGCATCAATTTAGAAATGGTGTCAGGAGCAGGTTTGAATTCAGCCTTTGTTAATGCAGGTAATGGTGATGCATATTTGGAAGAACCCAGTCTGTGGTGGATGTACAAGTATTGTCCACCACCTAGTGATTTTTGTATCATCTCATTGTTTCAGTCCAGCTGAAGAGGAGCCCCAAAGCCACCAATGTCCAAAGTTGGCAACATTAGTATCCATTTTGAGTGTCAGTACAATGTTTACTCCAATACCCTTCAGCTCATCAGCTCTTCATTCTCTTTAGATGTTAGATGTTCAGGCTTCTGTATCAGTCATACTGACTTGGTAGAGGGAGGTAGTGTACTGTGAGTTTGTTCAGAGATTTCCCCCTGAAAACACTTTCCTGCTCCTGGGAATAAAGTAGAAGAGAATTGGAAGCTGCTGATAAAATTCTCTATCGCTCAGTTTGTTTATCTCTCACAGCATGCAAAGTTTTGCAATCGAGCGTGATAGTAAAAGTATTTATTCCTTGAGTTTTAACTCTACAGATTGAAATAATTTAAAGAAGATGAAACGAACAAATAAAATAAAGACACAGCTCGAACCTATCTGCCCTGATCTGAATGGGTTCGCATTGAAAGTGCCAATGCACCCAATTAAGCTTTCAATGGGTTGATATACCCCTGCACTATAGATTTTAAAGACACCGCCAAATGCTTCTGTAGGATTGAAATGAGACAATCCTTTATTAGTCAAACAACGGTAAAATTTGCAGTGTTACAGCTACAAGAGGACAGCCAAAATAAACATAAGTAAAATAGTAAGTAAATCTGAGGTGTCCAGATCACCAAACTAGTCAGTTCATCAGACTGACCCTAGTCACTGGGCATTGCAAACCTGCACCACACTCTGAGCCACCAAAATATCAAAAGCAATAAAAAACGATGTCAACAATAGTTACATGTGTCCCATTGAATATAATTTGGGCCTCCAGCTTCAGGCAACAGGTAATTTCCTTTAATATTCAGATTGACAGTCACATTTATTCATATTCTCCTGACCTTGGGAGCAGACGTAGAGCTGTCACTATGTGGTCGTTTTAATCAGGCTCCGGGGCATTGAACCTTCTTATTCCCACATTAGCTATTGTCCTTCTGTTGGGCTCAGGGCAAAAACAAAACTTTGAGCTGGTTCAATTTGTCAGGCCAAGTTGGCAGGCCATTTAAACTGGCTGAACTTCGAGGTGTAAATCTGAGGTGACATCCCCGAGAGCCGTGATTCATTGACCAGCTCTCCTCTTTATCTCTGTTTCTCCAGCTCTCGACTCTGCTTCCTCCTCTACTTGCGCTCACTCAAGCAACTTTACCCGTCCTCTCCTCCACAACCTCCATCTCTTTAATGGCCCCAACAGACACAGTGTATCATTAGGAGAGAGAGGACATGGTCTGCCTGATGAGATGTTGGCTGATTAGTTGGCTGGACTCAGATTGTCTTGGCACAGTTATACTTCTCACCTCTATATTTAAGTGTGTACCCACTACATATGGCTCCTTTTGGATACAAGCAAACATTTGAGCTATCATCTAAACATGATCTAAATCCCAGATTCAATCTCGACGGCACCAAACTGGACAATCAATCCCTCAACTACCCCTTCCAGGTACTTTCCATGAAAATATCTTAATAAGTGACAAAGCCCAACCGTGGAAGAGCACACTCGAAATTCTTTACTTCTTGCCCAGAAGGTACCCCCAAGAAACATGTTATGAGCTCACATAAACAAACGGCCATGATCCTTTGAATATCTTCTGCGCACCTCCACAACCAATACAGCGTTATGAAGAAATGAAAGAAATGAGTCATTGCTGTACTCAGCATTCGTCAAATCTTTTAATTCATCAGTCTCTCATTTACTTTCTGGTGTTATATTCAAAACCACCTTACCTTCCATGTTTCCATATGAACTCTCTGTGTTTCATGGGGAAGAAGGTTGACTGTCTGACTGACTCCTTCTCTCTTTGTCTCTCTATGTCTCTCGCCCTGTTGCAGGCCAGCTCCTAAGGCTTCATCAGAGCAGGACAGCAGCAGTGACCAGAAGGAACGTCCCATGAGCACCATGAGCGAGGCTTCAAACTACACAGGTGGCTCCGAATACAGCACCTTTCCTGGCAGCCCCACCACCACGGCCACTACAGCCACCACCACCTGTACATCATCCACACGGGTCAGTCTCCAGACAAACATAAATTCAATGGAATGATCAGACCTCTGGTGTTTTAGACCAGGGCTCATAAAAATGAAATTGATGCATGTGGTTATGATCTCATTCTTTTCTAATAACGTTACATTTATAAAGTATCTTTAGCAGAGCTTGTAAAGAGGGCAAGGCTGGCTGGCTGGGAGGTTGATATATTTGTATGTAGTGTTCCAGGATATATACTTCACTTTATAATGAACCTGCAATGTGTAACAGTTCATTAGATAAAATCCTGCAGATACAGTTCATTGCTCAGGAGCCAAAGAAGTGCAGTGTCAAGTGTAAAGTTGTTCAGAAGAGGTTAGAAAGAAAGCTGCAGTCTGGATTAATGCAGGGAAAATAATCAGCCCCTATACTGACTGGCACATTTTTAAAAGTCACTGCAGTTCTCCTTAAACAAAAAGAAGACAACAAAACAAGCCAATATATGTCGTCTTTGCTAATTAAAAACGCAGGTATGTTTATTTTGTATAATATATTATTATGAATTGTTAGGTGACCTTTTACTGACTTGAGGATGAATGAGCTTATGAAATATACAATGATAAAGTCAAGAGTAGGGGATGGATGGGGGATGGATGACAAATAGTAAGTGCATGATGTTCAATAAAGAAGAAGTGACAAAGTATGATGTGACAAATGACACCTGAAATTTACCTCCGATTGGATTCTATGGGTGTCACTGATGCAGTGTTCGAAACCATATCTTTCTGGAGTCTCAACAGGTTCATAGGCAGTTACTCAGAGCTTATATGTAAATAGTCCTTTCAATGCATAACCCACAATTTAGTGTTGAGCTGTCATTTTTACACTCTGGTTGTTTATTTCTGTCTTGAATTAATTAATCTGAATTAAATATGGCATATTGTTGTCAGCTTTAAGTATGGTTGTCACATTTTTCATCCTTTGGACAGAGTGAGGTTCACTGTTTCCCTTGTTTCCAGTCTAACTCGTATTTGTCTGTAGCCTTATGTTTAACGTACAGAAATGAGACTGATGTTAATATTCTCATCTAACTCTCCACCAAAAAGAAAAAGATGTTTCCCAAACTTTCCAACTATTGAATAGATTGCACGCTGCATTATGCAAGAGAAGCAGCTTCTCTGGTTCAAGAAGTTTTCAACTGTACTGTTTTTATAACTGAGGGAATGAATGAGAGTAATTAATGGAAGTAATACACACCAACATAATCCATTACTGCATCAGCCTTGTCAGAGCTGATTTGTCGTTTCAATAATGTTGTAGGTTAACCTCAGGACGCAACCATCCCTTATATCTAGCACTAGGTGTCCTGGAGTGGGTCACTGCTCCATTAGATTGTACAACGTGTGCATTTATAAATGCTTGATAAACCACACAAACACACAGGAAATAAATATGCATGGATAGATCAAATCAGAAGTTTTCATGAATAACTGATGTGTTACTTCTGCTTGAACTGGCCAAAGGAAATCATAACACTGCACAGTTTCATTTATTCATTAGAAGTCATTATTTATGGGCTTAACATCTTTAATGGAACCACACACAGGCTGTGTGAAGAGGAGGAAGGAAAGATGAAGCTTTTCAGGAAAAAAGGTCATAAAAGCCGGAAAGTAACTGAGCATATTTTGAGCGTATTTTTCATTGTAAATAATTAAATAGTTTGTGTTTACTTTTGCTTAAAATGCTACCATTACCCATTAACATTATCCAACATATGGGTAATGAGGCTTTGGGCATCTCTGTCTCCCTCTATGTATATATACTGTATACGATATCATATCCTGTGGTCTGTGCTTTCCACTCTGTCCTCATTCTCTGTGCTTCCAGAGCTGCTCAATCATACATTCATTATTGTTATTATTATTTGGAGAGGCTATCATCAGAGGTCTCTCTCTCCTCCATTCCACCCACATCTCCTCTCTCCTCATACCAACCAGTCAAGGCTTTCCTAAGGGAGTATTTGACCGAGAATGTACTGCATTGGATGTTGTGGTGTGAAAAGAAAGAAGAGAGCAATATATGTACAGACATGGAGTGGAATTGAATTGTGGAGCTGTCCACTGCTTTATCTTTACATCTGCATGATGCAAACAGGGCATTTTTTTAAATCAATGCACAGTGCACTTGTCATGTCACATTGTTTGTTGAGATTAGGGTAAGAAATCTGTTGATGTGGACAATTTTTATTTGGATCATATCTCCCATTGTTTTTGTTACTGTCGAGTTAGTTTGTGTGACGTCTTCGTTCAAATATGTGCATTTCATAATATGTAATATAAATTAGCTGAATATAAGCTGAGCATAATTTTCTCATTTTAAATTTCACAGCCATCTAGGTCTTCCAAAAAAATTCACAACTTTGGCAAGAGGTCCAACTCCATCAAGAGGAACCCCAACGCGCCTGTGGTCAAGAGCAACTGGCTCTACAAACAGGTAGAGGGAGAAAATGCAACTTCAATATTGTGTGTTTGAGTTTGTGTGTGGATGAGAGTGGACAGACAGAGCTGAGGGAATAGGCGATAATGAAGCAGAAGATATAAAAGATGAAATACACACACAGGCTATTATATGGTACACAGAAAGTAGCAGTTTTATTCACTACACTTTGTGACACCACATCAAATCACAGTAGATAATATATTCACAGATGCATTTATTTGCTTTTGCCTTTTTAAGATTGAGATAAATTATTGTATATATATTATTATATTATATCTCATGACTGTACATTATTGTCAGACTCCTGCCTTTGTTCTCGACATAAAATGACTCTAGTCTTGAAACTATCTGTTTGGACTTACTTTTTTAATTTGTATGGACTTTGAATTTACTTGTCATTCTTTGGACTTAGGCCTTGTTATTTCCTTGTGTTTGCTTTTTGGATTTGTGTCTCAGTTGTTTGTAGTTTGGATTTGTTCGACCCTGTTTTACTTTGATGTTTTTGACCTCTGTCACTTGTTTTTCTTCCTATCTCTGTCTGGTCTCCCTCCTCTGTGAGTCTTTTCCTGGCCCCCATGTGTTTTATTTGGGATCGATAATCTCTGCCTCCTTTATTATTTAGTCACTGTGCTATCTTTTGTCAGTTCAGATAAGATAAGACTTTATGATCCTAAAGGAAATTCATGTGCTAGTTTGCTCCAAGATACCAGTATAGAACAATATAAAGTAGACATAGAATACAGTTTGTTTTCATGATTGTTCATGTTCAGTTTCCCTCTTGAATTCCAGGGGAAACAGCAAGCCCCTTAAGTATAGTCAACATGTTCCATTTTATCTGCATCAATCAAAGATTGCTGACAGGAATTCAATGTCAAGGCTGAATGAATAAATATAGCATGTTTGTCTTATTATCAGGCTGCGTAAAGAATTTTAGGGTGGTCTGACTGTTAGATGTGGACTGTGGGTATAAACCTGCTACTGGCTATAATTTTTAGCCAGCATTCTCTTCCTCCATTTTGCCAACTACCTTTCCCTGTTTACAAAATCCCCTTCGCGACACTACACTAAAAATGGAAAGTTGGACTTGGATCATGCAATGTAACTTCCCTCCTGACATATTTTGCAACGGCACCACTGCTGCATCCTGGACAATGTGTCAACCAAGAGGATTATTATTTTTTCACAATAGCAAAATTACAGTGCATGCAACCAATAAGTTAAATTGGGTTTTATGCGGGGAACTTGCCCTGGTTTCATATGTATGAAAGCATAGTAGGGCCATAAAACTGAAATTAAATAGACTTATTCCTAAAAAGTCGAGGTAAAGACTGTAAATTAGCTCTTTTTCATGACTTGATTACCTGTTTTCCTCTCTACCTTACATGCACCTTTCCCACTGTCATCTGTCTGAAGGACAGCCACTGACTTAGTTTGACTCATCTGCAACTTTTAAGAAAACTTGTGACAGAAACATAGGAGACCCTGTGGTTGCTCTGATGTTCACCATGATGTTCCTCACATCACTAAGGCTTTCCTCAAGGATACAGACCAAACAGACTATAGCACTGCATGATGGGGAATAGTGGCAACGTTTTGGTCCCGTCTGGTGCATTCTGAAGCCATTATTACCAAATATAACATAAACCATAATGAACCATTTATCAAATCTGTGATGTGGAGAAACATATTTATCATCATAATGTTACTGCAGGAAGTTCTATTACATCATATAATAAAATATTCCTGAGTGTTATGAGTCAGTGCAGACCTTCGTCCTGTCCTGCTGCTTCTGCTGTGATTCACGTGTTTGTTGAACAAGTGGTTTGAGTGGGCTTTTTACTCTCAATTGTGCTGAAAGTAACAAGCAGTTGCCATCACCTTAAAGGCTCTTATATACTACTACGTGTCCGTTTCTCGGAGAGTTCTCAGCAGGGGGCAAAGACTCTTTTTGATTTTTACTTCTCCGTCAGTCTACGTCCGGAAAAAATTCACCGCCAAACCCATAGGTGGCGCAACGGAAGACGAGCTCAGAGAAGCCTACCCCATTTGGGAAGAAGAAGTCCACGTGTCTCTTTTGACATGTTAGCTTGCGTCCCACACACTGAACCATGGCAACTAACAGAACTAAATAAAGTGACACCCAGCGGGTCAAAATGCTGATGTAATCGTTTCTTAGCGCAGCGGTTCCCCGGTCTTGTTTCCGAACTGTGTTGCTGATTCCACAGCTTGAATCTGCTTGAGGCTACATGTAGCTAGAAGCTACACGGACCTAGCTCCCCCCAGCTTCCACACACAGTCAGCAGGGACTCCCGACACTAACTACTACTATCCAGTGTTTGCTTCTAACCTGACAGTTATAGAAACAGTGTCATGATAGAAGTGGAATTAAAGACGTGACGGCGGGTTCTTGCACTGTTACCACCGCAGTTAGCATGGTGGCTAGCCTAGCCCGCTAGCCTAGCCTGCTAGCGCCGTTTTGAAAGCTCGTTATAACCGTCTGTGACCGTGCACACATGCCCTCAGTGCTCTAACGAGCCACCGTCAGCCGGACAACTCCGCTGGCTTAACACACACGTCACATTAATCGTAGAATCATAGTTGTGTTTGGGTTTGATGCTACATGGAAGTAAACAGGAAGTAAACAGGAAGTTTGAGGTCCGGAAATACGGAAATGACGCCATACGGAAATTATGTCGTTCGCGGACCAATCACAGCCAAGAGCGGTCCGTCGGGTCTCCAGCATGAAGACGGATAGTTAGAAAAATCAGACGTGTACGAAAAGCTGTACGAAGCATTCGGAGAGGGCGTTTCACGACGGATAGGGCGGTCTTATCTGTCCGTAATAGAAGAAACGGAGAGGCATAAATTGGCCTTAAGTTGTCTTCATTTTACTGTGTCCACCACAGCCTTATGCTGTGCATGCTCTGTGTTTGTGTGTAAGTGCAGGTATGGAGCCCAGGCCCAGCAGGACAAGTCAGAGAATCAGGGCAAACGGGAGGTTAAAACCAGGTTTCATATTGAAGTATGACAAATTAGACAGCTATAAGTGATGTATAAATATACTATATTTAGGTCCGTTCTCTAATGCAAACCGGCTTCATATAAAGGCTTGTCATCTTCTGCAGTTGAGTTTAGTAATAAAGTAGTAGCTGGACTTCACTGACCACTCGGTTTTGTTGACATTTCTGCCTCTTTAAATCAGTGTTTGATAAAGTAGGAACCGGAAAAGTATATATTTATATTTTTAAAGAATTGTAGGGATGATGAAGGTTTGGTATTGGTATTTATGTGTTGGAGCTGGGAACCTTTTCCTAGGCTCAGACATGTGACAATGCTGGTACAGATTGGGGAGAAACGCTGCGTCTTGCTGCTGCCAAAAAAAATTGAGAATCCTGCTCCTGTTTGACTGGATGTTCGCTCTTCTCTCATTACTTTTCTACCCACTCACTGCAGACCGATTCACTGGGGGTCAGTTTTTCAGTCTCTGACCAGCGGATACTCTGTTGGAGACAGCCTCAGGTCTGTTGTCGGCCCTATGTCAATAACCTCCATCACAGCCTCATCCTCTGTATTCACATCAAGACAAGAATTGATTCACTTCACACCAGAAAAAAGCCCCCGTGGTGGGAGAGGTGTGTGTTATTTTTGGCCACTGCAAACACTATTAAAAACCAGAGTGGAATGAGCAAATGGTCTCTAAAGCTTATTACTGTCATTGCAGTCAGACAGCGCCAGTGAGGGGATGAAAAAAAAAAGAACCACAGCAGTGTAGAGACAAAGCAAAGACCTTTGCCCTGAGCACCACAGAACCAAATTTGTAAGTGCGTTATGCAGAGATAAAACAAAACAATTGTCCCAGGGGAGGAGATATAAGCTGCTAACAGAGGCAGCCAGAGGGAGAGGCAGAGGGAGAGGCAGAGGGTGTCAAGAGGAGATCAAACTGTGTGTGTGTGTGTGTGTGTGTGTGTGTGTGTGTGTGTGTGTGTGTGTGTGTGTGTGTGTGTGTGTGTGTGTGTGTGTGTGTGTGTGTGTGTGTGTGTGTGTGTGTGTGTGTGTGTGTGTGTGTGTGTGTGAGAGATAGACACTGAGAGGACGTATAGTCCCCCTTAATAACTACTCTTTGGTTGATGGCCTGTGATTTTTAACCCCTGCAGGACAGCACGGGCATGAAGCTGTGGAAGAAGAGGTGGTTTGTGCTGTGCGACATGTGCCTCTTCTACTACCGTGGTGAATACACACACCCACACACACACACACACACACACACACACACATGATGCCCATAGGTAAAACTTCGGGACCTCTCATAAAGACACACAATAATGAAAACAACTATAAGTGTAACCACTACTTTACTTATGTAACCTTAAACACACACGCATTCACTCACACACAAAGGATCATCACATAGACATGCATTAATCTCCTTGAGACCTACCCTAACCTTAACCACTGACCCAACATTCAGTTTTTACTAGGGACACAGATACCATCAGCTGCTCAGAGCAACCAGAGTAAAAAAAAGACAGTCTGCTATGGTAAATGTCACTGTGGATTGATACTCAGTATCAGCAGCTACACTGTGTTCTGGTTAAGGTTAGTGCTGTCCACCGTCTTTATCTTAACAGCAATTTTATTGACAAACCTTGTTAACGAGTTATGTTTTCTGTTACTCCCCCATCTTTACGTTATATGATCAAGCATTGTTCAAAGCAGCAAAAAGGAAACACAGCTGTGGGCCCTTTGGGCAATAAGATCCCCTTAAGCCCCATCATTTTAGTTCATATCATATTTTAGTGTGGATTACGGTGTCACCAGACACATTGATTTTTTTTCATCATATTACCACACTGTAGATCTGGGGTCACCTTGTATGACTAGATACCACTTGAGGTAAATGTTATTTGGTAATTTGGGTGAAGAGAGGCTCAAGTGGTGTAATGAGAAGATAATGTATCTGAGACACCATGACACATTGTGGAAAATCTTTTTTTCTGAATCAAGAGCATAGTAATAGGGTAAAACCAAGGTTCAAGAGGTCAAGTGCCCTTTTCATTTAAAAGTACTCGTCCTTGCTTTCACCCACAGTTGTAACTGCTGGGCTGCAGCACTAATTTAGAACTTTACATTCGAGCAAAAGCTCATCTGTTTCTCCTTCATGTCTCCTAAATCCTTGAAAGCGATTTTTCCATCTCCTTAAATTGACAAATTAGCCGCTCCCAGAGAGCAATCAGGAGCTGCTTTCATGAAAACACCCAGGGGAGAATTGGATGTTTACTGGCTGAGCCAGCCTGAGACGAGCGAGAGAACGCGAAAGACAATGACGTGCTCAGCTCTCTGATAACAACATTTTCTTTTTCATTTTTTTCGTCATTGTATTGCTCGTTCGGAGCTTTTCATACAGACTTGTTGTACATTTTGTCTGAGCAAGAATGATAAGCATCCCTCCTGCGACAATTATTTTAAACCAGAGTGAGGTGATATAGGATGACTTCACAATTGTAGACCATTAATGTTGTTGTAGAGAGCATTGTGGCACCTAATTTACTTGGCTGAGAACCATCAGAGCAGTAGAAGGCTACCTGCAGTCGGTAAACAATCTAAACTCTAGACATATGTAGGTTCCTCAATACTCTGGACTCGATGCATAGCTCAATATGTCTTCTACAGAGTCCGTTATGTTGCACCTGTACACTAGAAGGGACTAACTAGTAGAGGGCCCTTCATGTTTTTATCATATCACTTGGAAAGTTAGGGTACTAAAGCATACACACTGGATCTTCTCTGGAAATTTCTAAAGAATAACAAGACATTAAAGCAAATGACAGCTGATTTTTTGCTTGGCAATGCTGACATGTTATTGGCTCATTAGATTCATGAATAAATAAACCTCAAATCAACCTTTAATCAAACTTTTAGCTGAATCTGAATATTGCCAGTTCCATTGTGCAGTGTAGAAGGGAACTTATCTGATCAAAGAAAGAACCCTGAAATGTCAGTTGCTCTAAAGAACACCCACTCACACGGTTCCTGTCTTTGGCAGTGGAGGCAGCGCTGTGTACCTACATCTCTCCACATGCCATCTTACTCATTCCCTCTCTTTCTTGCTTATTTTTCCCGTGCATGTGTTCTTGTATCTCAATAATTCACCAGTAGCTATGGGGCTGGAGGAGACGCAGGGCCCACTGTGCAGGCTCAGCTAAATCAAACAGCCGCACTGGCTGTAGGCTTTGTAGGTCTCTGCTGCAGCTGGTGCAGCAAACACGTTTCTGCTGGCGTCACACTGCCTGAAGTTTGCATCTCCCAACAAAAATCAACAAGCTGTAGAGAGTGCAGAGGTGATGAAATGATGCAGTCATCACATCCTGACAAGAATCAGCTTCTGTTGTGGTTGATTGTTGCATTCATGGCAGCGTCTCACAGCTTTTGTGCTTTGCAGTTGTTTTGCTTTGGAAATGCGAGAGAAAAATGGAGGTGAGAACAAAAGCCGTGTTTTCATGCCTCTGCACCAGCAACCAGCCATTATCAGCATTATGTTATCTACTGAGCTAAGATATAACAATCAAGTAATGACAGTGGCACGGTGCTGCAGTAGTTTGTGTTGTCCCCTCACAGAAAAGGAGGTTCTGACTTCAAACCCCAGTTTCGGCGTCATCTTCCCACAACCAAGGAGCCTGATAGTTAATGGCAGTTCACAATTTCACAGTAAAACAATGTTACAAGTCCAAGCTCTTCAATGTGTCTCATATACAGCCTCATTTCAAACAGATGAATCCATAACTCCACTGCACCTAACCCAGATCGTGACAGCTTTGTCTTTGGATGTCAGATATTAACACACCACTCTCCTGACTTTTCTATTTCTCATGAGCAGATGAGAAAGAGGACAGCATCCTGGGAAGTATCCTACTGCCTAGCTTTCACATTTCCATGTTGTCCGTGGATGACCACATCAGCAGGAAATACGCCTTTAAGGTAAAAAGTGTCTGTTTTAAACATGCCTTCTTCCAGTCCTCCATAGTTTTTCAATCAGTGGTTTTGATGACTGAAAATAGTTTATTTAAGTGTTCAAAGTCACAATATTTCACCATGGCTGGTTGACAAAAGCTGAAAAGAGTCCACAGACAACAGCAGCATGTTGCTCATAAAGTCTACAGACTGTTTTAGAGGAAGAGCTCAGTATTGTGGGAAGTTTGCTGTGTAAAATACAGAGCTGGAGTCAGAACAGTGTTAGCCTTTGTTAGCATAAAGACCGGAAGCTTGGCGACACAGTGAACCTGTCTTTGTCCAAAGTTCAAAGGTAGATTCACCATCTCCTCAGGTCAATAGTGTAAAATATGGAGGCAAAGTGAAATCACAGAAAGGGGGAAGACATATTATTATTATATACATATTATTTGGACACAGACAATCCCTCCACCCAACCTCCAATTCCAGTGTTAGAGAGATGTGGTTGGAGAGGGTCTCCTAAACTGTTCAGTCGTCCAACAAGCAGCTATCCCACCAACTAAAACATTTGGCATTTGTTGTTTCTGTACGATGCAGTAGGGACATAAAATGATTGTGTGATTTTTCAACATTATTACTTGGGTAGCTTCTCTGGCTCTAGCATGGGCTGCCAGTTACAATCAGTGACCACAGATTTGGGCTCATTAACGGTGTGATGGTAACTTGGCAGCCTCACTGCAACAGCAGGACTATGTTTGTTTTAGTCACTACACAGAAAATAGTTCCATCATGTAATTTGTATCCTATATCCACATCCACAAAGATTATACTTGTGACCTTTAGAAATGTTGGAAAGCACGAGATGTTACTTTGCTTAGTCAGGCAATCTGTTTGATGCTAAGGTTATGTACCTTGTTATGTACTTCTGCTCTTACATCTGAAATTGGTGCAGCAAATTTGAACTGCTCCATTAAGTTGCGAATTAATTCGGCTAACATGTAAATGTGTTTAGTTGCATAATGAAAGCGAAGAAGTAAGGACTCGACACATATGTACAGTATAATCAAACACCTACACGCAGTAAGTTGTTTGCTACATGCCTCAGTGTCATTCTTATTTACTCAGCTTTGCCTTTGCCAAGATACACAAAGAAACATTGGAGACTTTCCCACTTCTGACACTGAGACACATGGAGAGGAAGCCAGCATGAATGATATAAAGACCCCATGCTGGAATCTCAAGGTCAGCATCCAAAGCTGTTTCTGGCACCGCTGCTATATATCCTCAAATATCTCTCTCTCTCTCTCTCTCTCTCTCTCTCTCTCTGTCTCTCTCTCTCTCTCTCTCTCTCTCTCCCTCTCTCTCCCTCTCTCTCTCTCCCCCTCTCTCTCTCTCTCTCCCCCCTCTCTCTCTTCTTCTCTCTCTCGCTACATTGCCAGGCTACTCATCCAAACATGCGGACATATTATTTCTGCACTGACGCAGCCAAAGAGATGGAGTCCTGGATGAAAGTCATGACGGATGCTGCCCTCGTCCACTCTGAACCAGTCAGAAGGTCGGTGCTCAACAGATTATCCTTTCCTGGATTCCCTAAAATCCCACAAAATAACTTAATGCTGTAATCTGGACATGTGACAATAAATAAAGTGTTACCAATGGAAAGTACAGAAAATTGTACAAAAATGCAATGATATTAAATATTGCATAATGATGAATATAGTTCTTAATTAAAAACAGCACCACCCAGTAAGCACCCTCAAGTGGTGGCCAGACAATACCTTCAGTGATTACATACAGAGTCTTCATAGCTACACCATAAACTGGGGTTAAGGATCACATTGTGTCTCCTTGTGTGTCATCATTAACACATTCTGAACAGGTTTATGTTATTCTGAACATAAACCAGTTTGACTCTGGCCATGTTCAGAATTGGTATTAACATACGTTTCAGGTAATCCCATCACCAATGGACAGAATTAAGTACTGGTGTTAATTCTCCCATGAAGCGTTGAGTTCACATTCACACAGTTACATTCACACCTCAAGCTGTCCACTTGGGATCAGATTACCCAAGACGTATGTAAGGTCAGGTCTGAGCAGGGCCTGTGGGTCTGAGTGATTTAATCAGAAATGTGTCTTCTATGGAACATGGTTGCGTTCACACCTTTATTTAGAGCAGTCGGCTGTCAAGTTTTTCTGGCAGAGATCACACTTTTAAGAAGTGTAAGGCTAGGAAGCAAGGGTGATAGAGACTGAAGTGCTGTTGAACCAACACAGAACCTCTGACACCAAATTTGTCTTTGAAACTCTGTAAAACCTCCTTCTGTTATTCTTTGTAACACTTCCCTTTTGGATTCTGACTCTTTGTCTCTACACAGATCGGACAAGTTGAAAGTGGACCAGCGTGTGCCTCAGGAGTCGAACAACTTACTAAACCACAGAGTCTTAACTCGGCCTGAGATTCAGAACAATGAACGCAACCGAGAACCTGTGCGACAACACTCCCTATCTCAGGCCGACGACAAATGGCAAAAAGAAGTAGAGAAACACAATGGCCAGAGGGAACGTGAATACTACACCTTACAGAGAGATGGTGAGAGGTACTCGCTAAAGAAAGATGGGGTGAGTTATATGCTTCAGAAAGATGGAGACAAGTATCTCCTCCATAAGGATGGAGAGAAGTACTTGCTTCGAAAAGATGGAGAGAAATACTCACTGCAGAAAGATGGAGAGGTGTACACCATTCACAGGGATATGGAGAAGTACGCAGTCCAGAAGGTGGGTGAAAAGTATACGGTGGCTTCAACAGAGGAGAAATATGCTCCAACGAAAGATGGAGAGAAGTATTTGCTTACGAAGGATGGAGAAAAATATGCACTTCAGAAAGTTGGCGACCGGCACACACTCACAAATGAAGGACAGAGATATGTTCCTCAAAAGGAAGTGAAGAGACAGCTGTCACTAAGGGAGACTGACAGGTACGCCACAATGCGGGACATGGAGAATAAATATGGTACACTACATGTTATGGACAAATATGGCACTATGAGGGCAGTGAAGAAATACAGTACACTACGAGAAGGGGATAAATATGCTACTTTCCGAGGAGACACAGACAAGTATGCTACACTCCGTGACGGTGATAAATATGGCTTCCAGAGAGACCCAAGTGGAGAGAGGTCTCTGACCAGAATCAGCAGCATCAAGTTGCAGCCGGCTCAAGCTGCCGCCATCGCTGCTGCCGTGGCCGAATCTCGCCAGAGCCAAGCCAACATGAATGTCCAAAAGCCTACAAACGTAAACAGCTCAGGGTCTGTGGCCGGGGAGCCACCTGAGGACTGCAGCCCGGCAGATGTGGATGGCAGCATTGCCATTGTTCCAGTAAAGTCCCCTGTTCCAGTGCCGGAGCCTGAGAAGGGCCTGTCCAGGACAAACTCCATGCAGCAGCTGGAGAACTGGGTCCGCACACACAGATCAAGAGGACTGGATGAAGACACCAGGAGGTGAGACTGACTGCCTCTTTGTTTCTGTAATTGTGCTGTTCTTTCTTGGAACCATTTTTGGGATACCAGAACCCAAAATGTTGTTTAGTCCTGTCGTCTCCTCTCTAAGGTTCTATGATGGAGCTACCTTGGGTGGCACTCAAGACTCAGAGATGCTACAACCATTTGTTGATTTCCTGTGTTATAAAGTTCTAGGTGTGTTTGTTTTGAAGCAACATGGCTTCACCAAATATAACAACTAAATACTGAGAGCAAATACAAAGTAATATAGTCATGTTTAAAACATTTAATAATGAGTTAGATATTCTCCAGCCACTGGATTTTTATCAAAAATAACATTTAATGTGTTTGAACATTAAATCAGTCTAAACAATAAATGAACATATTTGATTGAGTATTGTTCATTAATCTGCAGCTGCTGATTTGAGAAGTGTCAGAACAGAGTGTTGTGTTTACCTTAATTAAATTACATTCAAATGGCAGCAGGCTGCGACAGAGTAACCAAACAGACGCTTCTACACACCAGACCGATCCTTTTACTGCTATGTATTCCTTTGTTTGTGAGGGAAAACATCAGATTACTGGGGCTCATTAGTCCTTTGTCTCACAGCCACATTCCCAGCTGTATTTTTAATCAGCAGTTCTGCAGGAGTTGTCATTTTGAAACGCTTTCTTGTTGTCTTCTTGAATTGCATGACAAAGCAAATGCTGCTGTGTCATATTTCAGGATGTTATTTGAGTTAGTTGAATTATGACTGAAATGGCATCAGATGGCTGCAGTCATTACCACTAAAGGAGGAGGGACACGAAGGGTCGGGCTGGGTTTGGTAAAGGCATGTGTGGGTTTGAGTTCGGTCACATTGGTCGAACAATACCTGTGTGCAATCATGGTGAACAGTGAACCTCTCAAGCCGATGGCAGGTTAATTCAGTGCTTCATCTTCACTTTTGACATTAACTGTGTAAGTCATGGGTCAGGTATGGGTCAGGCTCAGACTCTGTTGGTCTAAGGTACGGTTTATATTTATTGTTATTGGTTTCTTCCCTCACTGGAATAATTAGCTGTTTAAGAGGACACCGCCTGTCTCTGTCTGCAGATTTGAGGTTCAGGTTTGTTTTACCTATTCAACAAACCAATCCTGAGCAGGTCAAGCAGATGTAATTTACACAAGCTGTGGTAGCAGTCACTACAAGGAGCTACTTAATGCTTGAAATGAGTTTTTTAACTAACTCGCAGCTGCGCCCACCTCACAACTTGTTGTAACTGCCTTTAATATTTCATGCATATTGCTTGGAAGTATCTTGCTGGACGAGGACACCCACCATTTAACCCTGCCTAAAAAGGTCTAATCTGTCAATTGTATCTCAAATGGGTAAAAGACACATATTCAAAATATCCATCCAGCTGTGGGCAATGATTCAAAGGTCTCAAACCAGCCCTCAGACCTATAAAGTCAGAAACACAGAATTATGAAGGCAGCCATTTAACTTTCTCAACCTAGAATTAGTCTGATATGAAAATAATTCCATGTGAAACTATTCAAGATTATTGTATGAGGTCCCATAGTGGCTGTGTATTGTATGCATTTTGATGTCTTCTTTTAAAGTGCCTCCACACAGTTTGATTGCACAGATATCTGTCTTCACTATCTGCAAACAAACATGTCTGCTCCCCGTTTCTGACTCTGCCATTCCATCTTGTCAGTCCAACTCCCTGTTGTTCCCCATGTGTCTTGCCCGGGCTGTGATATAACCTTGCAGGCCACAGGAAGCTGAAAGCTTTTTGTGTCACCACAGATGTGCATCTCAGCTGGGGAATGCTGGTGATTAGCTGGCATTTAGCTGTTCTGTACTGAAAAGTACAGCGGAACGCACAAGTGCAGAGTGCCGATACTCTATTTGCTCTGAGCGCTCCCCCTCTCCTTCTGCTGCCATGAATAAGTCATGGTAATGAGACTTTAATGAGAACAGAGCACGCTGAGCGCTGCAGAGGCATTTGTCGTCGTTACAGAACTCAGCACAAAATAGGAACATTTTGTTGTAGGACTATATTATATATATATATATTTTGCAGGAACATGTGACAGACTACAATACATATATATAATAGTATAGTAATAGTATATAATTCACCTAAAGTTTACACCCTTGGTTTTACTACTGGCTTTTATTCAATAATTTATACAATATACTTTATGTTAAATGTCCTGCTGATGTTTCACAATTAAATCCTGCCAAACTACCATTTGATCCAAAATGAACTGAATTTAACTAGGGTAAGCAAGTCTTGAGTTTGTAGTTATATGATGCAGAGCGGTTTTGAACTTTTTAATTTACATTTCCAACACCTAGTGAATATATTACAAGTAGATTGAGGTGATTAAATACTAAATTGGAAAATTATGTGTTAGAAAAGATAAATGTTTTCAATATGACCAAGCTTCAAAAAAGCAGGAACTCTCTGCCTCACTGACAGAGATTTGGAGACCAACAGTCTGTAAAGTTTCTGTAGGAGAAACTTTTGTATCCAAAGGAATAATTAATAATTCATCAAAGTTAATTCATAATCTTGCTGGCTCTGATGTTCTCCTTTGCCAAATGTTCCCACAAATATAGAGAGCTTTTAGAATCACTCTCATAGTTTTGGTATCAGCTAGAAAATCAAGTTGTGTTTCTCTAGTAAAATTAAAACTTGGAATGTAAGAAGAAAATCAATAAATTTCTGATGACAGAAATGATGATTTCATCTTCGAAGGCCTGAATCATGTAGCATCCCCCTGGGACTGATCACATTTACTTCTCAGACTATTCGAGAGTTACAAGCACTGATCTAACTTAAGATGAAATATGTTTTATCTCTATACTTTGTGATTTGATGAGTTATTAGCATTGATAAACTATCACATCTAATCCTGATGATGAAAGAGATACTTTACGTGTATCTGAGATAAGAGAGGAGACCTTCTTCTTTACCTTCCGTAACACATTCACCCGTCTATTGTGCCTTATTTTGAATTTGGATTGTTGAAGAGGTCTTGAGCTTTGTGAGACAACAGATTATTAAAACTTAATGAACGATCAAACCTGTGCCGCCATGGCTATTTTAGATAGATTCACACAAGCTTGAGTTGTAATCAGTTTTATCCTGCAGCTGTCCATGCTGACCCTCACAGTCGTAATAGTTGTAGTTTGCATCTTGTGTACCTGTGATAATGTTTCAAGTGGAGCTTATGCAAGACTGTGTTTGTGTCTTGTAGAAGCCAGTTTTAAACAGACTACATTTTGAATGTTACCTTTACCTTAATGCCTTATAGGACTGTAACACATGAATGGATTCTTCACAATTGTTGTCAGAAAATGTAAACGCAGAAAACAATGAGGGTAATGTGAATTTGGTCATTGTAACTAGCATTTAAAATGTTTGTGTAAATATTTCATTCCTAAATTGCTCAAACTCCTTGTATGCACCAACACACAGTTGTGTGCAGTGACATTCAGACAAGCAGAGCTGCAGAACAGCCCCACAAAGCACCAACTCAATTCAACTGTCTACTACACCATCGCAAATCCATTGCATCCATCCATTGCGTCTGTCAGCAGTGTTTCTGACAGACATATCTCCCAGAAATGAGGCAGACCAGTGTGTGGCAGTGGTACAAGATTAGTCCTTTTATCTGTGACTTGAAAGACAGCGGTAGTGAGTAAATGGAAGGAATTACACATTGTAATCACGTTGTTATATATATATTTGACAGCAGTTGTTAGTGTGGGGACCAGAGTATGGGAGGGCAATTCTGCTAGCCATGGTTTTATGGGAGAAGTTAGATAATTAACATTGCAAGTCAAACACTGCTTGTCATGTATACCCTGTCAGAATGCCAATATGAAAGTACTTTCAAAGAAAATCTGTGCTTTATTTCATTAAAATTATTATCAACTGCTACTAAAACCTAGGATTCAATATTATCCTATCTGTGATTTATTCAGTGAGTCAATAAGCTCTGTAGTGGTAATATACACTTGTCTGTACCAGTTGCAGGAACTAATCAATGCTCTTCACGCAGCATTGAAGGGATATTTGTCTAGCTGCTGTTCAATGTGTTGCATTTATTTGTACACACAAAAGTTGTGAAACTATAGAAAGAATGAAAATCAGATCTTGAGAAAGAAGCCATTAAGTCAGATCATCAATCACTGTTGGATTGTTTGTTTTGGAAAGTTACCAAAATTACAGGACAAACCTCCGCAATTCAGATGCTGGAGAGGTCTGAGAGGGAAGGGGTTTTCTGAAAAAAAAGAGGTTTTCTAATCCTATATATGGATGTTATCTTCCTGTACCAGAGCAAAAAAACACCAATGAAATTAAAAAAAATTGAAAAAATTTAAAAGTCGTGGGCATAATCTTACAGCTCCTAAATTGTTATATTGTATATTGTTGTAAACAAAAGGCTTAAATACTGCAGTGCATGAATGGCCGTTCAGACTGACTATCAGACAGACATTATCAGCCAGTAACAACAGATATTTGGGCATTTCAGTCACTTGGTGGAACGAACTTGCTCTCTTGAAGGTGTAAAGTGGCAAGCAGTAATATTGAAGTATATACACTGTTATATTTAATAAATGGGCTATAAACAGTGGTTCTCAAATGGTGGGTTGTGACCCAATACTGGGTTGCAGGGACCCTTTTAGTGGGAAGCTTTTCTGTGTGTGTTTAAAAAAAAAAAAGAGTAAAACTCTTTGATTTGCATTTACTTTGAAGGACATACGCTTTCCCATGAGGCAGGGCACAGGCAGTAACCTTTTGTAGCCCTTGCTGTCCTGACGGCAGTTTATCAGCAGTAAGTGCTAAGGCCAGCACTTCAAAAAGAATAAAAAAAACTGCAGCACGTACATTAAATACGAGGGGTTAAAAAATCTGGATCGCAACTTAATGACTCTGTGGGTGAAACGTGAGGCTCAACTAATCGAGAACCTCGTGGCCAAAACATGCACCATGATATCGTCTTTCAGTGCATTTCTTTTTTTTTAACAGTAAGCTGTCATTATCACTCTCGGAAAAAACAAGTATCTATAACGTATATCATTAAATGTTAGGATGAATGCATGTTTTATTTTTTGAGGAAGGGTAAGATGAGGTTTATGTTAAGGTAAGGGTTAATGTTTCGGACTAGAATTAGGCAATTGGTAGTTATGATAAAGGTTAATGTCTCCAGGAAATTAATCTAATCTGTGTTACAGGTTCCCTCGGCAATATTTCCATCAAGTAAACCCACACTGTGGACTCATAAGGTCAAAGCCAACGTCCTATAGACAATGAGGGCTTCCATTTTATGATTACCTGCTAATGATGACGAGCTGCGCACTATTTTTGTCACCAGGTCAAAGCCAAAGTGAAGCAGAGTTCGGCTAATGAAAGCAGTTTGATCATTAAATCCAGTCAGGCACAACCTGTCATGTCAAGGCACGGACATACAGATAATTAAACTGGTTCCTATTCACTCGCTAATTAAAGGAATTGATTCACAGGCTGATGGGTACAGTAACAGTGAGTGCAGGTTTTGAGGCGGACCCTTCTTCCTTTGCTCCCATTATTGACCAACAGTAAAGCATTTGATGCATTTGGAAAGATTTCACTATATAGCATAAACTTCTAAAAGTACCTGAAAAAGAAAAATACTGAATGCAAAAATGTCTAATTACCCTGTTATTTGCTTGACCTATGAATGAGTTTAAATAATATCTTTTGCAGATATTTGACCTACCTCTAATAGAGAGGAAGATAAAATATCTTAGATCTGTGTTTATGAGTAAGTACTCATTTCTCGTCCGTCTGCCTGTTTATTCTTTCAGCATTACATCCTACCAGACCTTACCCAGGAACATGCCCAGCCACCGTCCTCAACTTGTGCCCCGCTACCCAGAGGGCTATCGCACACTGCCCCGGAACAACATGTTGAGGCCCGAAAGCATCTGCAGCATGGCGGGTTCTGTGTACGACCGTGCACTCCGTCCGGCTTCCACCACCAGTGTCACCACAGCAGAGAAGAGGAGGTCGATGAGGGATGACACCATGTGGCAGCTGTATGAGTGGCAGCACAGACAGGCTTTCTCCAGACATAGTATTGCGCAGCCACCAGGTACACAAATAAAAGTATTTGTTTATATTTCTATTTTTATAAGATTTCATGTTTGCAAATAAGCTCTTATTATTCTTTCACCAACAACCTGAGACTGGGTCAGAGCTGGCATCTCAGAGCACCCTGAACACTGGATGTGGCTTTGTGAGTCAGTTTTGCTGCAAATTGGTCCCATTGGCCAATCCTGCTATTAGAATACAGAATAAAACCCCATTTGACAGACTTTGTCCCTATTTATCGTTTGTGTTGTGGATTTTTAAACCATGCAGGTAATCCCATAGGTGCAGCTACTTTTGGGTCGGGGGTACATTGTGTATCTTGTTTATGCACTAAGCACTGTGTAATCTCCCATTTCTGATCCCAGACAGTGGCATTACAGTTAAATAGTTGTGTTTGTAATATGCTTGATGTTACCGGACAAGTATTTACATTCCTGTAGTGGCGACTTAAATCATTGTTTTCAATAACCAAATGAAATGGAAATACCACAGAAGGTCCTTGTATCAGTGGCTGTAAAAAATATTCTACCAACCCATTGGTTACTAATTTTGCAGAATGGTTGCTCCTGCCATTAGTGATATGAAATATCTGCGTAATATAAGAGGTGTTATTTGGCCTGCTTGTACATTGACTGAGTCACTCCAGTTTTTTCACCATCACAGAATATATTGAATGCTTTTGACTCCATTGTAACTTTATTTTCGCCTCCTTTTATTGTGATTGCAGGTGTGGGTCATTATGGAACTCTGCCCAGCACAAAGACTATGGGTAACATCTCTGAACATGCTGTGGCGCAATCAATCCCCGCCTCACCCTCTCACGGTTCCCTGGGTCTCTACAGCACCTTCTCTGCTCCTCATCAGCAGGTTGCTCACAACCCCAGCAACTCCTTCTCTGAGGTGTCTTCACCGGTGTTCAGAGAAGACGGGACACTGGACAGACGACAGAGGACACATCTCGCCAAGGTTAGAGGACATGGAATCAAATGATGATGATGATCATTTTTGTTTAGTGCATCACGTATAGGCTGTCATTCCTCCACATTGATTAAAATAACTAAGTACTTTTTTTCCTGCTTCAAATATCTATGCTTGAATTGTAGAGTTTTGTTAGACCAACACAAAATAACATATCAATTAACTAGGAATGACGCCCACAAGTACTGTGCATCATCAGAGAGAAAGGCTGAATACCATCTGGTGAAGGACTCATCCGGGATTTGAACCCGAAATCTCAAAGTAAACATTTCAGTTGGTGATTGTTTAAGTAAGAATGGCCTGTCATTCCTCCAAATTGAAGAAAGTAGCCAAGTACTATTGTCCTACTTCCAAATTCTATGCTATCCATGAATTGTAGAGTTTCGTTAGACCAACACAAAATAACATATCAATGTAGACAACATGCAGTAACATCAACCAAGTTTGACGCTCACACGTCTTGTTTGAGAAACACAAAATACCATATGTTGAAGGGCTCATCCGGGATTTGAACCCAGAACCTATGAACCTTAAGCGAGACTCATACCCCTAGACCACAGGCCACAGATGTAGTTTTTTCTCAAATTAGCAGTTGTAGCACGTTGGTGATTGTTCAAATAAGAATCAGTTAGCATGCCTCAACATTGACCAGGGTAGCCAAGTAGCTTTCTCCTGCTTGCAATCTTTATGCTAACTCTGAATTGTGGCGTTTCGTTGAGACAACATGCAGTAACATCTCAAATATTTAGAACCGAGTTAGACAACAACAAGACCTGTCACACCCTTAGGGAGAATCATACCCCTAGACCAGGGGTGCCCAATACGTCTATCCCGATCTACCGGTCGATCGCAAAGGTAGTGTGGGTAGATCACATCACAAATGCACAATTGGACAAGAGGCAGTCACGTGGACGCTCCGGCGCTCTCAGAGCAAAATTACGAACGTGCCCATTGACGTACCCGCCCTTAAAACCACACTTAAGTTACGTCTACAGTCCCGTACCCTTTAAGACATTCAATTTACAGCTAAGTACGTACAATCTTTATGCTAACTCTGGGGTTTCGTTGAGACAACTTGCAGTAACATCTCAAATATCTAGAAACAAGTTTAACATCAACAAGGCCTATGCATTATCATAGAGAAACCCTAAATAGATTGTAGTGTAGGGCTCGCCTAGGATTTTCAACCCGGAACCTCTTGCACCCGAAGCGAGAATCATACCCCTAGACCGACGGGCCACATAAAATGGCCAACTCTCAAAGCAATAATTTCTTTAAACAGTTTTGGTGATTTTCAGGTAAGACCCAGACAGCATCACCTGTATCCAATATTAGCCAATATCTGTGATATCCTGGAAATGTAAGGTTTCGTTGAGACAACATGCACTAGAAATAAGTTTGACTCCCACAAGGAATCCTCTGTACTCGCACTGGAATATTTGCATGGCAGAGCAGCAGTGCCATATCCTGGTCTTTGGTCCATGAAAGGAATAGATCAGCAGAAACACATGACACACCAGCAATGAATGATGAATGAAAGAATAATAGGATGTTTTGCTTCCTTTTTATCTACCAGTTAAAGTAAGCTTGGTAAAAAGAAAAAAATATGCAATTCCCTGTGCTGCAGAAAGGCTACCAAGGCTACTGGTAGCATTAAAGGTGAAATGTTTTCCAGTATGTTACTCAATGCATGAATTGTGAACGAATCAGTACACTTTAAATGTCAATATGAAAACACTAAATATTCGATGGACTTTTATTGACTCATGACAGAGGCTCTAGGGACAATTGGCACTACACCTATTTGCTCTTTGGTTGGTATAATGAGTGAGTGATTTGTTTTTTGTCCTGTACAAACACACATCAGATGAACAGATCATAGGCGAGTCCTGCCAGTAATCGAGGTTTCTGACAAATTGATTAGGTTATTGAATCATTTCACACATCAAATCACTTTATAATTAAGTACCATTTTGTTCATGCTGTAGTTCTTCTGTAGTGCTACAAAAAAAACACATTTGTACTGCAGATACATTTAAACTCAGGGGACGGCCTCAGGGTATAATGTAACTCAAACCTCCACATCCAATAATCCCTATTAATTTGGTGATAATATAATTACAGTTCTTATTGTACTTTAATGGTATTACCAAACAAGTTTTCAATTAATCAATCCACAAAATAATTGATCTTTCTAGGGAACCTTTGCAGTTATATTCAATTTTATAAAGCTGAATACATGATTACAATTTTAAAATAGATGTTTATTTTACTTCGTCTTTTTAGTATAACATCGTTCGACTTCAATGTAATATATTTTAGTCCACTGTAGTAGCTGAATTGAATTACACTGAAATTAGGGAAATAAGTGTTCTGTGTTTGTTCACAAAGACAACAGATGTCTGCTGATAGATAACTGGATGAAACTATGGCTAAATGTTTCCTATTGTTAGCTTCTCATTTTTAATATTTATCCTCTTTTGATTGAATGAATTTAGTTAAATGTCAATACAATGCATGTGCTGCATTAGCTGAGCACAAATCATGTGTGTTACATTAATGCCATTCTCATTCTCTACCCTTGCATGGCATTCATTTGTAGTTTTTTTTGGCCCTCCCTAATGTCGACTGTTGTTTGACTCACTTAAAGTGTATACATGCTCATTCACACTTTCCAACCTGTTGTAGATTTGATTAAGTTCTTATTAAGGCCTGTGAAATGTGCATAATTGAGATGGCTGCAAACAAAAAGCCAGAAAACACAGTTGTGTTAAAGTGTTAATTGGATATGTCCTTATAATTCAAAAATGGCCTTAAGTGTTGTTTGGAACTATTAAAGATTATGCCTAGATTATATACCAGGGATGTAATGCTGTGCAGGCATCTATGTGTGAGATATAGGACTCAAATGCAGATAATTCACAGGAGAGCAGGTGCTGATGAAAAGAGTAATATATTTACTCATAGTAAATGGGCAGGTATTAGGTAAAAATGCAAGTAGGAATGATTCAGGAAGGACAATGTCAGGAAGTGGTGTTAGAATGGTATCACAATAAACCAGGTAATAGCAAAGACATGTTCCATGTTCCAGATAAGTTTAGCCCTGCAGCAATGTTGAGACATCTAATCAGTAATTTCTTTGAAAAGCTTAAATGTTTGTGTGAGATGTAGAACGTTAATCAGCCAAATCATGTGAATTTTTAGCTACGGTTAATAATTTTGCCCCTTTTGCAATTGTTTAAACAAAAATGAATCAAGCAAGCAGATAAGAAAGGAGAAGCTGCAAACAGCAAAAATCAATAGGTTTAGTTAGCTAAAAGAGAAAAGGTAAATAAAAAGGCATATGTGATGGAAATAGGGTTAAGACATCTTACCTCCAAGATTCCATATGATAGTAATACACATGCAAACTTAACCAATCCAATGTTAAACCTCAAAAAGGACCCTGTTTAAAATCAATTTAAATGAGCAAGTTTGTCCATATACCAATTAAGGATGTTCTTCGGTAGCTGTGAGGAATCGCTGAAATTCACCTTAGGTCTGATTTATTGCCTCCCCCCCCTCCCCCACAGTACGGGTACCCAGCTGACCGGCGATCGATTGCAGGCGGCGTCCCTCCTCAGACCATCACCCCACAGACGCTGCAAGGCAAGACGGTGAGTCTCCTCCCATGCACTCCACTCTGTCAGATTCAGCCCACCAATCACCTGCTTACAATGAGCTCTCACAAAGGCAATACAATTTTGAGAACATTACCCCAATCAAAAAACACCCTCTGCTTTCCATCACTGACATCACTTGCCCACAAATTTCAGACGTGGCTTTTAGCAGCTCACTGTTTGTTGAAGTGTGGGCATTCTGTTATTTCACTATGTTCCAAGCAATGACACAGTGTGCGTTTGTGTGTGTGTGTGTGTGTGTGTGTGTGTGTGTGTGTGTGTGTGTGTGTTTGTGTGTGTATGTGTGTGTGTGTGTGTGGTGTGTGTGTGTGTGTGTGTAAGTTTGCCTGTGTGTTTATGTGGGTATGTGTGTGTGCGTGTGAGAGAGACCTTCTTGTGTTTTCTCACTGCAGGAGTGTGTGCACCCTGTTCACATGACATATTATGCCCACTGTAGTTTTAAAAAATTGTATGTATGCGGTGTAATATGCAAAAACAAAAATCTCATATTAGTTTTCAGTCACAAATTTCTGAAGCTACAACAAAATGGACAGATGAAAGGATGTCTTTGGTTACACCAGGGAATTTCAAATGGAATTTGTCATATTGTCTGAAGTAACTTTAAAATCACCTCTTTTGTTTTCTCAAAAGTTTTCTACTTTAATCTTGGACGTCCATTTGCCCACTGTACTGTGGACACTACACTGCAAGATGAATAGCGAATAGCGAACAGAAATGTCTTTTGTTACTGTTAGAGGTAAACAGTGTAGTCATCTGCATATAATGATAATCTGAATGGAAATAGTTGGTTGAAATGCATTTCAGGGTTATATATGTCTTTATTTGACTATAAAAAAGTCCCGGCAGATCATTGTTGTGTCTCCTCTCTAAGGTCACTGCATCATGTTTCACGACCGTTAGTCAGTGCCTGTTGTTTTTATCAGTGTGGCAGCTCTTCTCTCCTGTATGTGTTGCCCTGTGCAGCCCGAGGAGTTAACGCTGCTGCTGATCAAGCTCCGCCGGCAGCAGGCGGAGCTCAACAGCCTGCGGGAGCACACAGTAACTCAGCTTATGGCCCTGGGTATGGAGGGGCCCAACGCCAAGGTCAGCACTGAGTTACTACATACATGTGTGCATGTGCTTTCCTGACCAAAATGCCACTTTTTGTGTTGTGTGTCTGCAACGGGAGGTTCCTTGTGTTAGAGTGGCTATTTACTCCAAATAAAATTGAAATTGGTGTGTTTTGAAAGGTTCTGTGAGCAAACAACAGAATACTTGGTCTGGGGCAATACACTTATTAATGATCATATTATCATATCATATAATATAATAAATATTGCAATTTGGTTTACTTTTTTAACTCTAGACCACGAGGAGAAGTTAAATAATACAGTTAATATAATAGATAGTAGTATAAGTCATATTTCCCCGAAATATATTAACATATGTCAGTCAGTTTTTTTTGTTTTATTTCAGCAACATTTTTATAAATTACAGTAGTATTACCATAAACTGTGGTATTCAACTAGAAAGAACTATCCCAGCTAAAATAAAAAATAGGAACTTATTATTCTCCCTAAATACTATTACAAAGTTGATGTTTATCACAATTTTTTTTGTGTCAATCGATAAAGTGACAGTTTGTCAAATTATTCCATTAAGATGATATCTGAGAGAATAAAAATTAAAACACACACTCTTAATAAAATAAGAAATCATGACTGACAAATCCCTAATGACTAGCTCAATGAACCTAAACTCCAAAACCACTGCCAATCTACTGGAGGTGCCCGATTAGAAATTGTTATCACAGGTACATAACAAAGTTGACTAGATGCAACTAAAACTTTCCGTTGCCTCTATGTTAACACACCAAATTCAATTCAATTTTGCAGTACTGGTGTGGTACTATTGTGTGTGCAGACTGATGGGTGTGTCAGCTTCATGCTGGGGATTGGTGCCTTCTTTTGTTCTTCTGTTTGCCCCTTTGCATGTCGGCTTGAGGTTTCTGTGCAGTTGTTAGCCAGGACTTTATGGATGCATCAGAGCTGATGCATTAAACATTTGATGCTCTCCTTTCTTAGCTTGATGTGCTACGTAAGTTCTTGTTTGAATCCATTGAACCCAGTGTGCTGTCTGTTTGTTTATATGTTAACTTAATCAGTTGAGTTTATTCAGAAGACTCTGGGTTGTTTTATTATGCATGTACAGTAAGCATGCTTGAAGTTTTATAAATGTGATAATTCAAATTGCAGAATAGTTATGCTAACTGACAGCAGCTTTCCAGTATGCATGTCTTTCGAGATGGGCAGATACAGTTTTGGTTTATATTTTGGATATATTATATATTATTATTATTATGGATTATTATATTTATTTTGTGTTTCCTAACTTCTTATACTGTTTTAACTAGGTGAAATGATCAATGATATAACAACTTTTACACCATAGACACATAATTACTGGGTGTTTCCTGACTGTAAATATATGAATATATCAACCGTCCCTAGATGTACAGCACATACTACAAACACAACATAACAAAAGGAGCACAAGGTGGGTATTTTATCCAATCCAAAATTTGAGAAATTCTGCAAAACCATAAATTGGAAATTAATGTTACCATTATTGCAAATATTGGGGATAGTTTGTCAAGAGGAACCGCGGGGGGGGGGGGTCCAGGTGCCTTTAAAACAAGCAACAGTCAAAAGAGCAATAGAACCTCAAATGATTAAACACGATGTTAAAAGCAGGATGGATTTCTGTTTGTTTCACGTGATTGTTTGAGGAACTTTACAGTCTCTCAATAACATTCCACACAGATGTGATGATTTTGTCCACTGAAACTTGTTTGGGTCACATGCTTCGAACTGGGTTTGTGTCCATTTTGCATCTTGCTTTTCTCGATTCCACAACTTTTCCACCTCAGCCCTGTGTGACAACCTTTGTGCAAAATTTCAATAATTTTAATAAAATTTCCACTCAAGCGCATGAAGACAGGTGGAAGGAAACCTACCTACAGAATCTCCATCGTTTTAACTTTGCTGTATGACTGTAGATAAGGTCATGACCCTTCTTACTCTGCTGTTATCTTTATATATGTCAGTTAAGGTTAATGAGACAACTTAGTTCAACCCTATATCTACACAGGCTGATGTTGGACGATTGTGCAATATCCATCTTGTGCTCCAGGTCTCTTTTTAACCATTCAGTGCCAGCTAGTATTCATCTTTATAGACCGTCTACAGTAACATCATGTCAGCTATGGTATTGTTATGGTTAGGGAAAAGCTGTTTTATGACAAATAAACTATGATTGATATAAGTTAGGAAACTCAAACACTTTGGGTTAGGGTTAGTTGACACTCAAGTTGTCATCATTAAAAATTAATGTTTCATAATTAAATATGAAGCTCTGCATCTCAATTAATCTTCTATCACATCCTCCTCTTCCTCTTTTCATGATCTCCCCCTTTTCTTTTGAAATGTGCCATTGACTTCTCCTTCTCTGTCATCTCCCTCCTTCTCTCGGCTGCTTCTGTTCATGGCCTCACTTTTCCTGCCTCCTCTCCTCCTTGTTCGGCTGCTACTGCAGACTGACGTTCTTTCTCACCACCTCCAGAGGAACCTTATTTACCTGGACAGCCAGGTGAGAACCTCTCAGCCAACAAATGGATTCATGTCTGTCTCTGGCTACTTCTCTTCCTGTCTTGATTTCATTTGACTTATCTTTGCCCTTTCACCACTTTCACAAAATACTTACTAATCTTTAGGCTACCACAAGTGAAACATGCAGAGTGTAATTAGTCTGTTTGAGCATGCAGTAGGTAATTCCCAGTTAAGGAGCACCTACAACCAGTGAAAGCAAGTGCTGTCTAGATTGAAGTCCCATCACAGCCTTTATAAATACACACTGCCGTCACGAAGGGCGGCTGTGACTGAGGGGTAGAGTGGTCGTCCTCCAACCTGAAGGTCGGCGGTTCGATCCCCAGTCTGAACCATCTGCATGCCGAAGTGTCCTTGGGCAAGATGCTGAACCCTCAATAGCCCCCCATAGAATAACAAAGTGCTGCAAGTAGATGCACTGTATGAATGTGTGTGTGAATGGGTGAATGTGAAACTGTACTGTAAAGCGCTTTGAGTGGTCTTCATCAGACTAGAAAAGCGCTATATAAATACAAATCCATTTACCATTTACTTTAATTGTATGTCCCCAAGAGCAACACCACTTAATCTTGGACACTCTAGATCAGAACAGCTCCAACAACAAACTTAGCAGAATTTTAGTTTCAATGGAGTCTTTATAGGGAGCAAAGATAAAAGAAGATAACAGCAGGAATTTCATTTCCAATATGACTTAATATGTCTGTGGTGTATTTGCTCCACCTGCTTCTGTCATAAATGTAAGAAATAATATGGATTTTCCCACTGCAATCCCATTAAGATTGTATTGCTGCCTGCTCCGCATGCCAGGCTAATTGGAAGAAGAACATGAGCAGTTGACAGTTCACAGAGGCATTGCCCGATCACGGCAGGCATTTAAATGGGCTGTTTATTTTTGGCCTGTAGGTTACAGCTTGCCTTCCCACAGTTCTTGCATTATTGAATATGGCTGGTTGGCTCTGAAAAGGTCATGTGCTTTGGGGAGAGAGCAGCCTTGGACAGGATATGTAGGAGTGAGAAACTAGGAGTTTGGAAGCTAACTGGAAACATTGATTTAGATGGGTCTGCTAGAGTTATTCAGTTATTATTATTCGTCTTTGAATGACAAATTTCTATCCTTATCTTGTTTCATATTAATTTAACAAAACAGAGCAATAATTTGATATTTTGCCTATTAACTTTAAAAAACATATACTACATATGTTTAACCTTTTTGTGATAGGAGTTGTTTCTCCCTCAGTAGACATTGGTCATTGGTCAATACTGTCTGTATGCTTAATCCCTCACCTTGCAGGGGTTTAGTTCTTATTATTTGTCTTATTTTTGTAGCTCTGGACATCGCTTAACGAGTTACAATAATAAACTCCATTTCTCCTAAACTGGATTGATACTTATAATTTTGGAAAACATTGCCTAGTAATGCAGTTAAAGGTGATGTTTTTTGGGGGGAGAATTTCTAAAATGCACGCCCATACCAATAAAAAGTTACTTTAAATGTCAAAGTTAGACTTAGCTTGTTAAAAGTCTCAGATGTTCAAACTATTTTGACTTATTCAATCCAACGGACATGCGGAAAAATTGAGGACAGTTCTATGGCAAAAAAGCAGGACCTTACTGGACACATTCAGACCAAAGATAATTGTGTTTTGCTCACCCAAAAGCATTAGGATCAATGGATATCTCTAGTGCATAATGTGCTTGATTCATTTAAACACGTGTCAAATCTCTGAAATGTTCAACCCTTATTAGGTATTTGTGAGAAGTTGATCGTATTAGCGACAGCAGAACACAGACGTGTTATACACCACTGTATCTCCTGTTTCTCCATGGTGCTCCAATAGACGAAGGAGAATGAGCCTCTAATCTTCATGATTCATACTATGATCGAGAACTCGGCACCAAGGCCACAACTCTACCAGCAAGTAAGGTGTTCGGCAGGCTCTGGCTTGAAACAGTTTCAGCAGTCCACTTGGGTTTGGAAGAATCATATATTTTACTGTTGTTGAGTCAAAAGCTCATGGCAATAATGCAATTTTTTGTTGACAATTTTTTTTTTTGTTGTATTCATCAAAACAAAACGAAAGAAAGTTTGGCTCAACAACATAAACATTTCAGTGGACTTTGATTGGAGAGTTCAATCTTAAATAAAAACAACAAATGTGCATAATGTAAACATACATTACAGCTATCGTTATCTCCATGTAGCTTGGAATTTGATTTCCCAAGATGGAAACCTCTGTTTATACTAAACAAACTCTTTATTTTTAAGTTGACTTAACTGAAACCGACTCAAGCCAGACCTTAGCCCCGGTAGTCCAGTGGTTGTGTATCCACGTCCCCCCCTTCACCATCAACCTCTTGTTTTACCACTTTGGATGCAGTCCGTCCCTCCATCAGCCAGCTGTTACTCAGTGTATTTAAAGTTGTTTTTGGTTCCAGCACATCTCATTTCATTACTTTCTGTGTGATGCTGTTTGAACAGACCCGAAGCGAGCATGGCTTATGGCGTAATTCTACATAGTTATGGAATTCTCCTCTCTCCATCTGTCTTCATTGTTGGGTTACACTTTGGAAATGCTTACACTGCTTGTCTTCAAGTTCATTTTTCCACATATTTGTGTTTTATGTGGCTCTGCATAAAATGTTTGTAGTACATAAGGTATTATTAAAGGGATAGTTCTAGGTTTCACTTTCCTTTTGAGAGCGAGACAAGCAGATTGATATATAGAATGCAGATTATGAATCAGGATGTGGTTTACCTAGAAGCATGGAAAGATTGGAAGCAGGGGGAAACGGCTATTCACAGTTTTAAATGAGTCCTGCCAACACATCTGAGGCTCACTAACTGACATGTTGTATCGCATTTGTTTAATTTGTACATAAACATGTACAACATAAAAGCAATTGTTTGTGTGTTCAGAGTGAGTTACACTTTGGAACTATTCATCCACAAAATCAATTTTCCTACACTCATCCGGAGTTGACAGCAGGGTGCTCCAGACGTCCCTCTCCCCAGCAATGTTTTCCAACTCCTTCTCTGGGACACCAAGGCATTCTCAGGCCAGATGGGATATATAATCCCACCAGTGAGGCCTGACTACCTTGAGATTTTCTACCAGATGGATGTGCCCAGAGAAACCTCCAAAGGAAGGCACACAAGAGGATCCTAATCAGTTTCCCAAACCACCTCAAGTCCTTTGACGCAAAGGACCAGCAGCTCTTCTCCAAGTTAATTTTGGCTACTTATATCCGTCATGTCATTCTTTCTCTCACAACCTAACGTTGATGCCCATAGATGGGTGTTGGAAAATATATTGACTGGTAAATCAAATGCTTTGCCTTCTGGCTGAACTCCATCATTACTTAAAGGATCCGGTACGATTTCTGTGTTACTGCTGACGCTGCACAACCTCGTCTGTCCTTTTCATACTCAACTTTCCAGTCAGAACAGTTGAACATCAAACACACAAGGTCTGATATATCAAAATAAAACAGTAACTTATTTCAGTCAAAAGAGTTCCATAAAGGTGACAGTAAATTCTTTCTTGGTCTCCAGAGATCTATTCTAAAGTACAACGGAGGAATTTTGTTGGATTTATCTCTTGGTTTGAAAACCTAAGGTTGTTATTCTATCGTAAAAGGTCCAACTGTAAACATATACACACAATATTGAAATTATATTCTATTCATACAGCACTGATTTCACAGGCTGAACTGAAATAAGCACCAGTTAGTACCAGAGACGGGTTTGGTTGTGGTGTCACAAATCAAGCTTGAAAGTACCTGCCTGAACTAGGACTTTCAGCAAGCACTAAAATGACTCCCCCTCCAATAGCTGTTGATGTCAAATTCGGAAGATAATATTGATGATGAATCTCATGTCACAGGGAGATTTGATTCATATACAGTGTGTGGTTGTGTGGGGCTTATTTTTACTTGTATTAGTGTGCATCTGTGCTCTCTGGCTACATATCTCTCTGACTTTATCTTCATTATAATGTTCAGCAACTGCGTCACTGGTAACACCTGGGTAAACAGCTTCAAGGTAAATTAAACAGGATTAGTGAATATGCACAGAGCGCTCATCCCTTCATCCCCTCGCTCACCACCTCTGGAATGAGCAGCAGGAGGCAAATTATGAAGATTTCTTTACTCACTCTGCAGCAGTTGTGGAAAAAATGACTTGTAATCCAACAAAGCTCTATTTATATCTCACCTGTAATTGAATTCTTGCACTTCCAGAAAAACAGCACATTAGTCATCCCTTTGGTTAACACAGACTAGAGACAACATTACGTTTTGTAAAGAAAATGTCAGGTCATTATTTTCCCCCAAATTGCATGAAACAGCATTCTGAGTAGAGAACTCTTCATTGCTGGGGCTCGCTGCTCTCCATCCCAACTGATGTGTTGTTGTCGCCCCCTGCTGCCTGTCTCTGACCCTGCTGCCTTGTTTCAGGTCACCCCAGACAACTATAAGGACAGCTCCTTCAGCCAGCGCCCAGAAGAGGCCGACGTAGACGTAAGCCAAGCACAGCCTTCAGTCAGAAACCTTTAAACTTCACATACACTTTAGTTCATGTGTGTGTGTGTGTGTGTGTGTTTGTGTGTGTGTGTTAGACCAAGCTGAGCAGGCTGTGTGAGCAGGACAAGGCGTTGAGGATGCAGGAGGAGAAAGTGCAGCAGTTGCACAGAGAGAAGGTACAGCTGTCTGCGTGTGTGTCAATGCTTTAGTCCTGAGCAGCTTCATATTTGCAATAACATTTCCATGTGGATGCATGTGTTTGTGTGACAGCACACTCTGGAGACGGCCCTGCTGTCAGCCAGTCAGGAGCTGAGTGAACAGAGCGGCTCCAGTGCTGCAGCCACACAGAGCCTGGTCCAGCAGAGGGACGTGCTGCAGAACGGCCTCCTGAGCACCTGCAGAGAGCTGTCCAGAGTCAGCTCTGTAAGTAGATCTCAAAACACTCTCTCTCACACACACACACGTGCACACACCATCACATGCAGACACCATTGCAGGACAAGTTCAATAGGTCCGGTAATCAGGTTGAACTAGCAAACAGTGCATTTCAGAGGGTTGCAATGCTTTTAGAGACCACTGCTTATGGAAGTGTTTTTGACTGAAGACATATTTGGGAATCAGGGGGTGGATCCAGGAATGTTTTCACTTTCTTTAACATTAAGAGATAGGATGTTTTTTCATATTGTCATTGATTTCTCAGAAAATAATTCATGGATCTTGATTAAAAAATGTGACATGTTTAAGGGACTGGTGTTTGTGACTGTTTATTTTGTTGTGGATACAAATATAAATCTGGTTCCAGTGAATTTAAACGTGGTTTCATTAGGGGACTGTTGGGTCTTGGCAGAGTTACACACTCTACTGAGTCGTCTTTTGGTTATCATAGAGCTTCACTGTGGGAAACAATTTTTTCTCCGCAAGGTCTTTTAAAAGGCCACTTCACCCAAAGTCTTAAAATAAAGTGAATAACATCTAAATTAAATAAAGTTGTATCTGAAAATGTTGGACGTTTGATTCAATTTGAGACACCAGCCTCTTCACCAATTAAATGCAGAGGAATGTAATTAGGTTTGTAGTACAAGATTTCAAAATGACATTGAGAAAATCCATCAGTCCACCTTCATAGAACACACTGTGTAGAGTGACTGGAGGAACCCCCCTTTAAGTCTGTAAGAAATTAGTCTCCCATTAACACATTTATTTTATCTCTGGAACAGTGTGTTGAAATCCTGTAGATATACAAACAACACATCCAAATTATTTGAAATAGTGTAATACTGTTCTTTGAGAAGTAGAAATGTAGGCATCTACTCACATTCAACTCTTGTTACCCTGTTGGCTGGTGCCCTGGTTTCAGGAGTTGGAACGCTCCTGGAGGGATTATGACAGGCTGGAGGCAGATGTCACTCAGGCCAAGTCCAACCTGCTCGAGCAGCTGGAGGCCCTAGGCAGCCCACAGGTAATACACACGCACACACACTCACACACTTTCTAGAGTGAAGAAGGTTTTAACAGTGTGTGTGTGTGTGTCCTCAGACAGAGCCTCCAAGCCAGCGGCACATCCAGATCCAGAAGGAGCTGTGGAGGATCCAGGACGTGATGGAGGCTCTGGCCAAAAACAAACCAGAGCGGTGCACAGACAACAGTGAGTCTGGAATTACACGTGAATAGATCACATTCTCAGATTCATTTCTGATGGCTGGGTCCAGGGATAGACAAAATGGCTGTGAGAGGAATCACTGATGTGACTGCGATGCCGTCTCTCTACCCTAGGGCAAAGAAAATAACAATTATAACAATTAAAACATTTACACTTAATCTTAAACCATAGATCTTAAACCGTACCGCTCTCTACCCCAAATGATGAGATATCCAGTCTGTACCTGTGGCAAGAGAAAGAAAAATTTTCATAGTGCTAATGAAATGAAATTGTCTCTCTGAAGTACATTTCTGATTCACATTTGTGTTACTTTAATTTGGATTTAAAAATGTATTTAAGATGTAAAATGAAACACACAACTACAAATGCTGTTTCAGGTGTCATAATATCGTACACTGCTCAAGTTCCTTTTCCTCTTTCCTCCATTTGCCTCGTGGTCAGCAGATTTTCCTGGCTCCAAACCTCTCTCCAGTCTCCAGAAGAATGAAGTAAGGCACTGTCCCAGCCCACACAGCACATTCTACTGTCCACATTACGCCACACCCACCTTCAGCTGATTCACATTTGGATTAGCCTCTGGCTCTAATAATATGCATCTTTAAAATTTTTCAATTAAGGGGCAATTTTCTGTATTTGATTTTACCGTAATATCAAAAGGGATGAAATGACCTGGGCTTATTATGAAGCTCATGACCACAGGATTGAAGTGTTTAATACTGGTTTAATTCGGTGTACTTTAAAAATCCACTTGCTGACTGTTGAACCTTGCGCGAGGTAGCTGATTCATCACAATGACCTTTTTCCGTCATGTAGTTGTGAGCCTGCAATAATTAGAATAACCCTTGTTGGTGCGTTCATGATTTCTCCAACATTCAATCTCTAAAGTGACCTGTTTTTGAAGAAAAAGACGAAGGTATAACTTGTGTCTTGGGTTAGACACTCAGGGTCTGTTCAAGTTGAACCCAAATTGAGTTGTATTCACATAGATTTGCCTTTATTCTGGCTGATCTGTTTTTAGGGGTCCATGGAGCTGCTGGAGCTCTATTTTTTTGTTCTTGTTATTCTGGCTTCTCGACTCCTCGTAACTACTACTACTGGTTTTGATACACGCAATTTTACATTTTCAGATTTTTCTTGAAAACAACTTGGCCCAGAGTCAAAACATTTTCATTATTCTTTCAATCTCTCCCTGTATCTCTGCTCCAGTGGCTCTAAAAACGGGTGAGCAAAAGTAACCTTCATCCAATTCTCATAAAAATGTAGGATACATCATTTACAGATAATGCTGACACAAAGTTTTCAAGGGAATTTGGATATGTCAGTCTGATTTTAAGTGATATGTTACAGCCATCCACACACAAGAATGATAAATTAGTTCCACTCAACTCTACAGGGACCTTAAAGGGACTCTTACCTTCGTTGCATTTGAGAATTACAGCACATTCAAATCATCCCGCCTTCCTCCAATGCCCCACCCCCTCGTTCCCATCCGCGGTGTTTTTTTGAAGAAACTTTATTTACAAGCAGACTTACAAGCTACTGCCTCCGCGCACGCACGTGAGTTTTTGTTTACCAAAGCAATGGATTTGGTAAGTTATATACATTTACATTCACGCGCCTTGATGACGCGGGCCCGAATGCGCCACAAGAAGCAGACGGAAAACCTGCATGTCCATGCAGCAAACAGACAGGTCTGTCGGCCAATAAGGTCCTTCGGTCCGAAGAATTTTATTGGTTGAAGTTTTCACTAAATATTATGAGAGTGAAATAATTGTTTGTTTTTACTCCTGGTGGGTCTGTCTTGCATTTTAGAGTGTCATTACCTTATTCATACCAATTTAACCTTATCCAAAAAAAGTGTAAAAATGCAACAAAGGTAAGAGTCCCTTTAAGCATCCCTCAGCTCGTTGTCTTGGTTTAATGGCTCACACTGATTTGATAAAAAAGATGTCTCCAGCAGGAGCGAGATGTTGTTGTCAGTAAAAAGAAGCTCTGATATACCAATAGAACACAACCTGCTCAGCACCATTAAGAGACAGAGATGCTGTATTTCTCAGGAGTTGGTGCAGACCAAAGCAGACTGAAAGGAGAGCAGAGTTCAGAGTTACATTCACCAGAAACATTCCTTCATGTCTGATGGATGTGGATTGTAAACTGTTAATTAGCATGTTAACCAAATCATTTTATAAGGAATATGTCACTTCTGCGTTTTCAGCTGCACTGCCCCCTAGCGGCCAACGTTTTCATCACACCGTCAGAGTGTACTTGAATTCACTTGGATGAGCCTTTAGACTGTTCAAGTAGATCCTGCTTGCAAGTAAAATCCATTAATACCATATTATTTCCTTGGAATGAGACCTGTTATGTTGACTGTCAACAGACAGTGACGCTGCTGCCACTCAGTCCTCCCAAGGAGGGCAACAGTGTGCCCCCCCGCCCGCCCCTTCCCCAATACTACGACTCATCGGAGCGCCCCCCTTACGTGCCCCCCCACCACGCCCACGCCAGCGGGCGCCTGCCCAACCACACAGCCCGGCCCGAGGACCGCAAGGCCGGCTCTAGGAACGGAGCGCACAGCGTAAGGACCGTTCATGCCCCCCCCCCCTCCTCATGCTCTCCCATGTGTGCTCCCCCCTGTCACATCTGTGGTTCGCTGTCACCGCCATCCAGCCCTCTGCCTCTGGACTCTCTGTTTCAGAAGGTCCTCTGTGCTTTACAACCATTTTTATATGAATTGTCATCATTCTCATACCTGAGCTCCATCCTAAAGACTGAATTAACATACAGTGATTCACTCCTCACCAAGTGCCATTTTGAGTAAATGTAACTAATTCCCCTCCTTTTCCCCCCCTTGGATCCATGCTCCATCCACTGTCACTCACCCACAGTCCCATTCAGCCCTGCTCTACTCCATGGATTTATTCATTGAATTTCACCTTTGTAAAGGGGATGTTTTATTGAGTGGGTTTTTTGTTTTGAGTGTTTCCTGTATTTACACACAAGGAGCTTCAAAACTTCACGGTAACTGAGAACTCAGATTCTGAGATTAAGTTTGGTGCCATGAGGCATTTACTGCAAGATCACAGTGATTTTTATGCTCTTAAAACAGACAAGGTCAAATCTCCTCTTGTCTGTGAAACTTGTTCTCTCTTTAAGTCTTGGACAGTAGAGAAGTGTAGCAGAACTCAGAACTAAGGGCTGAAAATAGAGATTTTGAGGGGGGAAAAGTCCTATAATTTATATTTTACTGATAATTTATAATTTTTTCCATGAACTTTTACTGTGAAATGTCTGCTCATTTATTGATCAGGAAATTGGGACTTTTACTTCAAGCAAAACATTTATTCTTATAATATAATATGTACAAAGGGACATTATTTCAGAAGTATCAAAAACATTTCCTTCTTAGAATTATGATTTTCTTGAACAATCTAAGTTTATCTAAATATGAAAAATCAAACAGTGATCTGAGGGCCAAATAAATTGCCAAACTAGTTTCTTGTGAGGATCTGGAGTTGAAATGTGTTGAATAAGAAACTTCCAACCTCTTAAGCTCATTAAGCACTTCCTCAGCTGACATGTGGGAGATATAAGAATTGAGCCCATCAACTGCAATAAGAAATGTGTTAAGTCACCCAAGCTGAGTGTCACTCTTTAGTTTTTTTTCAGACATTTTTTTTAGTTAAGCGAAGAACAACTGTGGCTGACTGCTGCTACAAGGTGGGCATTCTGACCTCCATCAATCTCTCCCCCCCGACACAGCAAGCGCCAGACTATCGTCTGTACAAGAGTGAACCTGAGCTGACAACAGTCAAAGAGGAAGTGGACGAGGCCAACGGTGAGGACAAGGACAAGACGGAGACCTCTGCAGAGAGTAAAGACTCTGGAGCCTCAAAAGGTGCCCCCCCCCTGTTTTTTGGAAAACTACAACTTATTTAAAACAGTATAATGTCCGTAACTGTCTGACAACTCACATGTGGTGCATCTCTTGTGAAATGGAGCATGGTCAAATGTCCTGCCACAGCATGAGCAATTAGCCGGACTGTTTTTTAAGTGTGTAAGTGACAGCATTCCATGATGTCTCTCCAACAGTGTCCCCCTACCCGGTGGGCATTGTCCCTCCCAGGACCAAATCTCCCATGAACCCTCCTGAGTCATCCACCATAGCCTCCTACGTCACTTTGAGGAAGACCAAGAAGCCAGAGGCCAGATCAGTAAGAGATGCAAAGCGATGAAATCACTCAGTTTTGATTTGCAGATGTGATGAAAAGACCAGAGGATTGTTTAGTTGACTCTGTGAAGGTGACCGTTCCTTTGAGGCAGTCACATCAGATCCATGTCACAGGATCTGCTGTGACTGTTGCTCACCCACACTGCACCAGCCCTGTACCAGCAAACCTCACACGAGACACGTATGCTGACTGTAAACTTTCTCCCGAAATGTTAAATACTCACATTTTTGCCAAGTGAAGTTCAGGCAGCTACAAAAATCATCCTCTTGGGTAGCGTGCATTTCAATATCCGATAATTATTTATTGAGATACAGTTGCTGTCATTAAAGCTGACAAATTTAAAAACCTAAACCTACAGTTTAATGCAAGGAACAAAAGAATTCAATTTTATTCCATTTGTACAGCCTTAAATCACAACATACATTATCTCAAGACACGTTACATATTGAGGTTGAGACCTTACGATGAGATAGTAAAACCATGCACTTCTGACAATGAACAAGCAGAATGTAAGCGTGCTCCTGTGCTCCCGTGCAGGACCGTCCCAGGAGTGCGTTGGATCAGCTGGGTTATGGGGATCGAGAGGTGGGCAGATCGAGGATGAGTGTGGAGGAACAGCTGGAGAGGATGAGGAGAAACCAGGAGGCCTCGTCGCTCCGAGAGAAGAAGAGAGAAACCCCATCCCGCTCACCCTCCTTCAGCAAAGACAACCCTTTTGTTACCCAGCAGGTACATGCACACACATAAACTGGAGCATGTGTCTCTAATCTTATTGGCTGCAAACGTTAGTGCATTACTTTGCTATCATATGATTATCAATTATTTTTGTATCTGTATTAGCTTACAATAGACCTATTGGATTCAGAGAGAACTGGGTAAATGCATTTTTGAATTATTGACAGGGCGTCGTTATCTGACCTCATTGTGACTTTTACATGATGTCACATCATATGGAATCATGTGATGGGGAATAGTTTTCAGATCAATATAAGCTTTAGATTGTCTCTCTATTATTTATAGAGACAGGAGATATTTTGGAAAACATTTTTTCAGATAATCGTTTCCATTGACCTTGACGTTGACCTTAAACCAATCAGCTCCAAAGGTTAATTTTGTCAAGATAGTGTCACGCACACACGCACACAGATGGTGTCAAAACAATATCCTGCTTGTTTGAGCGACACTGGTTAGAAGGTTAATTCATTAATTTAATTCAAGTGTGTATATCTATGTGTGTGTGTGTGTGTGTGTGTGTACGCAGACCCGTGCCCAGGCAGAGGGAGCCTGTGCAGACCCTGTGGAGCTGGAGGCAGCCCTGCAGCAGCTGAAGGTGGCCGCTGAGGCTGCTGGGACTCACACAGACAGCGCTCCGACGGCACCACAGTTTCACAGGGTTTGTTATCACATTATTTATATCACAGCCACAATCAGTATCTTATCTTCACCATCTACTAGCAACCAACAGCGGCAGCATCACATTACAATTTCAAAATCAATGTCAAATTTCAAAAGTCTAAAACGTCGACAAAAGAAAATGCAAATTAACATGTTTTGATTGTCATGCGATCAAGGGGACCAGTTCATGACAGGATTCTGTTTCCATATGCAGGAGGTGCAGCAAGCAGAGGAGGTGAAAAATGACAAATGTGAGGAGCTACAGCAGAGCAGGACTGTGACCCTGCCCAGTGGGAAGGAGCAGCAGGCTGAGACCAACAGCATAGACAATGAGGTACTGTGGAGATGGACTGCACAGCCACTGTGGACATGCAGTATGGCTTTCTTATAATTCAATCTTTTGACTTAAAATGTAGCTTTCCCTCATAATACAAAATAAAAGTGACTCAACACGCCATGAAAATAGTGTACAGGATAAGTTGCTTACCAGCGATCCCATGATAAGACCCAATACCCTGTCTATGGCTCTCAGCTCCACACCTACCGTCCCCTGCAGAGGACATCAATCTTTCACTCATACATAGTTCACTTTTTTTAATGGCCCAATAGTCGAGCTGGTCATATACATCACTTACATATGAAGAAACACTGCATTTGTTTGAAACTATTTCATCTGCGGATTAATACAAATTTGGATGGTGGTGAGTGTTTGGTCCATTAGGACAGTGTGTTCAGGACGGACTGAAAACAAACTCTATCCATAGGTCCATAACTATCAGTGTGGAAGTCAGCAACACCAGCAATTAGTGAAGTGGTGAAGCCCCCCCCCCCCCCCCCCCCCCCCGCCACCTGGAGGCTGCAGACGGAGGAGAATCCAATTAACCGTTCACAGCTTTCACTGTTAAACTCACCGTCTGTAATCCCAGATCTGTGTGCCATACCACAGCTAATCAGCCACAGTGGCTGTAGCATCTCTGAGTGTAATGTGGGGCAATGACAGAGGATTTGTAGGAAACCAGAGGAAGACAGGTTGGCTTTAAGGGGTTTATATCCTGGATTTAGCCCGGATTGGTAGCTGGGTCTGGACTGCTCTCCTGTGTGATGCTACCCTGGAGCTCCATTTGTTCATTCAATCATTTAGTGCTTGCTTAATTTTCTTCTGTTTTGTGCTCTATCTGCTAACTTATTTCTTAAATGGGTTTATATTCTTCTTTCTTTAATTGTTCAATTATTTACTAGTTTGTCCCCTAGTTATCACATATCACATTAATGGTAAATGGTCTGTATGTATTCATGTTTTTATAATCTTGATGACCACTCAAAGCACTCTAAGGAACAGTTTTGCCATCCACCCATTCACACATTGTCATACAGTACAACTATGTGCAGCATTTTTACTGTGAGGGGCAATTTGGATTTCAGTATCTCGGCATGCGTAGTATCCCCTGGTCAGAGAGCGACCCGCTGTCACCCCTGAGCCACAGCCGCAAATAAATATGTTTGAATACTGTTTTTGACCTTTTTCCAATATCCATATCTATTTCTCTGTAGTGATCATTATTTCTTTATTTTTTTCATATTATAACAGCACAAAATGAAAGACTTGCTGACACACAGATACAAATCACTGCATGTAACAACACTGAGAACACATCTGCAAGCAAAACTCACTTATGTTGTTTTCAATAAATTAACTAACTGAAATTAGCTCCTTTTTACCAATAATGCAACTGTACACTGGTGCAATACTGCTAAATTCTCCATTTTCAAATTCCAATATGCATGCTTGCCTGCATGCCTATGTCTGCCTGCGTACGCATTCGATGTTAGGGGTAAGGTGTGAACTGATCTTGGGTTGAGGTTTAATGTGAAGGATTTAGTGAACTCTAGTGATACAATTTCAGATTGCAACATCCTGACTCCTCATTCACCCAACCTACATTTTCAAGGGTGTGTTACCTGCGGTGGCCTTCAGGTGATAAAAATGTGAAAGGTCCTCTCGAGAGTGAATGTTTTGTTTGTTCTGGGCTACTGTAGAAACATTGTGGTGTATTTGGGGTTTTGCTTCAAGGCTAGGCTGTCAATCATCAATTGAAGTCAATGCTATGTCCTAAAACAGGGTGTGTGTGTGTGTGTGTGTTTCAGCTGTGTGAAAGTCAGAGGGTGGTGATTCTGGACCTGGGCACAGAACCTCAGCATGTGGAGATAGTAAACTTCGAGCCTTTTGAGGATGATGAAAGCAAGAAGCAAGACCTGACGAGCTCACCCACAAACACCACCACGGAAAACAGGTGTGTGTGTATGAGCCAGTATTGACCCCCCCCTCCGGAGAATGTCAGGATATTATGCGGACATCAGGGCATGTCTGAAATCAGCTTGAGTAATTTTTTTCCCAGACATTTTAGGACAGAGAAAAATTCGAAGGGCAGACCCTTTCTTGTGATTGCACAAACCCTCTGTCAGTCAGAGATTGAAGGGATCTTTTCCACCAAGAAAAACCTTCACTGCTGTCGTTTGCACATCTTTCAATTAGGAAACACTCTCCAGTTGATATATCCTACTTATAACCGATAAGATTCTGATGTAGTGTTTCTTCATATAATAATCTGCTTCTGCAGCCTTCACACCCCTGAGCCTGAAATGGTCAGTCAAGAGCCCAAAGACGAGGAGGGGAACCTGACGCCACAAACTACCAGAGAGCAGAAGCTGGACAGGAGCCTGGACTCGTACAACCAGCTCACAGCAGACAACAAGAAACACAACAACAACAACTTGCTGGCCTGTAAGTGAACTCTCCCTCAATCATTGATGCGACCTTCAAAGTAAAAACATCTGCTCATTCTGACCACATTTCAAATACACTCACAGATTTCATGATTCTAATCCCTTATCCATGCTAAACTCTCGTATTTGCACTCAAAGACCTTTGGATGATGAGAATTTAAAATTTATCTGACAAAAAGCTTTGCATTTAGATCAATGTTGTCGATCAATCTGTTCAGAAGGATAAAGCCAGACTCCATAACAAGCTACATCAGGAATTGCACAAAGAACCTTCCTGCTGACAATATTCTGGTATATTAAGATAAAAAGTGGCTGCTGGGTAGATGGTGCACGGGGCAGGATAGAGACATCATGAACACAACCACTGAGGCCACTTGCAGGGTAAAGTCTGATAATGTCTGGTTTGTTTTTCTTTACACATACAGCTCCTCCGGGTTACATCTAGAAAAGTTCAGGGTTACTCTACATGTGGTAAAGCAATGTGACTCCCTACACCCTCACGCAACATCCACACAATCCATCCATGCTTTATCTTTTCCACTCATTCTTAAAGGGTCGTTGACCAATGAAAAGAACGAACCGTTACTGACAGAAGTGTTAAGTGTTACCGATGCTGTGCATCCACCATGGCTGATGACTGACTGATAAGAACCAATCAGGAAGAAGGCATCTCTGTCTGCTTGTTTCCAAAAGTCTCTGCTTCTGTTCTTCCTGACTGAAAAGACAACAGCAAAGTTTTCAAACCACAACAAGGCCAAAAAGTGATTAGATTGAAATGTAGTATTTTTAATTGCACACAACAAATCAGCAGGTACGTGTGGGGGGTGCGGGGGGGTTGTGTGTGTGTATGAGCTATTGACGGTGGTGTCAGAAGGGAAAAACTAGAAAACAGCTTTAGTGTAACATATGACATGTGTGTGAAGTTTAGTTAAGTCAATTAAGACTGTGAATAGAACACACAGTTTTTTACTTAAACCGTCTTTATTTTGTCTTGGCGGTGTGAACAAAATTTTATGTTAAAATGTGCAAATAAAGGATTATCCTTTTAGAAATGTGCTAATTCACATACATTTCCAGAACTGAAAGCTGGAGATTGGATAAAGCCAGATTCAAAACTGTGATTTCATTGGGTTGCTGCATTAGAGTAGCTGGAATCTGTCTTTTACTTTTCTCATCAGCCATTAAAGATAAATCAATAAATCAAAATATAGACAGAATAAAAGCGGAAGGATTTGTGTATGCAGTGATGTAAAAGTGGCAAATTCTAGTTTGAGAGGAAAAACGTTGTGAGAAAATGGCCTTTAAAGATATATGGTCTGAAGTGACATGAAAACCTAAATGTGTATTTGGGAGGTTTTCTTTCTCATAGTCTGAAAGAAAACATGTGGCAAAATAGCTGAAGATCTGAAAACATGCCAGTGCGTGAAAAAAATATGTTTTTGGCCATAATGTGTCATACTTAGGTATTTTTATTCACAGTCTAAAATTCTCACTGCATTTATTTACACACATAATTGTGGGATGAGGAGCCTGAATAAAATGAAGGGAACCCATGACCTGCAAGCCAAGCAGACAGCACACTCTAGTGGACGAATAACAAATTGCCAGGTTTCGAAATGGAAACGGAGAAAACATTGAATGTTACAAACTTTTGGAAAACAATATTTTCTTTCTTTTCCAGAACTCGCAGGGATTATTTATACCACTGGATTTCTGTCCATTAAATACACAGTAACAGCAAGCAGACTAAAAGCAATAGCAAAGACTTGAAGCAGAGGAAAACCGACAGTACAACTGCGTCCAAACAATATCCATCTAACATCACCTCTTCAATTAGCTGATTATCTTGTCTTATTTACAAATGTGCTACTTGACAGGCAGACATTTTAACCTTTAAACCACTCACTATATAGACGTGTCCCAGACTCATGCTGTTGTCAATATTTCACAAATGCGAACATGTAACATATGTATCAACAGGTAAGAATCATCTTTTCAGTAATTGAGGTCAGTTTCAACAAATGTGAAAATTAATTAGCCACAGCAGTGTACGCAACTGGGACCGTTAAAATATTGTGTCCATACCTTCAAAACTGTCTGGAAGTCCATCATTGTCCTCATTCATTATAAACAGTGTATTTTCTCTCACTCAGGTGGCTTGATTACTAGATTACAGTGGAATTCTTATGACACAACGCTCATTTCCACCCTTTCTCCCCTCCACAGCTCAGACATTCACCTTGGTGAGCAGCGACACGTGAGCAGCGACACGTGAGCCCCACCGGCCTCGATCTCCACACTGGCATCCCGTAGAGCCCAAATGTAGCCATCCTGCACAGAGCATGCTCCACGGCTTCTGACAACAGAACTACTTTGTTACTACTGTTACATGCCCACAGGGAGACTGAGAGGACGGTAGCCCTGCTAACAGACCGGCCCACACACAGATGGACCACCCTCACATCCAGCCAGAGAGAAAGGCCGATGTACTGCATCTTTAGCACCTATTTTATCTGTTCCATACTGACGTGTCCTGAAGCTGAGCATTCATCCTATGTTGTCCCAAGACATTTATGCATAAATGTAAGATTGTGAAATGGTTTTGTTATTTTAAAGGTTTATGGTTACAACTTATGTCCGTTTCAGCTAAAATACCCCAGAGATCTTCTTTATGCTTGTATAAAAGATGATGCAATTGATGATGAAGTTACAACTAACAACAAATAGTGGTTGTGACGTAACAGGCGAAAGGCCCATTAATGAAAAAGAAGGTTTGGATGATTAACCTGACTATCAACTGCTTCATTTAACTACTTGACCAACGCAATGGTCATACCTACAGTTATGAACACTGGTAATAGTTGAACAAGTTGTGTTTATTGTACAGAGATGATGCAGCACTGGGTGGAGCTTACTGATCACCAGTCCTTGTTGTGTAGTTCCCTGGCTCAATGGGCCCTCGGAAGTAATAATGAGGGTGTGTGTACTGTGTACAACTGGTTCCTACTAAAAGGAACCTATTGAGGTGGTTCGGGCATGTGGCAAGGGCACACCATGGTCACCAGGCTTCAACAGCTCTCCTGGCATGTCCCAATTCATTAAGTCATTAGGCTGCAGTACACACCAGGCAACGGTTAATCACTGCAATACTGAAATAGGAACACTGTTATTTTCTATTTCTGCGAGCTAGAGCCCGATACAAACCATTGGCACATGTATAGATAGAGTGCATTATTTATGACCTTCTGTTTAACTGATGGATGCAGTTATCGCTGCAACCTATTAGGGAATACATTTTTACCTGTAAAGTGTTCAGCAGTGGAGAGTGCTTTATGGAATCAGATTAACATGGTTTTAAATTGTTTAACAGTGTAAAGAAAATGGTCACCAGGCAGTTCAGTTCTGTGGTTTTCAGTCTTTCCAATCCCTGGGTCAGCTAGCCCTTCTGCCTTCTGTGGTCACAGACGCTTATTTCATTTGTTTCTGTCTTTATCTTTAATTCTGCTTTAAAAATTAGAACTATGAATATAAAGAACTAAACTATTTCACAATCTTGACTGTATGTACGATTTGTTTTCGGGGGTAATATAGCTCTATAGAACCATGTTGCCAAATACATGCACACTTGTCAATATACATACCTTTTGATACCTTGCTAAGTATTAAAGTAATTTTAACCTGAGTATTTAAAAGGAGAATATTTTAGTGATGTGGAGGAGAGGATGCTAGCTGTTACCGAGTTCCTGGAGGAGAGTGTACAGCTGTATATAGGAGCACCTGAGTGATCTCACTGCAGATGGGCTAAGCACCAAAACTCGACACACATGCAGTGCTTTACTTTAACCCCAGAGTGATCGCTGATGGTCTTGATTTTAACCCTCTCTGATTTCAATCCTTTGTGTTGCTTTGAGACCAGAGGCTCCCTTATCCCTCTATTTTCACACCCTTTGCACCTGCATAGTAACTGATTGTCCTTTATTGATTCTACATATATAAATATATAAAGAAACTTAAAGCAGGTTTTTACTTCAACAAGGTGCCACTTTGTGCTGCTGTTTTTCTCTTCTTTTTGGACTACGTATCTTGCAGATGTCTCTCTTTGTTTTTCTCTGTTTGGTTTTCATTGCTTAGGGGATCTACAGTGAAGAGGCTGAGGGACATGAGGCGGATCAGACATTTGGGGTTTGAATCTCTGTGGTGGTGAAGAATCGCAGAATAGCACATGTACGAAGCAATAAGTAGGACTTTGGAGCTCCAGGACATAAAAAGAAATTTAAAAAGAGATGTATAAACTGTAAAAACAAAATAAATAAAGGAAGATAGAATAATTTATGTACACACTGAAAAGAAGAAGAGCAAATATTATAACTATAAGAGGTTATTATTAATATTATTAGGGTCAATATGCAAAACGTTCATACCCATCTGTTTTATATCATGTGAAATAAATGTTGATGTTCTTAAAACGTTCCTGTAACTGTTCTCTTTTCAACCATGTCAGCCTGACTTCTGCTTTTCAAGTCTTTTGAGTTTTTGTGTCTGTTTGTGTGACTTAAACTGGATCTGTGGTTCTCAGCCTTTGACTTGTAGCAACTTACAATGAATCAGTGTACTCTCCAAGTTGGGAACCAACGGGGTTAAGAACCTGCACAAACCGAGGGTTAAATCTGAATACAGCATGTACTGTTCAGGGTGGCTCCTATTTGAAATGTGGGCTTTTAATCACAGGGCCATGTTGGGCATAAATAAGAGAAGATTAAATATAACACATTGAGTATAGCCATTGCACCATCACTTATCTGATGTGAAGAATGTGTGCAGTGGTTGGAAGTGCTTCAAACTATTCAAATCAATTAAAATGATCCCTTTAACCAGTGTTTAAAGCTCTGGAAAATGCTGACACCTGGACCTTGAGTTGGATTTTTCATGTTTACTTTTAAGGCTAAAACATGGGGTGAAAAAATCCCAACTCCAAGCAAACGTGACCATGTGAGAGGGTTGAAAGCTCTGGAAAAGTGAATTGTTCTTTGCATTCTGCAAAATGTTAACGGTGCTGAGGTGGTATATGTACATGCTAACGGTTATACTTATTATTCCACTCACTATTATCTATCAATTAATGATCAATGAAGTCGGTGCCTATGACATGTATTTAACTAGAGGGAGCATCTTTTCTCTATATTAGCTCAGGCAGTGGATGAGCAGGCCTTCCTTTCAATGCAACAAGTTGGCCACTGAGGTCAGCGTGGCTCAGTGTCCACCCGGAGAACAGGGTGGAGGTTTAATGCCGCGGGGAAGTGATGGAGGCTAAAAACGCAGTCAATCTAAAAGTAGCGGGGTGCACCTTGCTGAGATAACAACGTGCCTTTTCAGCACTTTTTCAGTGGGTTCATTTTTCTGTTTGTCGGAACACGTGGAGCTGAGAGGCCACAATGCCAAAGATCGTCTAGGTCTACGAAGATGACTCACAGTGAAAACAAGTTCAATCTGCGCCTTACGAGCAGTGCTATATTATACAGTATGATGAGCTTTTTGTGATCGTGTCCCATACATCTTATTACACCAGGTATTCCATCAGTCAATAATACTGGTTCTGACCGGAAAACCAACAAAACGTGTAATTTTGTCTGAAAGGCCGTTATAGCTATAGCTTAACATTTTAGCTGAAGTAAAGATGTATATATAAGTAAGAATTGGACATAATTCGGGTTCGTTCTGTTGTTAAAAAGTCAGAATATACGGTGTAAACTACGTAGGGTAAATAATGGTGTAGGCCGCCTGCTCCCGTACCGAGTGAGGCATCAGTCCGCAGAGAGCAGCTTCGACCATGCGGGGCCGTGACGTCACGCAGAGCCGCCGCTGTGTTGTATGCTCGGAGAGTGAGTGGAGGAGAGGGGCAGCGTCAGGGCAACTTTTCCACTGGAACATCACCGATACATCTCCCCGTGTTCTTCCAAAATGGCTCCAATCACGACCGACGGATCCGAGCAAGAGTCTCAGCCCAAGCCGGATCAAAACGGCCCCGGCGAAACAGCAGACACCGGCAGAGAGGAGCAGGCCGTGCCGGACCCCAAACAGGAACCGGGCGACAACAACGAGAGCAGAGCAGGAATGGACGTGAGCGGTGGTCGTGCTGAGCCCGAGCAGCCCGGGGACATCCCGTCCCGAGTCCCCGACACCGACCAAGAAGCCTCGTCCCCCACCGAAAAGCCCCAGGGCGAAGAAGGGGAGCCCGGTGGCGAACTCGCCGAACCGGGGAAAAGTCCCGTTCAGGGGAGTTTGGCGAGTAGTGTCGATTCCGCACAGGAGGGCTCCCGGGTGCTGAAAGAAGAACAAAGAGAGGGGGAGAACGTGTCCTGCTCGCCGCCTGCAGAGCGCACAAAGACCGCGGAGAGAGCCGGACACGGCGTCAAGCGACGGGCCAGCGTGGAGCTGACCTCGTCGGATGGAGAGCCGCTCAGCCGGATGGATTCGGAGGACAGGTCTGTAGAAGCAGCGAGAGGCCTACACTGATTCCCACAGCAGCCGAGAGGCGGTGTTAGGTCACAGCATGGTGCCAAGTTCACTGGTTTCATGTTGGCTCGGGACTCCGCGTTCACAGCTTCCATCGCGTCTCCTCCGCCCGGGAGAATAGTTCCTCGACACGTTTACACAACGTGCTTTAATACGGTGAAGTTAGTTAAAGGCCACATGTGTGCAGATCACATCTCCAGCTGCACCACTTCACCAAAATGACACTGATCTCACGTCAGCCTGGCTCAATGCTAGTGTGTGTGTGTGTGTGTGGAGGGGGGGTGATGTGTTAAATCCCCTTTAAATAAAGCGAATGGTTAAATCACATCTCCTACATTTAACACCAATCTAGAGGATGCGTCGACTTTCAAGATGGGGACTTTTCCCCATGCAGCAGGACACTGGTTCCCAGCCTTGGTGACTGAAAGCCAATTAACCAGTGTCCTAACTTTAAAATATTCGACACCATGTTAAAGTGGTTATAAGCTAGTGGAACACATTTGTTTAACGTTCTCTCCAGCCCTCATGTCTATCATACAGCCTCCTGTGGTCACTGCAGCCATGTGTGGAACCCCAGCTGCAGGACACAAGTGAGGGTCCCTGCACATGGCTGCACTTAGTGAGGCATGACCATGTTGTAAACTTTAGAATATAGTCAAATCACAACTTGGATCATCTCAAGGCACTTTACATTGAGGCCTTAAACCCAACAGTTCCCACAACGAGCAAACTGAAGGAAACTTTTAGCAGAACCAGGCTCAATGTGGGAGGTCATCTGCCTCAACCGGTTGGGCTGAGTGGAGGGAAATGGGGAAGAAAGGAGAGGTGAATAGAAAAGGAGAGACAAGAGAGATTGATCCGGATCAATTGTGTAACCATCGTAGTTAAGCTCTGGCAGACTGTTTTTTCTAATGAAATGATAAGGATGTTCTTAATGATAGCCAGGTAATGGTAGTTGTTGTTGAGTAGTATCAGATCTGGACCCTGCAGCTCTGGAGTCCTGCAGAATGAGAGCGAGAGAGACTCATATATAGAGAGAGATATAGACTATTTACTGAAGCAGTCATCCAAATCAACTTGTTTTATATATTTTATACAAGAAGTCATGCCAGGGATTTTGGTGATGCTCAGGAAAACGCATTCACTGCTCTTAAAACCACGAACTTTCTCCTGATTGTGTGTTGGGCCTGTGTTTGTCACATAATGTTGCGATACAGGCTGTGGGCACTAGGATAAAATCTCCCCACCTCCCTGCTGGTGGGGGTTGATCAGCACCCCCCCCCCCACCACCACATCACTGAACAAGTCACGTCTTGAATCATAGTTGAATCATACACATCTAGAGATAGTGTTCAGTGTATCACAAGTTGCTGAGGGTTAAGGGCAGAGGATGTCGCACACTGTTGAGCCCTATGAGTCAAATGGGATTTGTGAAGTAGATAAGATAATCCTTGATTAGCCCCACAGTAGGGAAGTACGGTAAAGTAATAATACTTTACTAATAGTAAAATTGGAGAAACCGAAATGAATAGAAACAATTGTAAACATAATATGTATGGTATGAAAATATGTACAGTAGAATATGGGCTATACTAATTTGAGTGATATTCTCAAATATTATGCTCATCACTTCGTCAGTCATATTTCAATTGTATAGCCCATTTTCACTAATCATAATTTGTCTTATAGGGCTTTACAAGGCGTGACATCCTCTGCCCTTAACCCTCAGCAACTTGTTTTTGTTCAGTATATCTGAAATTGTGTGATAGAGATGAAGGGAGCAGCAATGACGAATTAAATTGAAGAGTTATTTGCAGTAATGGTAGAACAGGTGAGTAGGTGTATTGTACATCTAGCAGTCTTGTTTGAGTCATAGTCAATGAACAGCTGCCACCACGATCAGGTGCCACCACCACGATCAACCGTCCATCACTATGATCCACCGCATGTCAGTCAGTTCTGAGTTTAATTTCAGCTGCATCACTGCTATAGAAGATAAACACTGAAGTTAAATGGCCGTGGTGATCGATTGGATTTATTTCCCCCACTCCCTTTCTTTCTTCCCCTGTTTCTGAACTTTGTACATTTGTGTCGGCATTAGAACGTGAACTCCCCTTCAAGGCTTCTGTGACAGATTCAAACAGTGTGAGTCAATCAGCGTAGTTGTGATACACGATAAGGTGGGAAATGCACCTACACAGCAGCTCATTGAGCTCGCTATGACTAACAGTACAGTGTTCGACAGCTGCACTGGATAACTGGATGCTCCACTACTTATAGACCCATTTCCACTTTGATTACAGGAAATTTGACAGAAAATTGACTCATGACACTTTCCCTTTCCCTATTGATTAACTTAGTTATCAAAGTTCCTTCATTTGACCACCGGGAAACATTAAAAAACAAATCTCTCGTCTTATTGAAAGAATTGGTTGCAGTTAAACCAATTTCTGTGAATATAGAAGAAACATTAACCAACTGAAAGTTTCATGGGGGATTTTCCAATGAGGTTTGTGTGTCTAGCTGTTGAAAATCCCCATTTGAACACCAACATGGTATGTGAAACTTGAATCAGACAGTTTTGGTATCAGCTGTTCGAGTCATTGTTCCTGAAAAGAGCGGCACATTTTGGTGTAACCAAAGATAACGTTTTAGAGGCGCTAAATGATTTTGAGGAAGAACGTTGACTGTCCTTAGGACAAGTGTCTCACTGTGCTGAAGCCTGTAGAACATCTGATGGGGAAACCTGAGGGTGTCAGTTTGCAGATGCTGCTGAGACTAATGGACTGTGAGAGGATCTGCAAAAATAATGAGAAACTGCCCATTATACAGGTGTACGCAGACTTTACCCAAGAAGACTAACTTCTTCAACAAAGATCTGATTATAGGACCTGAATACTTTTCTCTGTGAGAGTTTTCAGTTTCTGATTTCTCATTAACTTTAAACTGTGTCATGATGGGTCGCTGAGTTCTATATTGGTCAGCAAAGCTACAACAGTGAACAGAAAGTGAAAGTCTCTGAATCCTCTTGCTATATATCCAGTGATGTGTATCACAACTCTTTCATAATCATCCAGCCAAGGAGGAATAGACGTCATAGTCCTCAATTAATCATGTGAAGGCCTACAAACCTGAATAATCGTACTAAATATAAAGTCTTCATTCAATTCACAGGAGGGCTTCGGGCCACTTGTTCTGTTTTGTTCACTGCACTCACCAGAAGTGCATTCAAAAACAGGGATTCATTTCAGTTAAAAGTAGAATGGTACTCAGTCGGGCACATAGCCCCATCAAGGCTGAACCATCTCCTCATAAAACCTTGTTAACATCCACCAGATCCATTTTTGATGTGGATCTGAAGCAAATTGCACAAACACATAAATAGCAGTTCCCTAAATATGCCTGATTTCCCCCCCTTAAAGATTCATGAAATATTGATCTGTAAAAAATAATCCAGCCTAACTGACAATGTTATCGAGGAAGTGATTGAAAAATATTTCCCAGATCTGCACCATTGTCTGAATCCACACACCTTAAGTTCTTTGTAGGCCCACACCCCATCCTTCCAACATTCAATAAAACTGGCTGAGCAGATTTTTGCAGTCAAACAGCACTGACACCAACCGCCCCCAAAAATGCTAGCACATGAACTGTGCACATATTTCTGCCTTTGACAGTTGCAAATGGTTACACTTATATTTTTGATAAAACATTTGTATTAGTAACTCTAAAACAATTTCATTGCCTAGTTACATGGGTAAGCATGGGTATTCTGGATGATATATTTTTCCCTGTTTTTAAATCACAAATATGAACTAACAGACGGTCAGCTACAACTCTGAGAAACTATTTTTAGTTGGACCCACCTCAGAAAGTTTGTATACAATATCCAAAACGGGCAGCTGTGGCTCAGGAGGTAGAGCGGAGTGTCCACTAACCAGAGGGTTGGTTCCTGCAGTCCGCGTGCTGTGCCATATATAGAAGCGCTGTATATATGTTAGGCATAAAAATGTAGTTTGTTTGACATTTACAATCCATAGCCGAGATGGATTCCAAAAATGTAGTCCACTTTAAATTCGTTCCCCAACGAATGTTACCACATTCCTTTATCTGTCATTTCAAATCAAAAGCCCTCTGTAGAGTCCTGTCATTTTGACTTCACACATTGCAGCTGTGGGAATAATTGAAAAGAATGTATGTAATGTCTATGGCTTATAAAATAGATGAATTGAAACTGTAAAAATAGGTAAGACAATTTGCTGCCAGCCTTGAGACGTGTCTGGCTGCCTCTCGACTTTGGGTAAACCTGCTGTTGTGGCAGTTGTACGACCACACTGTAATTTTAGTTCCCATGCAGAGCCCAGTGGCAGCTGGACACAGAGCAGGAGTGTGAGTGATGTACAGTAGACGTGTATGTGTCAGGGGTGTTAATCCACCCGTAGGATGTGTAAACTCGGCTCCCACAGAGAACAAGTGTGGACAGTGACCAGTGCACATAGTGATTTGGCTTCAACACACACACACCTGTTGCACGTCTGTGGGAGCTGTGAAATCTGCTCATGTCACACATGGATCTACATGTGTTTTTTACATTATGCTGCCAGTTTCCAGATTAGACATAAGTGCTAGTACATGACACGTGATTATAGTCTTAAACTTGGCAAAGCACCTTTTTAAATGGTCTGTATTTATATAGCACTTGTCTACTAATCTCAATGATCACTCACCATGTCATTCATACAGTGCATCTATGAGCAGCACTTTCTCTATGAGAATGGCACAGCCTACTGGGGCAATTTGGTGTTCAGTATCTTGCACAAGGGCACTTCATCATGTATAAAGGGGAAGACTGGGATCAAACCACCAACCCTCTTGTTCTAGGACGACCTACTCTTTCCCCCTGAGCCACAGCCACCTCCAACAGTACACTTCAACAGTACAGTTTTCAGACACAAATTTTTTCACAGCTCAGACATGTTGTCAACAAGCAGTATCCAATGAGAGGCCGGAACAATTTATGTAATGCCTTATTATAGTACTGAGGGAAATGCAGTAAAAACTATAGGTCAGTTGCCATTATGATTCTTTTCTCTAATTCTTTCTAGTAGTAATTTTTTACTTTACATAGTTATTTAAGTTGAATGTAGATCTCTAGTAAAAGATAATTGGGCAGTGCTTACTCTATTTCTGATGTTATTTATGTTCCTGGTTAATTTTCACCCTCTTCATTTACACACATGGTGTTTTACAGCAAGATCACACTTGCGCCCACAATCTGACCCAAAGTGAAGATGGTGCATCCTCATGTAAACATGACCCCAGTCGAAAATGTGTGGTGTTGTGTTCTGGGGAGTCTTGTAGTCTGCATGTTCGTTCAGTCAGATGACTGGTCTGTATATATATAGCACTTTTCTAGTCTTGGTTACAGAACAGTCTTTTCCCATTCATACAAAGATTCATACTGTGCCAGCACTATTTCTATGAGTACCAAAGAACACTTTGGTATGTGGAATGGCAAAGACTGGGACTGAACCGCCAACTGGTTAGAGGACAGCCCGCTTTATCCCCTGAGCCACAGCCGCTCGAGATGAGATCTTGTATCAACTGTTACATGTTTTTCTGCTGGGAGAGCCTTTTTTTTCTACATTTTCTAGATTCTCCCTGTGAATTTTTGATTTAACTTTGTGATCTATTTGTAATATCTTTGTCTTGTGTGCCTGCTGCAGCATCGGCAGCACCCTGATGGACATGGAGAGCACGGCATCCAGCGGTCGCTCCACTCCAGCCATGCTCAATGGTCACAGCGGGGGTGTGGTGTCTGGGAGCGGTTCGGTGCCCGCGGGGGGCAAGTCTCTGAACTACACGTGCTGCTGGGATCACTGTCAGATGGTATTTACCAGCAGTCCTGACCTGGCTGAGCATATCAGAGCCACACATGTGGACGGACAGAGAGGAGGGGTGAGTGTCCTGCTGTCAGGTTACTGTATGCGTGCGCTGCTCCCAAGGTGTAATTGTGTTTTATTTAGAGGGATAAAGATGCTACTAAGTTACCTCCAGTGGTATCAAATAACAGAATAAATTGAAATGTAGGTATCATTTCTCCAGCATTTAGGAGAATATATCGAACCACAAATTGCTGTGTTAAATAGGAAAACATGGACAGACCATCCAACATATCAACTTCAAGAACGCTGGGTCTCTTGCTGCCTAATATATCCCATCCCTTGGCAGGTGCCACTGTTATTCACTTCACCTGTGAGTGATTTTCATGGTGTGGCTTATGTAGTTTACGAGATTTATACAGCATCATAAATGTTGTAGAGTCCTCTGCATCAACACCACCTGGTGGACTGGAGTAGAAAAGCGTTTTACAGCCGTTGGTTGTTCCTATGTCAGCAGGATGATGTAAAACAAGGGTTCCGGGTTATGTTCCCACACTCTGCTTCCACCAAATGTACCTGGAACCTGGTACTAGTGATCTGTGAACCAAAACCAATAAACGTTGAAGTTTCTTTAAGATATGTTGTCTGATCACTACAGAACTTATTCTGTGTGTTGACTATTTGTGTGTCTGCCACACAGGTGTTTGTGTGTCTGTGGAAAGGCTGTAAAGTGTACAACACACCATCAACCAGTCAGAGCTGGCTGCAGAGACACATGCTGACCCACAGCGGGGACAAACCATTCAAGGTGACAGCACACACTTCATTAACCCCACCGATACATTTCTGGTCAAATGATTGCACACTTTGGTGTTAAATGATTAATCTTATTAACTTGACTAACTATAAATCCTCTGTGTTCCTGCAGTGTGTGGTGGGGGGCTGCAACGCCACGTTTGCCTCGCAGGGGGGGCTGGCACGTCATGTCCCCACTCACTTCAGCTCACAGGGTTCATCCAAACTGTCCAATCAGGGAAAAGTGAAGGAGGAGTCTCCCTCCAAGGCCGGCCTAAACAAGAGGAGGAAACTCAAGAACAAACAACGACGTTCACTCCGTATGGACAATGCACAAACAGGCAGAATATATATATATATATAATGTCATATTGTCACGCCCGTTCACACACTCGAACTACTTCTTCATCATATCAATGTTTCTTTCCTCCAGCCCGACCTCATGACTTCTTTGATGCTCAGACCATGGACGCCATCCGTCATCGAGCCATCTGCCTCAACCTGGCAACACACATCGAGAGCCTGGGCAATGGACACAGTGTGGTTTTCCACAGCACGGTGGGCACACACACACACACACACTACCCAGTACATTCATATTTTATCAAGCAGGCAAGACTTGGTGTTTATTTTTAAATGGATGTCAGTTTTGTAAAAGAAAATCACATTAACTCCTCATAATAAAATCGTTAGTGTTTTTTTGTGTTTGTATTCAGGTAATAGCCAGAAGGAAAGAAGACTCTGGGAAAGTTAAGCTCTTGTTGCACTGGACACCAGAAGACATGTAAGACATGGCCTTCTCTTCTCCTCCTCCTCACATCCTTCTCTTCCTGCCTTCACCTCCTTCTCTGCTTTCCTCAGCCTCGACATTCACATTTGACACTAAACGGCATAATTTACACGATGTTTTAAGCCCAAATGTCATCTGAAAACCTCCTCAGAGACAGGTCAACACCGAAATACCATTTTTCGGTCGACTATCCCTTTTACAGTCTTTTCTTTGCCGGTTATGTGGCTGATTCTTCAGAATGTGTGAAGTTGTTTTCACCTGTAGCCATCGTAAAACCACAACACTACATATGTCTGCAGAGGTGTGATTTAATCAAGTCTGCCATAGTATAGATACTGCACTAATAATTCAAATCTTCTGATGCATCAGATGAAGCAGACATTGGTCCTGTGTTTTTTTTGTAAACACTCATAAACTATTCTTACAGTTTGTACAGTGTAGAGTTTGTTTTTATAAACAATTACACCCCATTTAGGATAGTTTAAGACACATGGCTTTGTTTTAACATGAAAACAATCTCTGTCTAGTCTTTTAGCTCAATATCAGAAATGATCTCTATCCAAACTAAAGTACAAATCAGATGACTATTCACTGGTCATGTATTTGCCAGTATCAGAAACGGTAATAGTAGTAATGAGTAGCATCAGAAAATACAATGAATGAGAAACAGCAATATTTAAAAGTAGCAGAAGAAGAACGGGGATTACTTTTCTTGGACTGATGTTACTAAAGGTAACTGTTAGCAACGCTTTGCCCTCACTGCTCGTAGTCAAGTTGTGACTGATTAGAATGTGGGCGTCTGCACAATAGTTTCCAAAAAACACAGTTTCTGTTTGTTCAGACAAAAACTCAACCCAGCAGTGTTTCCAGAAGACTGTGTCACAGGCTTGACAATTCCAGAGTAGTGTGGACGACAGGAGTAACAATGGCAATAGTGCCACTATGCACTTAAAACTGTAACATATTAGTGGACATCATGGCATTTTTTCAAAGTCAGCACGTTGGATAATCATGGGAGATGTTTTTTCTCACCCTTCCTGTGTTTGAGAGAGAGAGAGTAATGTGTTGTGTGCAGCTCTGCATTAATACAATAGACTTTACCAACTTTAAATAGGTAAATATTACAAAATCAACTGTAATATTGTAATATCTAATATTATGGCTGGCCGCCACAAGTACATCTACTTGTAACATTTAGTAATCTGACAGATTAACAGGAATGTCCACAGGTGGCATAACATTCACAAGTGTTAAGTGTTAGACTGTGACTGACACATTCATATGACAGAATGAGCTGTTATTAACATAAACTACATACCAAATTGGGTAGTAAACATTGTTCTGTCTGTTTCAGTCCCTCTTGAGATGTAAAGTTGACATCATCATTCCCTGAGAGCATATTTATGATACAACATAATAATTTGGGATTTGAGGGTTCCGCCCCTGATCCACTCAGAAAGTGAACTAGAGTTTCCTCTGGACTCGAGGAAGTGCTTCTGTTAAAGGTTTGAAGATAAAGATGTGATGATGGTGGTTGGTTTTATCAGAGCTTACCCCCCCAAATCCAGATCAGCTCTTGGCACTCCTTCTCCAGATCTCCACCGAGACCAGAGCTTTCCACTGTTCACACTGCAAAGGAAGTCTCACTGTCACACACGAGGAGAGCTAAAAGAATAACGACCTTTGTTTTACAGTATCTGTAAATGTGTTCTCAAAACCTCTGCAGACTGCCAGATGTGTGGGTGAATGAGAGCGACCGACTGCAGCAGAAGACCAAGGTGGTTCATCTGTCAAAGCTGCCCACAGACACGGCTGTCCTGCTCGACCCTAGCATTTACAGGTGTGCGTGTGTGCAAAGAGTTCCTGTGAGGCAAACATTCAATTACGAGTTTGGATATTGATAAATAATCTGACTATTTTCTCCCACAGGATGTTCTTCTAACAGATCCACAGAAGCTATAATGTCACATCCTGCTAATCAGACCTTAAGAAGGAGGCCATGTGCTCATCCCTTCCTCTCCATCTCCAAAACCCTCTCCCCCTCCTCCCTCTCCCAGAGGATGCTGGGAGTGTAGTCATTGTATGTCCTGGCTGTCTGAGGCCCACAGTGTTTTCTTTTAATAGGTGCTGAGTTTACTGAGGACCCGTAGGGCAAGATGTTGCTTGTTTTAGGAAACACAACTAGAGTGAAAACTAACTGACAGTGCTGTAACTGTAGACCTGTGTAGAAAGAAGCTGTCTTTGTAAATACTTGAGATTTGTAATATATTTTTATACTTTGAATTTTTTACTCCACTGTAGATAGATGTCTTTTTTCCACCAAACATGTTTAAATAGATGTTTTTAAAACTGATAATATTGATCATGTGCATATAGCATTGCTCTGGTTTGATGCCATTAAACTTTTCCAACCTCAATCTCCTCCAAAGTCTTTTTTGTGTTCCACATAAAATAAAATACACTCTGTGACTCAATGGCCGAATGGTTTGAACATATGCCACATGAGCAAAAAAGCCCCAGTTCTCCTTCTGACTGGCTGGACTATTTGGTCTTATTCCCTGTGTCTTTCAATAAGGCTAAAATGCCTAAATAGAAATGCACAGAATGGTCAGGTCCATAACCTTTGTATTTTGTTACAATGTCTGTAATTGTACCCCCATAGTTTGAAGAGTAAATGTACAGCTTTAATTCAAGGGGTTCAATGACTAATTAAACAGAAAATCCTATACACTATTAAAGACTTGCATTCATTTTATACAAATCAAGCAGATTAAAGGAAAGCTTCCATTTGTTGAATTTCAGTGCGCTCTGTTCCAACACCCTGCGTGCTGTCTACTTTGTAGAAATGACAGTATCCTGGGAGTTTTCTGTTGAAGCAAGTGAGAGGATCAAGCTTTGGTATGTGGAGATGGCATCCGAGGCAGATAACGTGGCTACGTGGAGGTTTGCTGCAGGTGTTTTATTGCAACCTTCACCATCAGGTTGATCAAAGAGGTAGGAATCCACAGACAAGCCCTGTGCCAGAAAAGAAACATCACAGACTTCAGAATGCTGCAGCCAGTGGAGCTGGGTCAGGAGGAAAGACCCCAAATGTTAGAAACACACCCAGGTCTTATCAAACTGTGATGGGCCTGCCTTAACAGAGGGGGGCACTGTATCACAGATTATTGATATAATAACAATAATTTACATATTTATAGTACCTTTCAAGGGACCTAAGGACGCTTTATATATTTGAGGTAGAAGGGCATATTTAAGGTGACGGAAAGAAAGTACTTGAAATAAATAACTTAAAATTAAAACCAGAGTAATTGTATCTAGTGCCAATAAAAGTCTGGAAAGAAGTGGAAATTCAAAGCAGGCATTCCAGACTTATAAAACTTAGAACTGGAATTTTGCCGATGTATCGATAAGTATTAAGGCCAATTTATGCCTCTCCGTTTTTTCTATTACGGACAGATAAGACCGCCCTATCCGTCGTGAAACGTCCTCTCCGAGGGCTTCGGACAGCTTTTCGTACACGTCTGATTTTTCTAACTATCCGTCTTCATGTTGGAGACCCGACGGACCGCTCTTGGCTGTGATTGGTCCGCGAACGACATCATTTCCGTATGACGTCATTTTCGTATTTCCGGACCTCAAACTTCCTGTTTACATGTAGCAACAAACACAAACACAACTATGATTCTACGATTAATGTGACGTGTGTGTTAAGCCAGCGGAGTTGTCCGGCTGACGGTGGCTCGTTAGAGCACTGAGGGCATGTGTGCACGGTCACATACGGTTATAACGAGCTTTCAAAACGGCGCTAGCAGGCTAGCCACCATGCTAACTGCGGTGGTAACAGTGCAAGAACCCGCCGTCACGACTTTAATTCCACTTCTATCATGACACTGTTTCTATAATACCGTCAGGTTAGAAGCAAACACTGGATAGTAGTTGTTAGTGTCGGGAGTCCCTGCTGACTGTGTGTGGAAGCTGGGGGGAGCTAGGTCCGGGTAGCTTCTGGCTACATGTAGCCTCAAGCAGATTCAAGCTGTGGAATCAGCAACACAGTTCGGAAACAAGACCGGGGAATCGCTGCGCTAAGAAGCGATTACATCAGCATTTTGACCCGCTGGGTGTCACTTTATTTAGTACTGTTAGTTGCCATGGTTCAGTGTGTGGGACGCAAGCTAACATGTCAACAGAGACACGTGGACTTCTTCTTCCCAAATGGGGTAGGCTTCTCTGAGCTCGTCTTCCGTTGCGCCACCTATGGGTTTGGCGGTGAATTTTTTCCGGACGTAGACTGACGGAGAAGTAAAAATCAAAAATACTCTTTGTCTTCCGCTGAGACCTCTCCGAGAAACGGACACGTAGTAGTATATAAGAGCCTTTTAGTTCCTGTCCCTTTTGTGTTTTTTGAATAAGCAGTGAAATATTATTGCTACAGCTTAAAGAGCCTATTTTGAAAAATGATCAATACGGCTGTGGCAGAGAATTAACTTTAAGAGTTCTAATTAGCTGATCATGATTAAAGAATATGAGGCATTTGGTAACGTGGGGGTGTCTGTCCCTTCTGACCATTTCATCAATATTTGGAAAGGAGGACACAGATAATTTCAATATATATATATATATAAATTGAATTAGGCCACTAATATGTGTTGCGCCAGGTATTCTATGTCTAAATAAAGTGAAAGAATATCTAAGCAATTTATTTATGTTGCGTCTGTATAGATTTATAGACATGTATTAATTTGACAAATTTATTTGTCTATGTTTTTTTATGTCTTTGGATTATATTTGAAAATATTAACTAAAGCTTTCAGGTTATGTGCCCACCTTTTTTCAAACATTAATATATTATGGAAAATGAAAAAGTGATTTAATTATATAATAATTTTTGTTTTTTTTGTTCCTTGGTTCTGACAACAAAAAACGTTTCCTCTCTTGTATGGGGTAAGGGGCAGAGGATGTAATGTCAAGAACCATGAGACAAACTGTGACTTGTGAAGAGGGGCTATACAAATAAAATGTAACTGATTGATTGAAGTCAAACCAAATCCAGACATGACACTTTTGAAAGAACCGTGGGTGGTTTATCAGATCCTCCATTGAAAGACTCGTGAAAAGGAAATTAAATGAAAAAAAGAGGTTTGGAAGTCCGGAAACTCGCTGACGTCACATGTAGTGGCCGGAAATCGCAGGCGGAGTGTGTCCGCAGAGAAGGATGGCGGGTCTAGTGAAGAAGGTACAGTAGAGGTCATGTCTTTGTTTAAAATGACGGAAACGAAGCAGCAGCAGCTCGGTTGATCAGTCGGCTGCACTGCATTTTGACTTTATAACAGAGAATCAGCATAAAGCGTCTCACACAGCGGGGAGGCGGCGGTGGGGACGAGACGCTGCGGTGACACGGCTAGCTGTTAGCTGTTTGGCTAGTGTAGCTAAGCTGTGCTAACCTGTAGAAGCTGAAGAGGAACACCGAGCAGTGAAGTGCGGTCATTTTTTCTGCGTGTTTACACCCGAGTCGCTGCTGTACAGTATACAGCTGAACAGTATGTTTACAGCATTGTCGGAAAAAAGGCAAATGGTCAAGATTTACTTTACGGCATAATTAATAATGCCCTACAACTGTCATTTAGGTCATAAAAAGGCAACATCCTACGACAAACAACATACGTTTACGGTATTCATTCATTTTTAACTCGCATCTACAGTAGATTCAATTGAGTATCTATTTCAATGTGAATATGAACAACTTCGTGTGAATTCTGTGAACTGTGATAACTGGTTTTATGCAGAGAAACTCAGGTCTACCTAATATATGATAACCAGTTCAACTATAAAATACTGTCAGTGGTGAAGAGTCACGTGATCGTGCTGCCTTTACGTTTCTCTGGTTACTATTGAGCCCTGAGGAGCCAATAAGCTGAGCTCACTGATATTCACATTCATTCCCAAAAGGGATTCAGAGGGAGGTGATACAGTAGGTGCACAGTCATTAAAACACACCGGATGTAGAACATACGTGTTTGTAATGAACTGTTGTAGTACAACATCTTTATGTGTGGATCTGCCTTCACACCTGCCTTGTGTGATCCATTTCACCTTATAGTTCTTGAGATCTTTTCATGACTAAATAATCAGAAAAGCTGATGATGATATGAATGCTAAATGGTCACATCATGCGCAGGTGCTTTTTAAGTCCTGATGACCATTCAAAGATGTGCAGTTTTATATTCATAAACCTCTATAATATATCAGTCATGGTTCCTTTCATTGACACATGGACGTAAACCATTGAGCACCAAACCAGCACCCAGGCACTGACATACTTAAGTGTAATGCAGCCAGTCTTAGTATTGTTTAGTCTTTGAAAAGTTAAATAGAGGTACAGAAAACACAATACATACATGGTAGTTAATTGATTAATCGTTCAATGAGTTTTACTTTACTTCCAGGTGCAAATCTTTCTACAGTTTTACATTTTATGTCAAGAGAAATAAATAAATATATATTACATTGTAGTATTTTAATACTATGTCATACTCATAATATTATCGGAAATTAGAGTCCATTTATAAAACAAAATGGTATGTATTTATATAGCGCTACTCTTATCTTGATTACCACTCAAACCGTTTTACAGTTAAGTTTTTGCTATTCATCCATTCATACAGTGCATCTGTGTGCAGCCCTTTATCAGACATCAGTCACACACTGCCGTCAGGGGGAAGTTCAATATCTCATCTTGTACACAGACACTCCAGCATGCAGGGACTTGGAGGCTCCATCAGACCCAGAGCTATTTTTAAATGGTTAATAAACTTTAATTGGACAGTGTTTATTCAATTTTGCCCCAGGTTTCCAAATCATTGGTGCAGCTGAGTTGACATTATGTATGAGAGCGTTTTGTGAATTATCTACCTGAGGGACATAATAATGGGACATCTTGGCCTAGTTGATAGTTAAATATTTTTTATTTGAAAAATATTGTGCAAGCTGTGTTACACAAAATGGAGTTTGAAGGTGTGACTCAGACTCACCAAGTGTCTCTCCTGTGGCTTTTTTCCAGACAACCGGCCTGGTCGGCCTCGCAGTGTCCCTCAATCCACATGAGGTGAGCAGCTGATATTATATATATATATATATATATATATATATATATATATATATATATATATATATATATATATATATAATAATGTGCATCATCAGTGTCCAGCTGTCAATGGCTCCCACCCTGGCAGATTCAGTTGATGTGTTTTCTTCAACCGACTAACCCAACACTGCTTATCCTCTCAGCGTCTGAGGATTCTCTACTCAAAGATCCTGGCATCAGTGCAGACAATGCCACAGGATGCCGCCTACAGGAAGTACACGGAGCAGCTGGTCACCGAGCGATACGACCACGTGAAAACGGTCAGTGACGGGCCGTGTGTGTCTCTGTGCAAGAGAATGGATTATGTGAACATTTGCAAGTATTGAAAATGGTGGAGTTTCAATGTGATTAAACTGTCTTCACAGGAGCCGGATGTTGAAAAGCTGGAGAAGAAAATAAACTGTGGTCAGATAGAAGAAGTCATTTTCCAGGTAAGTCCCTGTCACTGTTGATGTCCTCTGGTAATATCAGTTGGCCTATTAGTGCCTTAATGAGGTAGTTAAGCTTAACTGAGTGTGATAGACGTAAGAGAAAACACTTTTTATGGCAATATATTTTGTTGCTTGGATGACACTTTGTGTTCATGACATGGATGCAGACTCACTACAGATAAAATAAGCCTGTAAAGGGCTTTGTTTTCTAGAGGAGGCTTCGAGGTTCTTGTGGCTGGGGGCTGGGATTGTAGCAGCAGCACCAGCACAAAGTTTAATAGACTCTTCGTACTGTGCCGTTGTTGCAGGATGTGAACGTGCAGAGGCAGAGTGGGGGTGGGTGTGTGAGGGAGGAAACTGTCTTCTCTTCATGCGTGGGCCCTTTCTGTTCATCTCTGTGCATTTTTTTTCCAGTTGATCAGTGTTACCCATTCAGTTGTTATTCTTTTTAATCCTCATTCCTGAAAACCTCAGGTTTTGTTTTCTGTATGCTGATCACACCCTGCGTCCATCTCTCATTCTATATGGGTTATTCACTTGGACTCGGATGTGTTTTTATACAAATCTATGAAGACTGTCCATTTTCTTTCATAGTGTTGATTATCAAAAGCATAGAGTACTACCCGAGCCAAATCTATAAGCTGGAACTGTGTGTGAATACCATTGTCATGAAGTTGTCATGGGAACAGTACGCGGCGGCAGATATGTGCTACACTTACTGCTGCTACATGTTACTCCCACTATAAGACACATGTCAGTTATTTTGTTTATTTTAAACGGTAAAATAATGATATCTGTTGTGAATTTCTCACTTTAAACAACAAATAACTGCTCCCAATTGTCCAAATATATCTATTACATGTGACACCATAATGAGTTGATCAGTGTTATTGAATGCTGTTTTATGTGTGCATGTGCAGGCGGAGTGTGAGTTGAATCTTTCCAGGAAGATGTCTGAGTGGAAACCATGGGAGCCGCTGACAGAGGAGCCTCCTACCAACCAATGGAAATGGCCCATCTGAAGACACCTATGTAAACTGTATATTATTGTCTGTCTGAGTGTGTGTGTGCGCGGGTGAACAGAGTGATGTACAAATAAAAGTCCTGCAAATATTTCCCCATTTATTCTCCAGAGTCTTTAATTCATAAACACAAGTAAACAAGACAATTACATTTTTACACATGTTTGTGGAAATAGTTGATAAATAAAACATGACCTGTTCTAATAACTCTGACCCCAACTGTGCTCCAGTGGTTTGGATTGCACTGGTGCACAGATCAAATCAGACCAAATCATCTGGGTGACTTAAACCTTCACCGCTTCAGAGCTCGATCATTTACATAACTCTGGAGCTGTGGTATGTTACATTGGGTCCGTTTATTGGATTCAGCTCTGGAAACTATTCATTGTCTGTGTCATAATGTATCCCTTCACAATAAAGTCCCTTTATTTAGTCAATAGTAAAAATAAAAGCGTTTAAGCTGCTACAGCCCAGAGGACGCTTCATGTAGTGTTCACTGAGCCACACATCCTTCATATACATCCCAACATGCTGTGATGTCATCAGACAGACAGAGGCACATGACAGCTACACAGACTTCAGGCTCTGACCTCCTGTGGCCCACTAGTGGCCCTCTGCAGCAACTGCAACATGATGGGATAGATGGGGGCGAACTCCTTCCCCTGCCGAGCCCTCACTGACTGCACGTAGGCCTCCAGAGCGCCCCTTAGGTGAACAGAGAGGACACAATATTACTCCTTATGACGACATCACATTTCCTGTTAATGGCTTTCAATGTGCAGCTATCCTTGCAAATGAACACAGAACATATCTGTTGTGTTTTTTTTCACAAGAACTCAACTGTGACTGTAGCAGGTCACATGTCTGCAGGCTGATTTTCACAGTGAGCTGAAACCAGCAGCTACCTTGGGGACAGCATCCGTCTGAACATGGTGTGTGTGTTTGTGTTGACAAAGGATTTGCATCTTAACTTTGAGGGGGAAATTTTATGTGAAAGAGCAACAGTTCACAACCAGAGGCTGAATGTTCTCCACAGTCAAACAGTGAGTGTGTGCACACTTTATTCATCATGACAGTGGTCCTGGAGATAAAACTCAGATTTAATATAACCTATTTATAAGTTATGTGATGTGTGGCTCGATGTGATTGGTTTGTTCAACAAGACACATGGATTCTCTACATTAAGTTTATTAAAGGCCTGCTCACACCTTCGCTTCCTGTTAACCTCCAATCTGTGTGAGCGAGGAAGCAAATAAAACATTCCTTTTCCTGGGGCGAGGAAAATCGCATTTTGGCATTGCATGGATTTAGACTTAGGTGAACTTTGACCTGCAGTATTCGCCGCGCATTTGCATGCGTGTGACCGGACAGAGCCGAGTCTGCACAGGCGCTCGACTGAAAGCAACTCTAAGCATCAATTTGTCTACAAGCTGCCTCCAGGCACTGACTGTAGATCGGCCATATTTCTGCAGCAGCCAGAGCCCAACACACACATCCCTGCAATGTGTGGTGAACCCAGAGCACCAGTGGTTTTGTCCATTACTATTCCTTTGACAGACAGGTGGCAGCACTGTGCTGTGAAATGTTGCAGAAGGCCAGTAAAGACAGTGAAGAAGACTGTGACTTAGTAAACATTCATGCAAACCTTGTAGGTTTTCAATAATTCCAAATGAACTGAATGACCATGTTTGTTAGATGAACGTCTGTGTGTTAGACCTGTGATGCACCAGCACTCCAGACGGTCAAAGGGATCTACCACTACCGACTGTTCATATTATTATTCAGCATGTTATTTATTATCAGTATTACCATCATCAACTGGTGTTGCTATCAATGCTGCTGTTATCCATAATACTATGATCTCCTCACTTGTATTATTCTCACTATAAATGGTAAATGTTCTATATTTATATAGCGCTACAGATTACATTCACCCATTAAAGGGACTCTTACCTTTGTTGCATTTGAGAATTACAGCACATTCAAATCATCCCGCCTTCCTCCAATGCCCCACCCCCTCGTTCCCATCCGCGGTGTTTTTTTGAAGAAACTTTATTTACAAGCAGACTTACAATCTACTGCCTCCGCGCACGCACGTGAGTTTTTGTTTACCAAAGCAATGGATTTGGTAAGTTATATACATTTACATTCACATGCCTTGATGACGCGGACCCGAATGCGCCACAAGAAGCAGACGGAAAACCTGCATGTCCATGCAGCAAACAGACAGGTCTGTCGGCCAATAAGGTCCTTCGGTCCGAAGAATTTTATTGGTTGAAGTTTTCACTAAATATTATGAGAGTGAAATAATTGTTTGTTTTTACTCCTGGTGGGTCTGTCTTGCATTTTAGAGTGTCATTACCTTATTAATACCAATTTAACCTTATCCAAAAAAAGTGTAAAAATGCAACAAAGGTAAGAGTCCCTTTAACAAACACATACAGTGCATCTATGGAATGGGGAAGACTGGGATGGAACAACCAACCTATTGGTTAGAGGACGACCGTCGACCATCACAACTCTTTTGACAGCTACACCAGTGTTCCTGCTCTCTTCTCCCCCCCCCCCCCCCCCCCTCCCCCGTCTCAACAAGGCAGAAGAATAAATCAAATCAAATTGAATTGAATAGGCAAACACAAGCAGGATGACAGGTTACCTGATGAGGGTGAGCCGGTCTCTCTCTGAGGGATGATCTTGCAGCCACTGGGAGTAACGGGCGACGGACCACTCTGCTCTCTGTGGGGGAGACAGCTGTGTTAGTCCAAACACTGTAGTCAGCCTGCTTCTATCTGGGCTCAGACCTGTGTGCGTGTGTGTGTGTACACACCTGGTGGGGCGACTTGAGCTCAGAGGGGGCTCTGTTGAAGAGGAAGTGCAGCAGGGTGCTGTAGGGGATCAGGTCACCCACCGCTGGACTGCTGGCTATCAGCTCGCTGGTCTGAAACAACAGTGGCCTGCAACACAAACACACACTGTACTAACACACAGTGTACTGGACACACAATGGCTTAGAGGACCACACTGCTGTCTTTGCATGGTTCAGCCTATTAACAGCAACCCATTGATGTTTGTGTTGATTCTCATCTACATTGGATCCAGACAGGGCATAAAAAGAAGTGAGGTTTTCGAGTTGGCCACAAAGCAAATGTGATTTGTAGATACTGGACTCAAACATAGAAAACTACAGACATTGTTCTTTAAAAGATCTAATATTAGAATTTCAATGTCAATCTTATAGGATCAGTTCACACAAATTTCAATTTAAAATACTGTTTCCACCACAGGTAAGGGGTCAGCCCCTGCAGCCCTCCTCCAGATCCCCAACTCAAAGCACTACATTTTTTCCTGTAATGTGAACGTGCCTTCTTCTGTATAAACTGACCCTTTAACAAGCACCAGATTATGAAGATCATTCTATTTCACTTTGACCACTACAGAAATGTTGATGTTCAACCTAGTGTTTACAGTAAAATCAAAGAGGATTGTTATGCATGTTGATGTTACACACCTGAAGGATCGCAGCATTCTGTAAGGTTTCCCCAAGTCAGACACTCTCCTGCACAGAGGAGCTACTGCCAACTCCATCTGACACACACACACGAAAACAACTTCAGTTTGGTGAAGTCATGACCTCGTCACTGCTGAATCAATGAAGCTGCTTTCAGACATGCATTGAACTCCAGATAAACCCCTCACATTCTCCTGAGGGGCTGTTTGTGAGAACACAATGTCCCAGTGAGAGGCTCTGGACTTTCTCTGGAGTTTCTCTTGCCAGCCCCCAAATAAAATCTCCAGGATTATCCGAAGGAGCTCATGTGATAACACAGCAGGAGATCCTCGGCAGGATTCACCACAAGCGAGTCGGCCTGTTGATGACGTTTCTAGCACGCAACAGATGCAAAAATGAAAGAAAAAATAATAATAATCTAAGAGAAAACAATATTGTAGATGGACGCAGATGGGTATGTCAAGAGAGCTTTTGGAAAAGGGCCAACGCTAATGTTGATGTGCAGCAAACCAAAACACTTAGCAGCAGAATTTATACGTTACGTTCTGCCTCCTGCAGCTCCCATCACCTGACCGCTCCAGAGGCTTCGGTGTTGTTGTGAACGCGTCTGAGCGGAGAATCTCCTGCTGCGTTGTTCATGTGTCAAAGGCAAACTCCAGAGAAAGTCTAGACCCAATTGCTCGGACATCAACTAGAGATCGAGTCTACACAGCCTGGAGAGGAGCAGTCTGACAACATCCACCTCACCTGAGCAAAGTCAGCAGCCAGTCGCATCTTGCCGCCCTCTCCCAGTGGGCGCAGCAGGCTGGCGTGGCGGAGGAACAGCTCAATGGCTTTCTTAGCAATGGACTCAGTGCTCTCATAGATGAAATCTGTGCACTGGATGTGTCTGAAGTAGTCCGACATCACTCTGGAGATGAAGCCCTGCAGCTCCTTCATGTAGAGGGAGCATGGAACGTCAGGCTTATCAGGGCTGGACAGAGGCCTGCAAAATAAAAAAACAGGCACACATGCAGACACAAATTACGTTTAATCATTTGCATTTTCAATGGAAAACATCTAATTTTGTTTGGATAATGAAAACAAAACAACAGGAGGAGGTTTATATTATATATATATATATATATACACGTGTGATAAACCCTAGGTACATTATTTAGGTTTAAAGGGACAGGTAATGTACTTTAGTAGTTGAATTATGTTGTTAAATATTGTTGGCTTTTATTCAGTTTCTACACGTCGTTATGTTTCTTTTGATGTGTTTTAGCTTTCTTAGGTTCCCTGAGCCATAAGAGAATTGTGTCCCCAGAGCAGGGCGATTCAAGCAGGGGACGAGTAACTAAATTAAAAAGTTCCTGGTTCCTCCAGTCAAAGCACACTTCTGGGCCCCTGGGAAAGACCTACCCTGAAAAGTCCTCCTGGTGGAGCGTGATGATAATGGCCTCTATGGAGTCGCTCACTGACTGCAGGAGAGGATGCACTGCACTGCTCATCAGGGTCTGCACTCCCTGAATCACACAGAGAAGAAGTGCATTGTGGAAGGATGTTCAGGAGAAACATGAGAAGGTGTTAGCAGCAAACCCAGACTTGACTACAGCTCCTGTGCATCAAATCACATTAACTACTGCTCATTACCTGCAACATAGGAGCACCCTGTTGCCATAGCAACACCTGTGAAGTCAGGTGAGCGGTAGGAACATATATATGAGGTCTGACTCCTTTCACCTTTAAGATATGAACACGCTATCAGCTGTGCGGATGTGTGTGTTTGTGTTTCTGGTGTGTTTTTCCGTCTCCACAAACATTGACTGAGATTAAACATCTGATCAACTAGAGAGTGTGAGTTTGTATGTGAGACAAGAATTCAAACCAGTTGGATGCAGACAGATTCCCACAACATAAACCTTGCTTTTACAACATGTGTAAAAATAATGCAATGAAGGTGGACAGCAAATTGATGATTGAAGTCGATTGATGTGTAAAATGAAACCCAGTGTTATGATTATTACCACAAAGTTCTAAACAATATTTTATGAATTGGCAAGAAGCTCCATTAAAATAATAAACCCACAAGCAGATAGAAGACAAACTAGCAACACACGTATATGCGCATGTAGCTTTGCTTCAAAGAAAAAATGAAGAATGTCAATGAAAATGAAAAATATATATATTAATGACTTTTTGCTGAGATACCTCCAAAGAAGAAGACAGGGCCTCTGCAGCAGCTGCTGGACAACCCCCCAAACCTGAAATAATCTGCAAATACAAAACACAGGAGGACAAAGATGAACAAATATAGAATAAACACATCAACAAATTAATACACTCTATTTGTATAGCACATTTATACATAACCCTTTTTTCTATGCAACCTAAAGTAACAGTTACAAAAGGCTGGCTCTCCATAATTCCAGTCTTAACTACTGGTTCAGGTCCACAAACTGAGGCACTACACAAGAAGTGACTGTCCCATATTTAAGGAGGAGACAAGACAAAAGGCAGGAACCACTTTAAAGACGCAACAAATGTGATGTGCTCTCTTTTACTTTAAATCCTGAATTTAGGTGAACATATGGTGGGACACCCTAACCCTAATTTCTGTTTTTGTCCTCGATTCATTTTTAAATAGCTGTCATGTATCTAAAATTGTACCACTTGGACTGAGGTCATCAGCCACTGGAGACTGGGCAATTTAGCTGAGTGCGAGCATGGATAATGAAGAAAGAAATGGGCCCGATATATAACCATGAGGAACACCAAAAAGCCTGTTCAATATGGAAGAAACCAGAAAGAGGAATGTTTGTGAAACATCAACTCAATATTACATCGTAGAACAGGAAGGCAGTGCGGAAGCTCCTGGATTATTAGGATACTGTTTCTTCAGGGTCTTGCTAATGATGTCCTCATAGCCCACTTTAACTTCTTTCCCTTGCTTTAATCTACATGTGTGAGCTAAGTGACATCTTTAAACATTATAAAGCTACTAATACATGGTTAGAGAAATAAAGAACAGTAGATGGCGGTAATGCACCTTGACATTGGTTGCCGACTGGCCAATAAACCGAACAGAAGAAATAAAGAAAGAAGTAAAAATCACAGTTGGATTATAAAAATATATTTCAAGGGTGGTTACCATATAATAAAAGTGACCAGACTTTAGCGCTGTAATATTTTTCTATGGATTCATCTATGGCAGTTGAAGTTGCTGCTTTTACATAAAGTCAACATTTGCAGGTTAATTCATCAGACAAACGAGCAGTATTTATTCCCACCTTGGAGACAGCCAGCTGCAGACGGAAGAGGGAATTGACCACAGCAACATTCCTCCTCTGGCCCTCTGTCAACGGACCAATCACCTGACTGGCATCACCCTGAGTACTTAACTGCAGACAGAGAGAGGTGTAAGTAATGGATTTGCTGATTTAAGAGACACACGGAGGTGGTGTGTGGGTTATATACAACAAATGGTATTTGAACAGATATGATTTCCACCAAGATGCACCACGTGACTCTGCACACACCAGCTGTTCAGACTTGACGCAGAAGAGTTGGACTGTCTTGGCAGCATTCTTGGCCACAGCCAGGGAGAGATCTGGATCTACCGATGCTACATTCAGCTCACTGTAAACAAACACACATAACATCCCATTACAATAATGTAACTTGGTAAAATAACAAATACAAGTGGTACGCTTTGTACAAAAGTAAACTGTGCATTATCTTTTAAAAATTAGTAAGGAACCATCTAATTTGTAACAACTATGGATGTACCTGCAGGTTAGGGAGAGACCACTGTATTTTATGGCAGATTAAGAAGACAGATTATAAAAGTCAGCTGGTCATACAGCATCTGTAACCCTCTGGATGCCAAACGGCCTGCGAACAATTTTTGCAACTTTCTTTTATGATTGGCCAAGAATAATGTGCAAGGAAGTGGGCAGGGTTACCTCTTTCTTCACACAAATACTGTCACTTTTCATGAGCACATTTAAGTGAAGTAAAAGAAGAGACTTTCTCCAGTTTTTCAGTTTTACCCATCAGATTTTTTTGGGGAAATAGTCAAATAATAGTGGTGGCTGCTTATTCACAGGCCTTGTTCCAGGACTTTCAGGCTATAAATCCATCTTTGAATAAATGAACATCGTTTTATGAATGTGTAAGCGACAGATAATGTCTTGTAAGATAAATCAAAAGCCATTAAAGACTGTTGATTGACAAGAAGAGAGTGCTGCCACTCCCAGTAAGTTTCTGCTGTGACTCAAATTGCCATGTACTGTACATGCCTGCTGATGGTCTTGATGATGCTGTCCAGCTCGTCACTGGAGGGCGGGTTGCGGCCCCCCATCGGGAACACAAGGTTGATGGGATCAAACAGGCGAGAGAGGGACTTCGAGAGGTAGGCTGCTTCATACGGCTGGAGAGAGACCTTCAGAGCCTTCTCTGGGCTGCACACACATGCACAAAGAAATTGAAACAAAATCCAAAGAGAGTCTATATTCATGTAAGTCCAGAACATTTGCGTGCACACATACAGCCTTGAGGGAGGTTAAGTTTGGAGGATGTTTAAAACTGAACTTGAAACATTTCTTCCGGAGTGATAAGCAAAGAGCTGTTGATGCAAACATTAGCTACGTAGCAGTAGCACACTTTCAAATACAGACCCCTATGGAACTATTGGAAAGGCAAGGGAAATTCCTTTGTTTTTGGATTAAAGATACAAGACAAACCTGAGACAAGTTGCTGGTTACATCTAGCTGAATTAAATAACTACGCAAATAGAAACCTTTAGTGAAAACCCACACATTTTCAATTGAGAAACAGGTGTGAAGAACAGCTCAGATGTTGCCTTTGACACTACATATAGGCCTACACAACAATAAATGTGTTTCACCGCTAAAAAGTAAAGGGGATACCTGCATCAAGACACATTGATGACAGATTATGATCCAATCCAATTGTAAATGCAATTGCCACATACAACAACTATGTATTCACATGTGACTGTTTCAAACCAGCTAAGTCCCGGCTGCTGGGCATCTAGCAATCCTATCCTCAGTCCTTTTAATTATTATTTCTCTTATTATTGTTAAGAGAAATTTTTTTTCTGTGAGTCGGTTCACCTGTAGTCCTGTTTGCCATGTGTGAAGAGGTCCTGGCTGTCTGTCTCTGTGGCCATGATCTCAAGTGACACGTCCATTCCTCCGCTGCTCGTTAGAGCCCCCTGCAGGCTGGCGCTGTACTGCTGCAGGCGGCGCCACAGCTCATTGTACAGTCGTAACAGTTTGGGGTACTCTCCTTCAAATGCTTGCTTCAGAAAGGATGAGCCTAGGGAGACAGAATTGAAGACAGGGGTAGAGAAAACAAACATTTTATTACAAAGTGATGCCTGGAACCACCAGAACGCCGCCTTAAGAGTAGCCTCACAAGAAGGGCCTTGTTCAGGAAAGGGACCAAGAACTGTAAAAGCTTTGTTAAAGGTCACTGTTTCAGAATACCTCTACAGAGACAGAACAACCTAAAGGCAGCAACACTTCATCAATCGAGCTGTTATAGTGCCAGGGCTAGATGGAAGTCTTTATTGAAACCTGCAGGGAGGTTGTTTATTACAATAGAAAATGGCAATTTTATCAATTAAATTTACAACACAACAAAGTGAAAGAATTCAACTATTATATCTACTTGCTCCAACTATTATGTCTACTTGCATAATAGTGCAAGTAGACATAATACTTGCACTATAGTGGCATCCGATCTTGATGGTGGATCATGATCTTGCTGGCTGCTGACCAGAGACTATGATTGCAGCAGGACTGCTTGACATATAGTATTGTTATATAGTTATCCTTCAAAATGTTTACCCTCATCATTGCTGCTAAAATCTTTTTCTTGATGATGTTTTCCTACACTTGACATCTATTGCACTTCTGTCCGTCCTGGGAGAGGGATCCCTCACATGTGGCTCTCTCTGAGGTTTCTACATATTTGTTCCCTGTTAAAAGGGTTTTTAGTAGTTTGTCCTGACTCTTGTTGAGGGTTTAGGACAGAGGATATGTCACAATGTTAAAGCCCTATGAGACAAATTGGGATTTGTGAACATGGGCTATACAACTAGAATTTGAATGATTGATTGATTGATTGCTCCAACAAAAAAAGAGAGGTTGAAACATGTTAGATGTGTTTGTTTTTTGTAAAGCTGCTTTGACAGACACAGAAACCGTCGACTGATCCACTTTGACCTCCCTCTTATCCGCTGTCCACTGGCCATGAGGCTATCAATGTTCTAAATCAGTGGATACAAACCGCTTCCTGCTAAAACATACGTTACTGACACGCTCTCAGCACAAAGGAAGTGTGATCAGAAGCTAAGTATGGTAACAAGCAGCCAAATGCGCCTTTCCTGTTCTCACTTTGTTTTTCCCTGCAATCAGACAACTCTCTATTGAGATCCTCCATATGATGTGTGCGTGTGTTTGTGTGTGTGTGTGTGTGGGAGAGAGAGAGAGAGAGAGAGAGAGAGAGAGAGAGAGAGAGAGAGAGAGAGAGAGAGAGAGAGAGAGAGAGAGAGAGAGAAAGAGAGAGAGAGAGAAAATATTATTCCTAGCATTATAAAGTCTTTCTTTTCTTTGAGTCCAGTCCCCACAAGGATGCGTATACACCCACTGTTCATTTCGTATTTACTCATTTGTTAAGGGGGAAGGGCATATCATTTGTTTCACTAATGACTTTAAGAGAGACACAGCTGGAGAACAAGGGACGGATAATTTGTGAGGTGAAACTACAATCAGTTCAAAATTGTTCAATTCCTGAGAGGCACTTAGCATCAAATCAATTTTCCTGTGTGCCGCAATCACTGACTTAACTTTGGGATTTGCTTTACATTGGTCCTGAGGAAAGCAAAAAAGGAAAACATGTTGGAATGCATGGATGCATTTGAACCAAACTGTCCACAACAGGCAAGTGGACTTATTCTGAGGTGCACATCCTGTTATTAAATTAAAGTTTTAAATCCTCTCAGCTACATCAGTGAACAAACAACGGATCCACATAAGCAGACTGAGCAGATACTTTCATTTCACTAGAAATTTCTCAATTAGCAGTTCTCAACTGTGGATTCATGATGATATCACAGTGAGTGAATGGCAAATGGTAAATGGTTTTGTATTTATATAGCGCTTTACTACTCTTGATGACCACTCAAAGCTCTTTACAGTACAGTTTTACATTCACCCATTCACATACAGTGCATCTATTAGCAGCACTTTGTTGTTCTATGAGGGGAAATTCAGGGTTCAGCATCTTGCCCAAGGACACTTCGGCATGCAGATGGGTCAGACTGGGGATCGAACTGCCGGACAGACACTATTGATACCAAAGGAAGTTTGAGGTAATTAATTAGTGGGTTAGGATTTGGGTTAAAGGTTTTGAAAATGTTCATTATCTGTCATGTTTGACTGGTGTTACCAGGATGGGATAAACCTTGCATGAGACCCCCCCCCATTGCCGCATACCCAGATAAGCAGCAATGTGCCGACAAAGGCAGACAAAAAAGACTGCGAGCTCGAACGCACATTTTAATTACATGTTTAGGTGAGTAACACAAAGTAAATGCTACTCTCAATTGTTTATAAGAGAACTCAGTTGGGTGGACTGCACAGGAGCCTACGTGGTCAGCGTGGAGAAGGGCAGCAAGTCCATCCTGTGGTCTGACATGTGATTGGCTGAAGGAGACAGAGACTCTGACCAATGAGAGGACAGTTGATGAAACGTTTCATCATGTTGTTGACACAGACTGAGGATCAGCAGATGCCTTGTTCTTTAATCACATGTTCATTATGACTTGTTTACTTGTTGTTGTACCACACGTTTTTAGACTAACTCCATCCCTCCAGGTAGCCAGTTTTCTTCTGTATTACAATATTGGACTTTCTGATTACTTGATTACATATTCTATACTGCATCGACACACAACAATAATTGTGTGTTGATGCATGGAATGTAGCACAGCCCACCAGCGTCTTTCTCCCAGCCCCATTGATTTCCTGCTGTTAACTGAGCTCTTGTTACAGCCTGCTGATTACGGCTCACTAAATGAAGCGTCTCACTAGTTGTTTGTGCTGCTGGTGGTGGCGCAATATCCATCCACTGTCTGTCTGAAAGAAACCTTTGCTTTGAACATCTTGGGCGGCTGTTGCTGAGGGGTAGAGTGGTCGTCCTCCAACCTGAAGGTCGGTGGTTCGATCCCCAGTCTGAACCATTTGCATGCCGAAGTGTCCTTGGGCAAGATGCTGAACCCTGAATAGCCCCCCATAGAATAACAAAGTGCTGCAAGTAGATGCACTGTATGAATGTGTGTGTGAATGGGTGAATGTGAAACTGTACTGTAAAGCGCTTTGAGTGGTCTTCATCAGACTAGAAAAGCGTTATATAAATACAAATCCATTTACCATTTACATCCTGGAAGTAATTCATCTTTGCTTTGAATTAGAAGCTCTGACACTTAGACACTCCGCATCATTCAGGGGAGATCCAATCTTACCTTCAGTTGCTCTGTGAAACTCCTCACTCAGTGTGTTGGTTACATCTGTCCAAAAGGTAAAGAGGATATCAGGCTGACCCTCCTGTCAGGTAAACAGAAAAGAAACAGTAGCAAGACTTTAAGTGATGGTAGATGTGTTCTCACCCTAATCTCTACTGCCATTGCTGTTGTCTGGTTTCCAAATTAAAATCACATTGATTGTGTGCTGACGATGGTGCTATGACCTTAAATAAATGTATACATTTCCCTAATGATATAAGATAGTTTAAGACTCTTTCGGCTGTGTTACTACTGTTTGGTAGTTCACTATCTGTCATACTGTATATCCGAATCAATACTGCAGCAGTCAGTGCATAAATCCATCAAGCACCTTCTGCATAAATATCATAAAACCCGTCAAAGCATGTTCAGCGTGGAGGAAAGGGGCCGATAGGTGTTGTCATGTTAACATGGACACCAATGCCTTGGTTCAACAGACTGACCCTGTCGGAGGAAAGAGCTTTAATTATTCAATGGGACCTGTGTCTGTTTGTGTGTTTGCTTCTCCAATGGAGAGCAGATGAGAGAGAAGCCACTGCATCCTCACTTCCTGCTCTGTCTCAGGTGATCCTCCAAGTATTCAACCATGAACAAACCCAGGACACATTGAGGACACATCTGAGATCATCTGATAAATCAGACCCCATTCAGAGGTGGTCTTGGATGCATACGGTCACATTCTTTGAGCTCTGCGAGTGTGAATTCTTGCACTTCTCAGATTGACAATCTATTTGTTATCAACACTGACCACCACCTATTGATCGTCTATTATTACTTAACAATTCAAAAGAGTAATATTTTATTTCACAGTAGAGCTGAGCATAGCACAATGATATGCTCAGGCCATTCAAACGTATCTCTTTCTCTCTGCTACAGAAGAACTAGACAAGCCTGAACAGAGCCCTTACCCAAACCCAATCCAACACCTTTGGGATGAACTGGGACACAACAGATCATCCAACAGCACTGCTGGACCTACTGTATATGTCTGAAATGGAGCAACTCCCTGGTTCTAACATCTGTTGGGAAGTGTAAAACCAGAGCCGGTTAAAGCCATGAAATCAAACAAGATTTCAAGCAGCATTTGGGCTACATGCTATTACATTTTCTTTTGAAAAAGTATCAACTCTGCTATGGATATGCCTGGCATCCATAGAGCTGCTATAATAGAGAAGTTTGGAAACGCTGCCCTATTTCAGTCTGAAAACTTTGGTGGAGCATTTTCAAGTGTTGCTGACCCTGTTTTCCTTGCTAACAGTGGTTGTGCAGTTAAATTTTACATTTTACAATGATACAGCTACCTCCATGCATAAGAGATTAGATATTTTTTGAGCAATCAGCAACAATTCCTGTGTCCAATGGGACATGCATGCCTTTATGTTTGTGTGGATGTAGCCATAGACCTTGTAACAAATCAAAGATGGAAGCAGTAGACTTATCACACAAAAGGTCTATTATCCAACTGTAACATCAGGAAATCAATTGTAAAACTGACAGGGGACCACAGCCTGGCAGCAGCGATTGCAGTAATCTCACGGAGTGTTAATAGCCAAGCAGCAACACTGAACATTCACAGTGTAGCTGGGAATATTTATCCTGCTGAGAGCTGAATGAAAGGAGTGACAATTATCAAGAACTTAAGAGTGAAGGATCTTCTTTAGGTCTGTTGATCATGTCTAACTACCGATGCTTTTACTGCTCATCAAAGCGAGCGTTTTTCTCCTCCTGTACAATAAGTGAGTGGTGAGTTAATCACATAAAGGAACCAGGAGAAGAGGAGAAAACAAGGCAGCTTGGACAAAACTGATCTGTGTGTCTATGCATAAAAATGCAGTGAGGATGTGAAATGTCTACATTTGAGGGTTTATTCATTTATGGTACACTACACTCATACAGCATATTATTATCCACATGAGTTACAGCTCATTTATCAGATGGATGCTTCTCTTTCGCTGCCTGTCCTTTGTAACAGAAACACAAAGATCTGATAGGATTTGCTTTGTTTAACTGATATGACTGCTGACAGCGCGACTGAGTCTGTTCAAGCATTTTTCTGTGGACACATGGCATGTAAGTGACAGTGCAGCTGCACTGCTGAGGAGCCTTGCATTTAGACATGTCATTAGGTCTCCAACTCACATCTCCATCACTGGGTAATTTGTGAGAGCTTTGTTTCCATAGTAACAGTCTACCGCTCTGATTTGTACAACTAGGTTTCAGTGGAGGTAAGAGAGTCACTGATGGTGGTCATGATGATGTGTTAACCACTACCTTGATTATGACTGTCTGTCTTTATCTGTAGAGAACTGCCTGTCCAAACACACAAAGCAAATCTTAACAATTAGTAATATTTCATCTTAAAACTAATTTCACTATTTTTACATTTCACCACAAACTGCTCCATCCTTAACCTTACTCTGCACCATAGAGTGTTTATTGAAAGACTCTGTACACAACGCCCAGCACACAAACAATGCAACAGTGACAGTACATTGTAGAACTGTTTGGGGAGGACTCAATAATGACAAGGAATACTTCTGAAGTAGTTCTCGAGGATTACCACAGGCCAAGCAAAAAGCTCATTCAAAACAGGTAGGTTTAGAACAGGCACTGCACTAGTACAAACAGTGATAGAATAAATAATAATTTGAAGTGACTCTTTTATCGAACAAATTTAATGTAAAAAGATGGATCCATGGTTCTTCTTCTGAGTAAGAACGCACTGACGATATCGTCTTTTTCATTATTAGTGCTTGTAAAAACCTGGTGCCTACATTACCCACAGTTCAATACAACCACAGATTGGTCAGAGATATCAGTGTGTTCGTAGCAGATACAATAACCTGGAGATTCTAGTCTGACCAACACTTCAAAACTGTGGTGTTTGGTGTGAGCAAAATTTGTTTCCTTACAATAAATGAACAAAATTAAATTGTACAAAATGCCTCCTTGTGTCTTAAACGATGCATTCTAACTTTTTTTTCATATAAACTTTTTAAAATGTTAAAATATCTTTATAAATCTTCTAATACTAAAAATGAGCTGATAACAATGAGAAGCAGAATTACCGTCTGTATGGTATAAATAACTAATTTGGTATTTTATAGTCTGCTGTAAAATGTGTATAATGGGGACCTGGAGGAGTCACTGTGCTGTGTGTGTGGATATGTTGTTATTTTTTGTAAAAAACAGTTTCACCTACACGGCTAAACTGGCGCCTTGACACTGTTGTCTTGTTTGCAGATGGTAATTCATATTCTAATAGCAGAACCTGAGAAGTGGCATCAACCCACCTTGCTGATCTCATCTATGAAGCAGACATGAGTGACAGGGTCCCTCTTCTTCATCAGGACCTTCTGTAGATGCTGCACCTGCGAACACGCAGCAAAGGAAACTTCACACCTAATTCATCAGCCCTGTTGGCCGCCTGGCTTTCGGTTGGAAACGTGTGATTCAACACTGCCGTAAATCAGAGGCCTCGGGGCAGCTGCGCACCTGTCTGCAGGCAGCGCATATCTGGTCCATCAGCTTCTCCAAATTGGTCCATAGAGCAGCACGGAAAGCGGCTGTGTTCCCCGGTGTCGGCAGCACTGCTCTGCCTGGAGCTCCTGAGGAAGGAATTCATTTATTAATGTCTTTCATTTACTGTTCATTGTTGTTGTTTTTGTTACTCAGATCCCGATGAAACCAGTACCACCATCATCCCAGGATTTCATGTTTGACCATTATTTGACTCTTTTTAGCTGATTTAGAACAGCATTTCAGATTCTTAGAACATAACACAGGAAGGAGAGCTTTTCTGACAAGTCTATTTTAAGATAAGAAACATTTTTACCCTGCGGAGCAGCTGAGCTGGAAGCAAGCTATTGTTGTCTGTGTGTGTGTGTGTGTGTGTGTGTGTGTGTGTGTGTGTGTGTGTGTGTGTGTGTGTGTGTGTGTGCACACGCACACACAGACAACAATATTACCTTTTACTCAATTAAACATTTGTATTTGTGCATTATTATATTCACTTCCAGTCTATAGGTGTTTTTTTTAACCTTTTTTTCCCTCCTTTTCTCTTTCATAACTGGTTTTTCTATGTGGGTCAGTACAGTTTTTCCTGATTCTGATTCATAGTAATGAAGGACCATGTCCCCCAGTGCAACAGCTTGGTGCATTGATGTGTGCACGTGGGATTTTCTGACACAAAAAACTAAAAAAGGTTTTGGGTTCTAAAAAAGACGAAGATACATTTTGCTAGGTTTATTTTTTTATTAAGTCACAATCCCAAAAATGGTCTTAAAATGCCAGCAGTGGAATCCTTATCCTAATGAGGGCTGTTATCTGAAAATACTTTCTTCATTAATTAGAACAATGAAGTGGCTGCTTCATCGGAGCCCTGAAAATAACACAAGCCCTCCAGCCAGAATTGACTATTCTCTGTGGCCATGGTATAATAATCTATTTTGGATAAAGCCACCCGATGAACTAGGGCAAATTACAAGATGCAAAATGAGGACGATGTAACCAGTGTGTCTTCGTCTGTGTGTGTGTGAGCGAGAGAGAGAGCGAGAGTGTGTGTGCCTGTGCATGTTTAACACTTTGACCATATCCTCCTTGGGTCTCACCTCTGGGGTTGGACGGCTGTGTCAGGCCCTTGATGTCCAGAGCACTTGTGATGTTGTCCTGTATGTTGGTGCGGTAACCCCCCACCACACTGCTGATCGTCTCTCTCAAACTTCCCAGGTTGTAGAAGACCTGCAGGGCCGTGCCGACCTGGCTTGGATTCTGATCAACAAAAGCAGAGAACAAGACAAAGAGAATGGAAGTTGGCAATTGTCTAAGGAACAGAATGAAATCCACTTAATGAATCTGGTAATTTCACACAGAAAACACTCAAGAACAGAGGTGACGGCAGTAGCTAAAAATACACCTCACATTGTTTTAATGAGAGAGAACTGTGAATATGTGGCACAGAAAAGTCACGACAAAAAATGCCAACACTCTTTCTAGTAAATCACCAAAACATGTTCTGCTCAGCTCCTCCAATGAGAAGACGTTCTGTATTTTTTTGTTTGTTTAGCTGTGTATCGTAAACTAAATATCATTGGGGTTTGAATTGTTAGTCAGACAAAACATGCAAACGTCACCTTGGACTCTAGGATAATGTGATAAAATCTGACACTTTGATAAACCAAACTATAGATAAATGGAGGAAATGGCTGACAAATTAATAGATCAATTTTCTGCAGCTCTATTGTCTTTCCACACAGTGATAAGGGGAGAATAACAAGACAGTGTTCTGTCTTTCTTTAACAAGATGGATCTGTCCCGCTGCCGTATTTCAATACTCAAAAATATTCTCTCACATCATCATAGGTGAAGAAGAGGTTCAGTCACAGTAGGGAAGGATATCTAAAAATAATCACTGTAGATCAAAGTTATAACTAAAGAAAATACTACTACAAAAAAAAAATGTAACAAGATAAGAAGTCAAACTTTGCACTTATTGTGGAAAATATGCTTTTTAGGTTTCTTGTCCAGAGCTCCGTGTTAGAGCTACTCTATAGAGGAGAGGAAGAAGAAAGGAAGAGGAGAGGAGAGGAGCCTCTACGTGGGTCAGTTGAGCTCCTCCTCAACAGATGGGCTACAGGGTCTCTGCTGGCACAGTGAGAGCGTTGAGGTGAAACTCGCTCCCACTCAGTCCCGGCAGCACGTCCAACTGCTTACATAACATTCACAATAAACAACTTCCTGAGCTGCTATAAGAAGCTGTTGCTGAATCTACCCGCGTGCGTGTATGTATGCGTGTCTTTGTGTCTCTAGAGCCCCATATGTCCACACACATAAGACAAAGTGATAGAAGTTGTTAGCCAAGGCTACTCCAGCAGCGACCAGGATAAAAATAATTCTTCTGAGGGTTGAGTACACACAGGAGACAGGAGCATGTATGTGTGTTGACTTTGGAGAGAAGTGCAGTGTCACAGAATCCTGCTGCTTCACACAAGCACCTGCTTAGCTTCAAACTCACATTTTAGACAAAATACTGACACTTCCTGCACACATTTCACATTAAAAGCCCCACGTTTCAAAGGGCCACAATCCCTTCTTTTTCTTGACAAGCTGTTGTAGTGAAAGAAAGAAAAAAAGTACCAAAAAATAAGTATTTCTGTTCAACATTGAAAAAGTCTTTCTCCTTTGGTTTCTTTTTCATTGGAAACGTTACATTTTCACACATAAAAATAATTCACAGTAACCTCATTACCATTAATTTAGTTTATTGTGTGTTTTATCTCATTTTTGGCAAATTAATTATGGCCCCAAAAAATAACATGAGTGTGATTTTAGAAGTAAAAATCCCATTCACTTTCTGAGTTGAGATTGTGATTAAAAGCTATCATATTGCATAAACAAGGTTGTGAAACAATGTTATATGCTCCTTAGAAGTCAAAAGTCCATATTATATCCACTGCATTTTAGGAATAACATGTTTTATTCAATGTACAACGTCTCTGATTGGTGGAGCGGTACATTAGGTTTACTACAGGGCAACCATGATTTCTCATCCAAAACATGCTGCAGTTTGTCAAATGAGGAAAAGAGTTCAAGGATGGAAATCACTACAACAAGGTTAAATTCAAGAAGCGCTAGAAGTCATTCACTCTTAAAAATAAAATAAAATGTTTTGCTCTGAATAGAAAAAAAATAATTGTCTGAAAATTCAATGGAGAACATGAATGGAAAATTTATTAAGGGACCAGATCATTCTTAAATTGGGAGTTCACTGTTAAGCTATTTTAGGATTGAGCAAATAGATGATGATCCCACTGATATTGATTAACAGTGGAATTATCATTAAAGGTTATCTTTGATGAATCATGTATCTTAAGCAAATTCAAGTCTGTGCAGGTCGATTTTCAACAAATGAGGTGTTACCCAGTTGAAATAGTACAAAGTTTAGAAAGTCAATATGTGGTAGTCAGTGTTGATATTGCGGTGGTTGCTTCACATAAATCAATGTATGTGAAACACTGAGAAGTGAATATTTTTGGTTCATTATGAAACAAAAACAGGCCAGAGGACGTCAGCTGAGTAGGCGGTGCCAGAGTGGGAACATGGTCTGTGTGCTTTCTTTGTTCAAGCTGCAGTATGTTCACCATAGATTTTGAAAAAATAATCACTCAGACCTAATAATGTTCTAAAACTGACCTTGAAAAGGTTCATTTACTTCAGAGAGACTGAAGAGAGGCCAACACATGAGTCCTATCAAACCATTACAAACAGTGTGTGGCTCTGAAAGGGCTGTTTCCAGATTCTAAAAATGATGATGATATCAGGATTCTCTTGCAAGAGGCATGAAGCTTCAGAGTTTCTCCCACATTATTGTCAGGATAGTCAACACTGACAACCTCTGCTGTTTCTATTATGACAATTTTGTCTTTCTTTGTCTCTCTTGAGTCCCCCGACCAAAAAGCATTGCTGTAGAATCTCACTGCCGATAACATGACCCAACAACGCCTCCTTCCTGATTACCTGTTTTCTAATAAATGCGGAAAAACCTCCACTGCAGTCATTCCATTAGTAAAACAACAATTACATCATATAGATATCTCTGCTGCTTTAAGTCTCGCTTGGCTGAATTATGCTGTGTATTTGTTTGGTGAGAGAAACAGTCTTCACAACAGCTCGTCTCCTCTCGACAACAGCATCTGTAAAGACGTTCCATCTTACACTTGGCACAGAGCAGAGCCAAGCCATTTTCTTTGATAATTTCAGATCGACACAGCAACCATGTAGGAGATGCACTCACTCTCATCTGAGCACCCATGGGTGCAGTGGTGTTATAATCAGCTGCAGTCAGGAACATTGTTGATTTATTTCTATCTTGAGACTGCAGAGAACGATTGCACTTTTGACCAACAAAAAACAGATCTTAAGTCTGTGGTGCAGTATTTTCACTATACCACTTACAGGGGGAATTATCAACATAGTAAGATGCATGGCTTTTTTCCCTTAATAACTGTATTTTATATTTACTCGGGTTATCTTTGTTTAATATTAAAATTTGTGTGATGATCTTAATCATTTAAGTGTGACAAATATGCAAAAAAAAAAAAAGATCAGGAAGGGGGCAATTACTTTTTCACAGCACTGTATAAAGATAGGTGCACAACATCTCTGTTTATACACACACAAATGGTTTCCTGTTTCCTTTGCAGGAAAAGTCAGCCCAGATCAATCCACTACAAAAACATCACCTAGCTTTTAATGGGGGAAATAGAGATGGAACTCTGACTGGTTTATGACATGCTACACCAAAACACACCCATTTTTAATTAAGAGACTAAGAGCAACCCTTTTGAACCTCGCCCCTAGCACAGTGACTCTTTTTAATGCCATTAAAATGACCAAAGTAGAATTTGGCTCATCATAAATGTACTGGCTCTGTGCTTCTTATTTTGGTCTCTCAAAATGGATCACAATTACTCATTGCTGTCTGCCACGTAACATGAATGTAACTCGAATATATTACTTGATATACGTGGATGTGATTTGTGTCTGGGTAGCATCAGGCAAATTTTAGCAGACAATTGGGAGGAAGACATCAACTCCCATGATCCCACGCTGCTTCAGGATGTGATTAAACTAGGTCTTTTGTTATTGCTTAAATTATGAGACCTCTAATGGCTGAAGTTATATATTGTAAATTTAACAGCAGATTACCATTAGAACAGTTGAGATGAAAAGAGATAAATAAGTGAATTTTAGTTTGATCCACTCATTACTGAAAAAAACATCTCTGATCCCTGCTTACAACTGATTTTAAAGTCAGTTCCTGGACAATTCAATGAGACCAAAGAATACATCTGTGTTAGTATAATGTGTGTGTGCTTGGGTGTACCTGGATCTCCATGCCCTGCTCCAACAGTCTCTTAGCTTGGTTCTCCACCTCCAGTCTGGCTCTACTGATCAGCAGCAGGTCATTCTCAATTACCTCAATGCCGCTCAGATCCACGCCTTGTGACAGGTAGTCTTGAGAGAGAACAAGGACACAGGTCAATACGTACAGTACATACACAAACAAACAGACACACACACAAGAAATAGCATGTTTTTAAATCTCCCCTACATTCCAAAAGCTCCATATGCCCATAGTAATAAGTAAGTAAGTAATTGTATTGTTGACAAATACAAAAACGTATTTATCCACCATGTGGAAACTTGCCTTTGGTTTTATCATAAAACCAGTCATAAATACATTTCACAGTGAATCATGCCGGCATTCACATTCATAAAAACTCACAATGCACAATTCTAGACTTCTACACACTATATCACATCAAACTTCTATACAAGTAATTGCAGCAGAGTCAGGAACACCACCTGTTTCCAATTCTGCCAGATTCTAGTTTCATGATACCTTAAAGCTCGTAGGACAAAAGAGTTTTGATTACAATTATGTTAGTTATTATTAATGTATATTTTCTCCAAGAAGTTCTCAAACTCTAAGTGTACAGTGGATGGATCAGGAGTCATAAATACATCTTTCAGTTTTACTTCTCTGTTCATCATACTACTCTGCTGCTTTTGTGGCCTCCCAAAGATTGACTGTTTTTTCTGCTTAGTGTTGACGACCACATGATCGTGAAAGAAGATGCTTTCCACAAGGCCCTCATATAGTTTCCAGGACATGCAGTAGAAAACCCGGTGTCTTGAGAGACAGAGTGCTACTGTTGCTTCAACTCTTAAGGTTGGTTGGTATAGTTGTTGTAAATGGACTGCATTTATATAGCACTTTCCGTCTGTTTACGACCACTCAAAGCGCCTCCCGCTACAAGTCACATGCACATAGTCTGCTTCTATTTATAGACGCTCCTCTGTCACACATCCCATTCCCCCACTCACTTTAGAGTTCAGTGTTTTTACCCAAGGATGCTTTGACATGCAGACTGAAGGAGCAGGGGCTAGAACCATGGACCTGCACTACCTCCTGAGCTGCCCCACTGTATTGGAGTGTATTGCATTTCTAGTGTTTCAAGTGTCCATGTATATGCACAAGCAAACTGAATACTAGAAACAATATATTTCAGTTGAATACAACGCCACCATGAAATCTCAGAAACATGAGATTTCATGGTTTACTTCTCTGTACACACACATCCGTGTCTGAGCATTTAGACATTCACACTTAGCTTTTCACTGTTATGTGTTGGATCTGTGCTGCATCACATTGGTTTTGTATTTGAATGTTTAGAAATGTGAACACAACCATAATAACAAAAGGCAGATTATACCTTTGACATCATTTAAATATAAAATAAAAAGCAACCAGGCACAAAGTCAACAATATAACAATGAATAATGTAACCATATTCATTAACAAATAACAATGTTTCGTAAAGGATTAACAAATGAGAAACAAGTGTGAGGGGATACAAAGCTTTGTTAGCCTAGCAGCTTGCAAATAAAATATCCCAAAAAAAGAAAAAAAATGTAAACAAGGTTGTTGATAGATCAAATGGCTCGGTGAAGATGAACAGGAGAGATACTATCAAAATAAATAATAGATCAAATAATCGTATTAATGGCAGACAAACTGGACCAAGGTCCAGTTTGACAAGGTCCAGTTTGTCCCACAAGTTTTATAATGATCCGAAAGTTTTTTTACACAATTGTTTTACCCTGTTCATCTATTGTAGAGCAGTGTGACATTTTTTTTGCCTAACTGTCGTTGTCTCTTTCTTTGTCACACAGTGACAAGTCTGTCACAGTCAGATTGACCATCAGCAACACAGGGAGAGATACTGCCCAGTCAGTGGTCCGTCAAAACATCCATGAGGTTTTTATTATCCACGAAGACAGCCAGACTGAGATTTAAAATCTCTGTCTTTATACCTGAGTGGGCCACATGGTTTTCATCGTACTACCATACAAACCAGTAGCCAGTCAGATTTACCTTGAGCCTCAGTGTACCCTCAAGTTCGGCCTGTATCATTGTATCATTCATTACAAGGCAAAAACCCCTAATGACGCTAAGACGCAAAGGGGATTTATGACACATGACACACGGAGCTTCTCTCTCCAGCTTCTCCTTCCTCTTCTCCATCCTTATCACATCAGAGTAATTCATATCTCATCAGTACATGTTACTGACTTGACCCCTTCCCCGGAGTTTCAGTGCCTTATCGCCCGCGGATGCAGGGCCACAGCTGTGGCCGCACCATGGATTATGATTGTGGATCGTGCATCAGAGGTCGCAATGGTGGATCCAGTTCGGTGGATTCTGTATCGTGCTGGCTGATCGTAGTGGTAATGGAGGATCCTTTGTCCTGTTGGCATCGGATTGTGGTGGACCACGATCGAGGTGGCAGCTGATGATGGATCCTAACTGGCAGCAGTGGACAATAACTGTGGACTATAGTGGATCCCATCCTGATGCTGGATCGTGATCTTGCTGGCTGCTAACCAGAGACTATGATTGCAGAAGGACTGCTTGACATATAGAATTGAAGTTATCCTTCAAAATGATTACCCTCATCAATGCTGCTAAAAACTTTCATCCTGATGATGTTTTCCTACACTTGACATCTATTGCACTTCTGTCCGTCCTGGGAGAGGGATCCCTCACATGTGGCTCTCTGAGGTTTATACGTATTTTTACCTGTTAAAAGGGTTTTTAGTAGTTTTTCCTTACTCTTGTTGAGGGTTAAGGACAGAGGATGTCACACCATGTTAAAGCCCTATGAGACGAATTGTGATTTGTGAATATGGGCTATACAAATACAATTTGATTGATTGATTGATACCTGTCCTTCGGTTTCTGTTGCACATGTTAGCAAGCGTTTGCTCTAATTCAAAACATTACTGATTATTGTTTCACGGTTTTTCCATGGACACCAGGGGATGGTTTCTTGAGATGACTGACTGGTCATGTAATCACTTACACAACAATAGCTTAGTCAATATCGATCTTCATCAACACGTCTTCTTTGTGATTAAATTATCACATTTCTGATATTACACTGGACAGAGAAGATGACAGTTGGACTCCTCAGCTTGACAGATTTGTCAGCAGCACTTGTTTCCGAGAAGCACATAGCACTTCTGGCTGTGTGTTGAACATTCCCATCCTTCTCTGTTCGTTCACACAGGCCTGGATGTAAAGTATATTAGAGGAAGATATAGTGCCTGACCTCGCAGCCTCAGCTTGCTTTGATATGAAACTGGAATTTCATAAAACAGGTCATGAGCACCTGTAGCAAACACTTGAGATCTACCATGACGATTCTTACTGCAGTGACACTTAAACTGCTGCCAAAACTTTTTAAACTAAGCTTTTAGTCAAGTCCCCAAGCAAATGTATGGTCAATGCTGAAGATGGACATCTATTCAGAAAGAAAAGAATATTAAAGTAGGAGCTGAGATGAGCATGCTTGATTTGGAAGACAGTGGAGTTGTGATGGGCGAAGACAGCACACAGCAGAATAATTAATGTGTTACTTAACAGCATGCTGGTGCACCCTTTTTACTTCCTACTTCATAGTATGATTTGAAATTGTAAAGCTTCAAGGAGCCAGTGAGGAGTACCCAATTAGAGAAAAGGAAAGCACATCAGTCTATGAATAAAATGTGTGTATAAAGTGTATCTTTGTTCATGTCATTAATACGACACTGATTATCATACTGAATATAGTTTTATAATTTTAATCATTCAACCTGATTCTGAACAATGCCAGGTGACATCTTGTTAAGGGGCAAGTATTTTGTTTCAATTTGACCTAACAATTCAGAAGAAGGCTGCAAATCTGTCCAATTGTAACTTTCAGTTGACACAGAGGCAGTGGTAGTGTTGCTAGAATCAGGGTAACGTAGCATTTGTCAAGATTATTACAAATAATATGCTAAATTATTTTCTAAATAATATTCCTATGGCCACGAAAACAGCTCCTCTACAAACACTTAACCGTAGCTGCTTTGAGACATGCACTGAAATCTGAAGATCCAGCGTACTGTGTTCTGAGGAAGTGCATGTGTCTGAGTGAGAGGCTCCGGATTATCTACAGACCTGATCCCCTAGTATGAAGACACAAAAATCAAAAAAAAAATCTAAAGAAAAAAATCTAAAAAGATCTACCCGTGAAAGTCAATGCGTCACTTCCTGCCTCTGTCTGCTGCGACCGGCTGCTTCACCTCTCGCCTAAATAATGCAGAGGATTTGTTGCTGTTATGAACGCATCTGTGCGAGAACCTCCCGCTGGTTGTGCATGTGTGAAATCAAGTTTGGGTTAAATCCGGATCGAATTCTCCAGACCCGACGTCATGTCTGAAAACGGCTCTTGAAAAAAAATGTCATTGCAATAACATATTCTAAACCAGGAACTGACAAAGCAGGATTTTTTATCTGAGGTCGGTTAAAAAAGAACATCAATAACCAAGATTAAAGGTTTTCCACAGGGAAATAATGCTATTTATATCCCACTGTCACATTACTTCCGGTTAGTACTCAGCCATGAACTGTGTTTTATGTTTGTCTACAGGGTCATCTTTGAGAAATTACCTACAGAGCCAATAGAGTGTCAGTTAGGAGGAGATACAGAGGCAACGTTTTTGACATTAGTAACGATGCTATTACTAAAACACAACATGTAAAATGGAAACAAAGAAATAGTGTGCATGTGGACGTAAAATACAGTACATTTGACATTTCTTTTCCACCTTTTTGACCATGAGTTTTGGCAGTTATAGAATTTACTAGAGTCAATGTCCTCATACAGTATTTTATGCACTGTACACATTAATTATATTAGATTAACTAGCATGGGAAAGACTGAACAGATTTTACAAAGCAGCTTTCATGAGAAGCAAACAACGTATCCGCAGCTGCTGTATGATACCCTTTCAATATAATGTAAATTGTGATATACTGTAGATAGTGATCGGTTGACAGTGGAATAAAGTTGACAGAGAAGTCAAACGTAGAAATGTCTAATGTTTGTCCAACACCACAGAAAATTTAACTTATAACAACATTGAAAAACAGCTCTTTATATGTAGTAAATATGGATATGGTTTGATATGAGTATACGTAGTACACAAAGCAGCCAAAACCTTTAAAAGAAAACAGTTTGCTTTATAATCCTGTTTTGAGGCAATTATCTCAAAGCTTGCTGAAGATCTTTCAGCCAGGACTGGTGCTCTCAGGGCAAGAAGAAAGAGTGGTCATGTTGACATGTCATCCCGAGGATGCCTACTCTCCTAAAGCGTCTGGCTGCTCTGTTGTCTTTTCTCTATTTTATGTAGTAATCGTGCTGGGAATATTGTACTTTCTTGCAGTATTATGAGCACTGAAAATACTGCAATGTATTATATACACCTTCTTTCTGTGTTTCCATGGACAGCACTTTCTCCACACATACTAGTAAGATGAATGTCTTCAGTGGCAGCATTACTAACTATTCTGACCTGCCAGGTTGCTGAACTTGGTCCTCTCAGTAAAATGCAAAGTCAGGAGAAAAATGCTGTGGTTGTACTGTTAAAATACAGATCATAAAGTCATTGCAGTCCATACGGAGGTGCATTGAGACATGCTTTGGTCCGGCTGAAGTTAGAACTGAGGCCCAGAGCAATAACATTCATATGTCAGTGTCAGGAGAGAACAGACAAAAAAACGGGACTTTTGTCTTACAGGAATCATTGGAGCAGATTTGCAATGCTGGCTGGCTTTTTTAACATGGACATCCAACATCACTGGTAGTCAATTGTGAGCAGGAATTTGTACTAAAGAAAAGCAGATTAAATACAGCCTTATGCCATTTGAATGGGAAAGTGTGAACTGCAATGTATTTGTGTGAACAATAAAAGAGAAATTGAAAGAGTAGCTTAAAATGTATTTTCTCTACATACATGGCCAATCATTGCATGTGACTGTCATGTTGTTGGTTTCTGAAGGTTACAGATATAGTTGGATATCAGCCCCAAATTCCAATATCGAACAGGTGACAAGAGACACCTTTTCAAGATACAGTGCGATGATCAGTCCCACCTCTAAAATTAGAAACATGTTAGTTTGCAGTTGATTTTACTGATATGAATAAAACAGTAAACTGTACTTCCATGAAATCGAAACATGACATCTTTCTTTATCCTGTTCTTGTTCATTTATTTTGTCTCAAGTCCAACCCACTTTTGATTTCAGCCCTTATCTAAAATTATATGTTTTTTAAAACAGTAAGATAAAACAATACAGGGAAATCACACGCTCATTATGAGAGGAGAGGTGTGGAGTGTTAGCAAACCATTTTAGATGTGCTATTTGTCTAGAGCAGCACATTGTTTGCTCTTCTTCCCAGAGAGATGGAGAGTATTATCAGGCAGGTGGCGGGCTGAGACACAGAGGATCAGGGAATTGGACAGAAGCCACATTCAATTCAAAAGCAATCCGCTCAACGCCTCAACCCAAGTACAAAGCCTGCCAGAGACCACGATGGAACAGCTGAGCCCAGCATCCCTTTGCTTGTTTAGATATGTTTGTAAGAGAGAGGGGAAAAGGTGAGGTTAGTCCTTTTCTAACTTGTGTCATAATATGGTCAGAGGGATAAACGCACACGCACACGCACACGCGCACGCGCACGCGCACACGCACACGCACACGCACACGCACACGCACACGCACACGCACACGCACACAGACACAGACACAGACACAGACACACACACAGTTGTCATTTTCCTTTCTAGCTTCAATTGTTGTTTTAGTCTTAAAATGAGCTGTGGTCAGTTGCATTGGGGCTTCACATCTATCTTGAGGCAGCAAACAGCATTTGCACTTGCAACCAACAAAAACCTGCTCTTAATCCAATATTTCAGTGTTTAATCTTTAGAATTTGTATTAATTACCGATTATTTGATTAGCACAATTAATCAGCACATACATTTCCATCTAGCAAATTTGCCATTAAAAAAGCAATATATCAAGGTAAAAGTGAACCTGTTTTTTAAAGGGAATGGGAGACGGCACATGATTGATTTAGACACTACATGAATCCCTCTGAAGCATGCATCTGGTGCCACAACATTTCCATTGTTAAACTCACAAAAGTGGATTCAGACATGAACTAAATGATCTTGTTCCATGTGCTTTAGACCATGAGATTACATCGTCAGAGCCTTGTGTGTTGGTTCCCAGGGGAAACGTTGTGCTCTGCCACAGATGTGCCCGTTTTCAATGATGTGGAAATTCATTCAGCTCAATCTTCATTGGACAATGAGATGACCATTACCAATCATCGCAGGTGACCCATACAAGAGCCTACACATACCAACATCCAAACTATGACAGCTTTGTAATGCTTGAAAATTTTGGTGATCAGCAGAGTGGGTGGTGGATGAGAATAAGCAAAAAGTAGACAAAAGGTACAATTTACATAGTCAGTGGCTAGACAAAATACACCTACATAATGCATTATGGCTGCAGAAAAAAGGCTGGTAAAGAAGTTATCTGAAAACTGATGGTCACATTAAGGCCATTTTATCTCTTTGATGCGTTTACTGATCAAAGCAATGAAAGGGAGATGGTGAGTGTTGTTGTTGTTATTCCCTATTTTCCTGCCATCTGGCCATCCAGTCTAGTTCAGCTTTAGAGAAGGCATTAAGAGCAAATTCTCAGCAGAGGACAGTTTGGAAACTGCTATCTCGGTAAATGGCGAAATGCATGCCCCCACTCAAATTTATGTCAAGATAATGATTTCATTTACGAAATGAATTGACGGATAATTCTAGGAATATAAGACTCTATGTGAAAATACCTATTGGCTGTATGCTTGAACGTTTCCTTGCTTTGCTTCATGGTGGATAGAAGCTGAGTCACACTGGCTTTGCTGCAACTACAATGGATAAAATGTATTGCTACAATGTTTGAGAGCATTCAAGACCTCCTAAGCCAATTGATTAAAGTATAGTCAATTATTATTCAATTTTGTAAGGCTTAACCTTTGAAAGAACACACATTGTCTGACAACTATTTAGTCTAGAATGATCTGTGTAACAAAACAAAACAGAACTCTGCTAGAACAGAGCATGAGTTTTTTTGGAGCTTTCAATAAAAAGAATGTCTGAAACAGCTTCATGTATAAAGAAGCGGCTGTGCAACTGCACTGTGTCACAACTAGTGTAAACCATGATATGACAATGTGTGCATTTGCTTAAAGACACAATGAAATGAAATTTTACTTTCTGAAATCAAAACTGGATATAAGAGAATTGAGAGCTCAGTTTTTTATCATGTTTGATACTCATTCCCTATCCACTTCCTTCCTTACTTTGAACATATGTCATATTATGTAAGCACGGAGCACTTCACTTTTCATAAAAGGCCGGATATTTTGTGCTTCTTAAGGGTTTCCCTGATCACGTCTCCAACAAGCACCAACTCCATCAACATTACGACAGGGATCATCAACACCAACCTGGACTAACATCTTTGGCAATAAGCTTACAGTATGTTATAATAATCTTCTCTCTGTCCTTGTTAAGACTTATTGTGAAGCAGCTGAAGCTTATCGTAGCCTTATTCACTTACATTAGTTTATCAGAGGAAACCTAAATAATAAAAAGTATAATTTCCATATCTTCATTTATTAGTAACTATAGACAACTATTCCATTATCAGGTAATGTTTTGACTATTTTTAATGAAATAGCATCCCCAACAAATATAGTGTTCATTGTCTATTATTATGACACAATGAGTGAAAAGCATTACATTTCTAACGCTAACCCATTTTTATGGCGCTAAGATATGTACAATTAATTTGCCTTCTTATTTTAATCATTACTGAATATTTTTTAACTAATTAAATAAACACTTAATTGGGCAGCTGTGGTTGAATCAACTGGTTGTCACTCATGTGCACATCTCTTTGAAATAGCACAGCTGGTGACTAGACAAGGGCTAGTAGCCTTTAGGTTTGCCAGCAGAAAAAACATCATGTTGCAATTTTAATGCAGAAATTAAACCTTTATCGATATTCTCTGTCGCGCCATATTGGGCTTAGAGCAATTTTAGGTGTGAAATTGGCCTTTCACACAGCTTTGTCATCATTGTTTCGGGGAAAAAAGATTTTCTCGCAGTATGTGAGCTGTCTTCAATTTCTGTTCCTATCTCACATTCATGTTTGCTCAGAAGAATAAAGGCTGCAATCGTCTTTTTCTCCCTCTCCATGATCCAGCTATCTGGCATCTATTTCGCTCTCACTTAAGACTTGTTTCTCGAGGAAAACATGCCCCCCACTGAGTTGCACGTGACAGTAAAGAGACAGGATCTAAAAGGTGTTTCTCTGCTCACATGCCATAAGCGAGTGTGAGATATGAGGAGCCGAGATAAAAAATCGTGTGTTCTCGTTTTATCGGTGTATAAGAGTGCACACATGAAAACAGATTTGAATTTTTATTGAATTATCGATAACCAGAGCATATTCCAGGTAGTTGTAAACCTACTTGGCAATAAATAAATACATTCTGATGTGCTTCCTTTGACCAATGGTTCTGTTATTGTGAAGTTGCCCTTGATAGTCCATTCACTATCTACCTACCACTAGCTACCAGATAGGCTCACCAGTCAATAAGGGCAAAATGGTGACTGCTCCATTGGTAGCCAGACTGGGAAAATTAAGCATGTACCATCCGGCAGTTGCTATGCAAAAACAAACAGTGGAGGAGTGGCCAAAGTCCTGCGAGGGAGGATGCTGCCATTAGTATTGTCATGGCCACCTGTGCCCTTTACTGAGGGCAAACAAACTTAAGGAAATGTGGCGCAAAAAAAGACCTGTGTTGTCCTTGCATGCTAGAAAAGAGTTGAAGTTAGATAATGTTTAGCAACAAAGACAAAAAAAAGATGTGAAAGGAATGTAAGAAACTCCCTACAAATGAGGGGAAAATACGGTGTTCAATCTGTTTTATGAGTCCAATTAGTCTTGCACAGAGGTGTAAAAAGGAAAAAGAGAAGAGGAGAAGATGGTGTTAGAGTGGAGAGAAGGAGGGGGAGGGAGCAAGGGATGAGTAGGAGGGCTACTAAAGGCAGATCGAGAGAGGCAGGAAGCAGGACAGAGACAGACCAGCAGCGGAGAAGAAGAGAGGGGGAGGCAGAGCAGCGGTGTCAGTATCTCCTTCGTCTCTCCAGGCTCTGTGGCTGCATGCTTTCTATCCAGAAATGACTGAACAGTGTGGTGTGAGACCAAATGATGGACGGCTAAATGAAATCGGGGTTATCACCTGTGAGCACTACACCGCTTTAGGGGATTGAGATTGTTCAGCCCTTCAGCCAACTCCAGCAGACCCAAGGATCACCGAGGAATGGTCTTCATCTGGAGGTAAATTGACACACGGCACAGTCGTAGAGCAACACCGCTATTGGTGTGCCGACAGGGAGGCAATGTGAATGTGTTGCACGGAGGCTCAGTAAAATCAACACATTCAGCTCGAGGCAAACACACAGCATGTTGTTGAGCCCACGGGTCACGATTTTCAAGAGCAGATTCCTTTTAAGTGGTGTATAATTACACAAAATGAGTGGCTGTCAAACAACAAGGAACATGGCTCTTCACAAGCAGAGCTGATTTCACTGCCTCCCAAACAGACCAGCTCTCCCATTGTAGAAAAGCTCTTAGAACAAAAAACTAATCAGACTTCAGACAGAACTTGTTTAAAATTTGTCCTTAGTGAGGTCAGTTAGAGGACAGATATTTTTAATGTAACAAAAGATACAGATAAAGGAAGAGATGGCTAGATTAAATGTGTACTATTAAGCCATGAATTCAGTTTATGTAAAGAATCAATTTAGCTCATTTGTGGACTATACACAGAAGCAAAGCTAAAGGTAATCAGTGCAAGATCAGGTCAAGAAGAAGTCAGAGAGGGCAGAGGGAACACCTTTTATCCTTCAAAAAGCTACTAGGGCTGCACCCATCAATCACTTTATAATTTCTTGTAATTTTTTCCATTTTAACTGAACTAGAAAATAAGTAGATAACATGAAAAATTGACACATTTCCAGGGCACTTAAAAAAATGTGTAATTGTTACATATTGTTGTTTGTTTAATATGTTGGTGACTGTTTATGTATAGAAAACGAGTGTTACCAATGTTGCGTCATTTGGAACAATTACAATAATTACATGTTCTGATTACATTGACAATGCTAAACAATGCAGGCCTACTCACTTTCAACAACGAAGTAAATATTTAGGCGGACCTTCAGTAGTAATTGCTAGATGACAGTACAAAGACTATGAGCTCATGAAAATACAGCTCCCGTGCCCCACTAGAGTTTCACGCTTGAGCACACGTGCACACACACAGTCCTGCTGATAAAGAAATGGAATGAGACGATCAGAGAGAGAACATCCCAGTGTCTGCTTGATATTGTTGTTATTCGTGGATGAACATTAAACTTTTGTTTTAATCTCCAATGTCAATGAGAAAGGGAGAGCAAGAGCTTTGAGGCATAATCCAGAGGTTTCTGCAACACGGCTTCTACCACTCTATTAGAGAGAAAGAGGGAGGGACGGGATTTGCTCATCACAGAAAGAAGCGGAAAATGTTTGAGGCTGGATTGATTTACACAATATTACTATATGCTTAATATTGAGAGGATATGATTTCCATCAAAATCTGATTATTGCCGCAGCCCTAGTCTGGCTATGTGAGACTGCATGGTTGTAGTCAATGATATAATCAAATTTTAAGCTAATGGTGAAATTATGGAATGCCTTTCAATTTTGCTTAATCAATGACAAATGATTAACTGATTACTAAAATCTCTGCAAATGTTTTATCTGACACCTAACTCGGACCTAGGCCTCCTATTGGAGATATACTTTATGTAAATGCTACCAAAACCAGTCTTGAAATCTTGGCGTTTTGCCAGAAATAAGTAGGCATGCTGACGGTTGTGGGTGTTCCATGAGATTGGACGTGATTGGCTGGCTGGGTTTAGGTATAAAATTTTGCGTGGTTAAGGTTAGAGTATGCCCACAGCTGTCAACTTATCCCACACTCCAGTACCATGTTTTGGCCACAGGCAATGCATCTTCCTATGGAGGCCAACAACTGAAAAACATTGGGGGAGTATACATAACTACCTTAAAAGTTGTTGGAAAATACTACTTGAATGAGTAAGTGGCATTGCTATAGTGTTTACTTCAAATAGCACACAATCATAATGGAAAGTGTAATAAAAAATGTGTATACCGGTCAATAACATTATAGATATTAGGATATGTAAACAGGAACGGTAATTCATTCTTAGATTATAAACTATTCCTTGACCAATAAGTTATTGGTCCATTTCTAAACATAACCAACTTCCAAATTTTGTATCTACTTTCCAATCTCAAGACAAACCGAATCCCGAACTGTCTTACGAAGAAAGTGTGCGGCCTGTCTTGCAGAGATCCAGTTTTCAGCCCTCATTTGCTGAAAAACACATGATGAGAACCATCAAAGGCAAAAGGCAAGCATCAAAACCAATTTGCCATGCACACCAACATGAGCACAAGCCCTCACACAGACAGGCATCCAGTCCGGAAAGAGCAAGATACAAGGGAGGATTAATGAGTTAAAATTAGATGCCAGACAAATGACGCATTGTGTCAACCAGAGAGAAATTATCAGATATTAATGTGAAACATTTCTTTCTTTATTTTAATGAAATCTTTTATTCTTCACCTCTGTAGAATCGATAATGGATTGTAATGGAGGAAGAGCACAAGGGAAGACCGTGATGATGATGATGATGCCAAATGGACATAAAGTAATTCTCTGTTTCAAACAATTCCTCTCTCACAGCCTATGAAGGATGAAGTTAGTGTAAGAAAGCTGTGGATGTCCAAGAGTCTCTTTGGATGATCCCAAATGACTCTACATGACCAACAATCAATCTTGTGACATTTGGTGAAAGTCTGCCTCTAACCTTGGAGCCTACCATCTGCACTTTCACCCGTCAAACTTCTCTGGAATATGAAATCACAAACCTGACATGGTGCTATGGACCATATCGGGAGGAGCACCATCTCCATGGAGATAAGAGTGTGAAGAATGAGAACACCTGAAAAGTAGAGTAGTCGAGAGAGGAGGATTGTTCTGGCGCTGCCATTATTTTCAGGCGGGGATGACACTGAAAGCAGTGATTCAAGCACAACAGACAATGACAAGACAGAGGTCTGCATGAAAGAAAGCATTGATTGTATTTCACTGCAGTGATGTTGCTAACCACATGCCCCCCAATGAGGGGTAGGCGTGTTGCTTTCGGGGTTTCACAACCAGCCCCTACCCTTCGCCTGAGTGGAGCCAGTATTGCCATAGCATAAGTTCAGTGAAGTCTTTTCAAGTTTTGTCAAATATCGACGAGTTCAAAGAAGAATGGTACAAATCAAGTTGCGTTAACGACTGAGCTGGTCAAGTCAAACATGGAGGGATGTTTTGACCTTCTCCAGCAAATTCCTTGGGGCCACTTTGATAGCTGCTGAGCTGGAGAAGCGACTGCTGGGAGGGAGTGGTGAGTTTGATCCTGATATCTCAATTTGACCTAGTTATCTTTAGTCCAACCCATATGGGACCAATTGGTCCAACCACATAAAATAGTATTCTTGCATTTGGATTGTTAAGAGTAAGTAATCAAAGGGTTTCAAATGCCTTTCTGAGTAAATACCTTTCAAAAAAGAGCAAAGGGCAATGTCAGCAGCAAGCTCAGTGGGGTGGTGAAAGGTAAACAAACCTTTACTTTTTAAAAAAATGATCTGTTGGAAATGTATATGCAGCAGCAGTAACAATAACAAAAACTGTGTTCAAACTGCTGTCCAGGCGTCTTCCTCCTGCCAGGATAATGCACACATCTCCCATGCTGATCTCTGCAGCCACCATGAGCAACATGACTGTGATTGACACTGCTGACCCCTATGACCTTGACATGACCTCATCTGAGGCCGTCTACCCCATCAGCTTCCAGGTACTGGGAAAGAATCTCACACACTTCCTACATTGCTTTTCACTAAAACATGTTGCTTACGAGCAGGTCAATGTTTATTATATTTTTTATAAAAAATAAGAAAAGGGTTGAAAATTTTGAGACACTATGAATACATATTTTATAATACCTTGTAAGATGAAGATTTTCTTCGATGTTTTTATTAATTGTGGCTAAAAAACTTAAAGCCCTAGCATAATTTCCATCATGTTCTCTCACTATGTTGCTAGGTTTCTCTGACAGGCTTCCTGCTTTTGGAGATAGTTTTGGGTCTGAGCTCAAACCTCACTGTGCTAGTCCTCTACTGTATGAAACAGAACCTCATCAGCTCCGTCTCCAACATCATCACCATGAACCTGCATGTGGTGGATGTGTTGGTGAGTTCCGACCTCTTTTACCAGCTTTTTCAGCAAACAGCGATTTAAAGCGAACAGGGCCATATGTGGGCACAAGTGGTAATTAAAGGATGCTCTCATATATCAACTCAATACAAAAAAGCAATCATACTGTCCACCCAGTTTGCATATGGCTAATCTGATTACCACATCAAATACATCTGAACATACAGCAGTTGGGTGCTAACCTGAAACTATGACCTAGCCTTTCACTTACTGAGTGACTGGCAACAAGGGAGGGTCTTCAACTAGACGGGAGGGAACTCAAGTCATGTAAAAGTCAGTGAGTGATAAATACAACACGTGAATATTATCCGCAATGTTATCTAAACCGGTATTTGCCAGCATGAAGCAGTAAATGCAGTTACATCCAGTGGTGACCCTACCACAACAATGAGAATGGCAATACCTCTACACTGCTTTTTATTGCAGTAATAATTGCAGTAGTTCCATCTAAGGGACTCCTTGACTGTAGTATAAAAAAAATAATGAAGCCTAGAACCAGGTATGGACAGGGCTCTGACACAGGAGTCGTTCCCTGAGGCCAAACAACAAAAATATATGTTATAATTCTAGTATTGATTAAAGTGTATCAGCAATCAACGGAATATAGTAACACTGGTGTCGTATTCATATACAGAATGTATAAAGCAGGTGTTGATGGGGTAACAAATGAGGAAAACTGAAGCAATTCCATGATACAACCTGATTTTTGTATTGGATATTTTCATAAATTACAAATGTTAGTATGGCACAAAGGAATGCAATTACTGAATTATTATGAACCACAAATGCATTTTTTGTCTATCATATGTAAATTCTGGCAGAAAATATTTCACACTATACCTACTAACTGAATGCCGATTGGGACCAGATTAAAAATGGAAATTTGGGATGTGACCTGAATTCCTATCTGTTTTCAGGTATGTGTATGCTGCATTCCAATGACAGCTGTGGTGGTGCTACTTCCTTCAGAGGCAGACACAGCCATGATGTGCTGTTTCCATGAGGCCTGTGTTTCTTTTGCAAGCGTAGCTACTGCTGCTAACGTCCTTGCCATCACTGTGGACCGCTATGACATCTCAGTACGGCCAGCAAACCGTGTGCTTACGATGAGCCGGGCAGTGGCTCTCCTGGGATCTATCTGGGGTTTATCCTTTTCCAGTTTCCTGGTTCCCTTCGTGGAAGTAGGCTTCTTCATCAACTCTGGCTCAGACCTGTTGAACCAGACTGCTGTGGTCACAGTAGCTCATACAAACGAGTACTACACAGAGATGGGTTTGTACTATCACCTGCTAGCGCAGATCCCTATATTCTTTTTCACAGCAGTAGTAATGCTGGTGACTTACTACAAAATCCTTCAGGCACTTAATATTCGTATTGGGACTCGCTTTCAGCAGAACTTGCCTAAAAAAAAGCACAAGAGTAAAAATACTATCTCTTTAAGCACTGCGACACAAGCAGAGTCGACAGATGCTTCACAGAGCAGCACAGGAGTGAAGGCAGGTGGAAATGCACCTCTGGGCATGCGGGCTTCAGTGTCCGTCATTATTGCTCTAAGACGAGCAGTAAAACGTCATCGGGAAAGACGGGAGAGACAGAAGCGAGTCTTCAGGATGTCTCTTCTTATCATCTCCACGTTCTTACTTTGCTGGACTCCAATAACTGTGCTCAACACCATCATCCTCAGCACTGGGCCCAGTGATTTAACTGTACGCCTCCGGCTGGGCTTCCTGGTGATGGCCTATGGGACAACTATCTTTCACCCTCTCCTCTATGCCTTCACAAGGCAGAAGTTCCAAAAGGTTTTGAAGAGCAAAATGAAGAAGAGGGTGGTGTCTGTAGTTGAAGCTGACCCCACACCAAACAATGTGGTCATCCATAACTCATGGATTGACCCCAAGAGAAACAAGAAGGTGACCTTTGAGGACACAGAAGCAAGACAAAAATGTCTATCCACACAGGATCCGCAGTAATTCAAATGTATATATGTCAAATATGTGCAAATTGGAATTATTATACTGGGAGTTACACTCAAGAAAGTGTTTGAGGAAGATAATAGAGAACTGTTAATGCCAATTACTGTATAAAAAAAGATGGACAACATGGTTGCTCCCCAGAAGTGAAGCCAAAACACTTAGAAACGCCCCCTGGTGAATAGCTGCAGAATTGGTAACACACCCTTGTTGACGGTTCGGCCAACAACAAAATCCTGAGGAACTGCTGAGATAGTGGCTCATTCCCACAATCACTACTGTGCAGATATTATGGCTTTATGTATGTACAGTGGGACGAAGGGGAGATGTGTTGTCTGTTTATATACAGTGATCGGTTTTTACAAACAGAGAAATGACGATTTTTTTTAAAACATGGTAGAAAGACCGGGTCTACACTCATTAACATTGAAATTTATGTATTTTGGGCAGCTTACTAATTGTTAACTAAAATTATCACCACAGAGAAGAAGACATGGTGAGTTTCTGAATATCACTTGTAAAAAGGGAAAAATACCAGCATCTGAATGTACGCGAGTTCAAGGTGAGCACTTATAGTTGATAGTTATAAGTGGATGTCGTAGGCACATGGAGATGGTAACTTAATGCTTTTCATTGTGGGATGTTGTGTTGTGCTATCAAGGACAATTGAGTTATATCTCTGTAAGCAGCAGTGTGTGTTGTTCCCTGGTTAGCATAATATGAGACAAATGTACAGTCATAGAATACCTTGATATTGTTTGTCACCATTTGTAATAAACAACCCAAAGGTACAATATGTGTCAGTATTGATTTGCTCTCCTTGTTCTTCATATGGAACTGGATGCAGAGACAGAAAACACTAGTAGTGATTAAAAATAACTTTAAAAATTGTAACAAAAATTATGCTTTTATCCAAAAATGTAAAATGTTTACTCTCAAACCAGTGTGTTCAACTGCACACAAATTCTAAGTTGATATCAGCCCGAAAAACTTGCAAAACTCATCAGTCTAAATAAGCTATCGGTACTAGTGAGTCTTCTTTAGAACTCAAAGTGCATCACAAAGTAGATTGTAAAGATAAAACTTTGGCAACACCCACAAGTATAAGATAATTGATGTCAACGTAAACAAAATCTATCAGCATACAAAAAGTAACAACAAAGGTTATATAACCTTCAGGCCTTAAGTTCACATAAGTAAAAGTATACAGCAGAAGTCAATATGACTGCACGTAGAAGTAGAGTATATAGGATTATATGTCTATGATATCAGTTATCAATGGTTATATATATGATCAATTGTACAGCAATAGATCAATGGTTGACACTGTATCAATTTTAAGTGTTGGGGCTGTGCTTGAGAACACCAAGGACATTGACCTCATAATAAAGGTCTTTGAAGCCAATGGAATTTGTGCAAGCGTGAGTGTGCTTGCCTGCTTGTATGTGTGCATGAGTGTGTACGTGTGCGTGTGTGTGTGTGTGTAATGAGAAGTGGTCACTTGTCCTTGTTGACCTGCTGTGTCACAAATAATTCCTTGAGATAACTAAGGTTATTATGGCACATAGATACAGAGACTGGTGACAGAGACATGCAGTGCATCAATATCACTTTCCCTCTGCTGACACAAGAAGGACACACAGCTCTCAGAACCTGTCCAACCACTGTTAGACACAACAATCCTAACATGGCTGCTATCAATTATATAACATTGGGGCTTAGCAGGAAGTTGAATATAAGTGGAATTTTCCTTAAATCTGTCCTGAACATCAATACCAATACGCTTAATACTTGAGTCATAAGGTTGTGAAAACTACAGCCTAGTGGGTGTTAAACTCAGCCAAGCAGTCCAGCTGCAGTTTACATCTAGATTTGTCTAGAATCATACATGGTGTGCACAATTTAAAATAATGTAGTTAAATCTATTAATTATCTTTTTTTGGCACAATGGAACTTATCACGACAATGACATGCATTCATTTATGTATCAATGTAGGACTATCTCAGGGGCATTCTTATGATTAATGCTATCACAAAAATGTTTTTTTTATGTCACAGTGACCTTGACCTTTGAACACCAAATTCTAATCAAGACATCCTTGAGTCCAAGGGAATGTTTATGCTATATGGTTGTTTCGGATATATCGCGTTCACAAAAATATGAGGTCACAGTGACCTTGACGTTTGACGACCAAAATCTATTCGTCTTTGAATCCTTGTTAATATTTTTACAAAATGTCAAGAAATTCCTTCAAGGTGATGCTGAAATATTTTGTTCACAAGAGTGTTTTGTAAGATCACAGTGACCTTCACCTTTGACCAACAAAATATAAACAGTTCCTCTTTGACCAGATCTGCACATTTCTACATTATTTGAAAATATCCCCTCAAAGAGGTTTTGAGATATGGTATTCACAAGAATAGGGCCTCCAACCACTGGCTGTCCACAGAGTGGAAGCATCATTTAAATAAATACTTTGAATTCGAGATTTGTGACAAAGGTAGGATTCAGTAAAGGGTTACTGTGACTGTAAAACCGTTCAAAAGCTTCTCTGCTATGTTATTCAGGACCAGAGGAAATAGAGCTGAGCTACAGCACCAATATCTCACCTGGTGGTCAGAAAAGGGATTTTCAAAGTTGTGCTGTGCTTGCATGCCATGCTGTAGCCTATTCTAAGGCAACTGCAAACTATATCACTAAGATTATATGGATTGTTAAGGTTCAGTGCAATGATTAGCTGTCGGTGATGAAGAAGCAGTTCGCCCTAACTTCCCTTTTGGGACTCAACAGCAACATTTGCAATTTTTGTAAGAAGAAGAATTTCATGGATGTCCTTACCAAGTTCATTGAGACTCTGAGCAGCCTTGGTGATCTCTCTACTGCCTCCCTGGAGCTGACCCTGGAGCCTCTTGCTCAGGTACAAGATACGAATAATCCGCCGTAGAAGGTCACAGGCCACCTGGAGTAGGAAGAGAGAAAGGATTTCAGGGTGTGTGTGAAGCTAACTATATTATAAGTTAACTATATTTTGGGCAAACTTTCCAGGTTCAAAATACCACTAAAAGTGTGGTTGGTCTGTAGATGCTGCAGTTAGACACTGATGCTCTAGTTCTGGCATTCTGAACAAACTCTATTGCATATTTCTATTAAAACCATGCATTTTTGAGTGGAGCTCTTTAAAACAATTATTGGTGTATGCTGAGATAAAGTGGGGGACACAGCATTCTGAGCAAAGAATGCAGCAACAGTCCCTCTTTGTGTGTTGTAATCTGAGCTGCTCTGTTCTTTGTTGTGATGACCCGTCCAGTGGTGCGTGCATGTTGGTTCACGTGAGGGCTTCTCTGTGAAACCATTACCCGTACCATTACCAGTAACCATCTGTAAGGGATGCTAATGTAAGTAAAGCAAACGTCCCTGTAATGAGGCAGTGACAATTTTATTCTTCAACGGCATACCAGTGGGGTTGGGGAATTTAAAACGAGTTGTTTCACAAAAATACAGAGAGCAGGATTTTGAGGGAAAGTTAAACAAAATCTGAAGGTGAAAGATCACGATCTTCAATAATGATAGAGAAGAAACATCAATGTTGCCAGCTATAGGAGCCTGATAATAACATTCAAATGACTTTCATTTTAAAATGTGGGCAGGGAGTCAGACATCTAAAACCAGGCTAAACTGCTGTTGTCGACCGGATGCATTAAAAGGGATTTAACCGATGTTGATTCTACAACTTGGTTTATGATAAGGCTACATGGGCTGCATTTAAATTCATTTTAGCAATATACAACTTAAGTATTACTCACTTAAGGTGGATTTTTATTTTAAACAGACAGTCCTTCTGTCTTGACCTTACTATGCACCAAGTATCTTTGGATAATGCATGCATGGTGCTGTAAAAATAAATCTGAATTGAATTGAGCAGAGTGCAGACATCTCCAGAATGTGTTTGTCCATGCTCATCATCTCAGGCGGACAAAGAGGAAGATGTGTTGTTGACAAGAGGGGAAATGACACACACAGCCTTTGGATTCCCCAGTGACTGACTGGCTGCTGTTTGAGTCGGATCCAGCGCACACTGGCTGCTGGAGCCAGAGACTGAGAGTGATACAACAAACACGCATACACACAAACACGCAGAAAAAATCTGAGTGACACTCAGCCATTAGCCCAGGAGAGACTTCTCAGAACCACACTGACCTTTTTACAGCGTCTGTTTCATCAATATTTAATCATGATTTCCCTCCACTGCACACACAGGAGCACTGCAGCCCGGTGTTCTCACTGAGTACATGTGCTCCCTTCATCATCAGGCACAGCAGCTTGGAGCTCGGAGCATCACAAATATCCTGCCTACATACAGGCAGAAACTGAGCCTCTCTCCTACACAGTGATTATTTCTTTGTGGGTTTTGGTAACCTTCATATCAATGACAAATTATGTTGTGTGGTAAAACATGACAATCTATTTCTTTTGCCGTTTAAAATGAGTCACAAAACAGCTACAGAAGAGTTATTATAATACAATAATCATGAAGGGTATTGTGGAGACTTACCTGTAGTCTGGCAAGCTGAGTAATCCTGGCCATGATCTTGTTGTACGGGTCAACAATCTTTGTCCTTATCCTGGGGAGACATGCACAGTTTGACTCTTTGATTAAGAACCAATGTGGGTGTAGAGGCTTCACAAAAACGTTTTCTGCTACAGAGACTTAGCAGCTGGAGCATATTCTCTTAACCTGAACTCAAAACATAACAACTTAAAAAACCCACAAAGACATAACTAATAATTATTAGTTATTGATGTTAGTATTACACATGTGAGGATATCCTGCAAATCAATCCAGCACCTTTTAAATATTTGCTGTTTCTTTCCATGGTGATGAGGTAACTATCTGGTTTACACTCCATCACGGTAAGTATTAGTTAGAATTATTAACACTAACTTTTTGCTGAGCAAAACTCGTATCTTTCTTGCTAGTTTGTCTCTGATCTCCTCCACCACGTTTCTGCAATACAATATCTCAAAACTCTATGGTAGAAATTTGCAAATCGGGTCAAAGAGGAACTGTTTACATTTTGGTGGTCAAAGGTGAAGGTGGACACAACTTTGGGTAATTCTTTCAAATAGGATACAAACATTAACTTGGACCCTCAGATAGACTGATTAGAGTTTGGTGGTCAAGTCACTGTGATCTTACAAAACACTAGGCAGAGGTATGCCCTCTACTGAGTGCCATTCTAGTTTGAAAATGAATTAATCAATTAATCAATCACCTCAGAGAACTTGAATACTACTTGTGATTTAGTCAGGTCAAGACATTTCTATCAGCAGCATTGGTAATTACTAGGGATGAGCGAGTACAGCATTATCTGTATCTGTATCTGTATCTGTTAACCATATGAATTATCCGTATCCGTACTCTGAGTGGGCGGGGCCTAAGCCGGAAGTGGGTGTGATTTAACCCAGAAGTGGGCTGGTTCAACATAACTTTCTTTTTAACTTTGAAATTTTTTTATGATTTTTTAATTTTTTTTAAATTTATTTCCACACCAGGTGTGTGTGTGTGTGTGTGTGTGTGTGTGTGTGTGTGTGTGTGTGTGTGTGTGTGTGTGTGTGTGTGTGTGTGTGTGTGTGTGTGTGTGTGTGTGTGTGTGTGTGTGTGTGTGTGTGTGTGTGTGTGTGTGTGTGTGTGTGTGTGTGTGTGTGTGTGTGTGTGTGTGTGTGTGTGTGTGAGTGAAATGCGAGGGACGTTCGCTGTCTCCCGCAGAGATGAGCAGTTTTTGGTGTGGAAAGACGTGAATTGTATTCGTTCGCAAGTCATACAGACTGGTTTTGTTATTTTCACTTTACATTAACATTTAAAGTTTAGTGCAGTGTAATTGTTTGCCGTGATAATTAAATGCCAGTGTGATAATAAATGACAATTTCAAACCATACAAACTGTCATGTTGTACTGTATTTAATAGAGGTTTACTTTACTGTAAAGTAGGTGTGAATGTAAAGTGAAAATAACGGGGCCAGTCATTGTGACTTGTGGACGGATGTGGTTCGCGTCTGTCTGTGCTGGAAACACGGAGTGTTCATTTCTCCGGGAGACAGTGAACGTCCCTCGCTACATCTGCAGCGCTCCTCTACTGAGCCAATGCAGGTCTCGTGAAAAATTTTCCAAAGACTTGTACCCGAAGACCCAGTCGGGAAATGAACGAATCATTTCTGCTTCCTTGACTGAGCCTATGGAACAGTCCCGATGCACAGTGAACCTGAGTGACTGAGAGACAGAGAGCTGTTCTGTGAGTGAGTGAGCAGAGCCGTGTGTGAAGGGGAGCGCTGTGACGCTGTGTGAGGATTTTCATTCAGTCCGAGCACAGATAATGACTCCGATTACTCGTATAATAATCGTACTCGGCAAAAGTGCTTTATCCGTACCGGATACTCGTTTCAGCCGAGTATCCGGCTCATCTCTAGTAATTACTGCTGATAATTCAGTACAAATCTCCATCAGTTTTCCTCAGGATGTGAAGAAACGTGCATATTTGGGAGCTATATCAAATTACCCTTTTCCAAAAGTATTGTTCAGTCTAAGGAATCTAAGACACCAATGCACATTACATCTGTACAAATGTTGACATTAAAAACATGTAATCTGACTAGAATCACAAGATTCTATATTTACCTGTCAACAGCTGCCTGCAGAGCACTGATCCTTGTCTGCATCATCTGAAGGACCCCTGAAAAAAGCAAGAAAATATTTGATTTAAAGAGCTTTGGTGTTAGCAGACTTCCTTTCAGAAATACTAGCTCTCTCTTGTGGTAAAACACTAGAACTGCAGTATTTGCAGAGTGAAATAATGAGGTCCCTGTTCCTGTAGATAATTCTGGAAATATTGATGTAATGGTCATTGGTTGGTGAGACTGCTGATAGGATCAGGGCAATTTAAAAAGTAGTGCATGGATTCATATGATAGTATGTAGGTCAGACATTTGACAGGTGGTTACTTACTACTACATTGATCGACTTGTAAATATGTAACGTTACAAGAGCAGATCATCTTTTCACTGACTCGCCAACCATGCCTTCGGTCATTATGAGATGTGGAAGGAACTACTGTGCATGTGAAGGTCGTTCCGATTTAGTCTCCCCTCAGTTTTTGCTTAGCATTTAAGCTTAGCATTGACAATCTGTCATCACTACAGTGAAAACCTCACTGACCCTCCCAATACCTGCCATGAGGTGTTTCCCTTTTTTGTCAGCCACCAAGAAAAAGAAATTGCAATGAGCAGAGAAAACACTTCTATTTGTCGCTAATATTGATTCATGCTAGTACAGATGTATTTTTATCACTTTTTTTCTTTGAATAGCTGTGGAAGTTTATGTGCTTTCAGCGGTTCTGACACATTAATCAAGTCACACGTTAAGTTGCAAAAACAGTGAGCTAACAAACAAATCAACTTGTTTCTGAAGTAGCATTACAATAATTTACTTAGTGTTTTATTTTGACATGTCACTAATGAACTTGTTTATCTCTAGTCAAAGAGGTGCTAATGCAATGACGTGGGGCACATCATGTGCCCAGAATATTTGGAGTTCTGTACATTCTAGATTTTTGAACGACCAAACAATGTGGCAAACCAGTAGCAGAGCAAGAGTAAAACAAACATTCTTCAGTCCATGGTGCAAATATATGAAGCTGTGTCAACAAAAGAAATTAGTGAAGTAACAATAGTTATCAAGCAGTATTCCTTTACCTTCAAGAGACTCTATCCCAGTTGCCTGAGACAGTAAGTCTTCGTGTCTGGCCACAACCTGGAAATAAAGATGTAGTGTAAATCAGTGGATGGGGCGGATTTTTTGCTCGTTACTTTGTAACGATATGATGCTGTTCTTTGCTGCTGTTTGTTTGCATGCCTGCCTGAGTGATGTTAAATGCTATCCCAAACTGTTTTAAAATTCAACAACGATAAATCTGAGATCATAATCCTTGGTCCCACAAACTGACGCTGCTTCATATAAAATATTCTTACTTGACCAAAAACATCAGCGAGAAACCTTGGCATTCTTTTTCACACAAAAAACTACTAACAACAGATTCTTATTTATCCCCTATTTGCATAAAGGTTTCAAAGCATTTGCTGTGCTTTTGTCAACATTGTTGAAAAAAGTGGTCTAATCTAAATAGATAATTTTTATAATAATAATATTTATTATAATTATTATTATTTGTGGTATTTTAGGTTACCACTTAAAGAGATGAAGGTGGTCTTGACTGATGTAAAAATGTGGCCTTTTTCCTGAATACAAATGTTTCTAAATGTCTCATCTTCAGGCTGTCTAGTTATTATTTACGTTTCTTTTCCAAGTATAGTTGTAATATTGTCGATTTTAGCTCTCTGCAGAAGATTACATATAAGATTTTAGAAAATTGTGAAAAGCTCATAGTGAAATCTTCAAATGTGAATGTGATGTCTGATGGATGGTCACAAACCGAAAGATTTTCATAACATTTGCAATCGTCAAAAAAGAAACGATTAAAATTTGTATATAAAAAAACACTGATTTATGAGAAAGCTTTTGGTAATGAACTATTATTTTGCTCTTGCTACAAAATGTGTTCCTTCAGATGTCTAGGTGTGTGAAGGGGTTGTACCTGGCTGTGAAGCTCCTTGTCCAGCTGACTGATGCCCTGTGCCAGCTTGGCCAGCTGCTCAGCAATAACAGCATGATGTATCGCTTGAGCAGTGTATGTCTTCACATCAAAGTCATCCTCCAGGAAATCCGTGTAACACTCTGCAAACACAGCAGCACATCCTCAAACCATTTAGTACATTCACTCTTAAAACAGGTCATCTCATCCCGAAATATTAGGCCTTAAGTGCATTGCGACTAAAACCCAATCTGTGAAGCCCTCTGACTCGGTCATAGGAGGGAAGAGCCCCGGTGCATTGGAGCAGTTCATTTTTCTTAGGAAGACTCTAAACCAAGTGAAATGACCCAGAGGTATTTCAGCAGCTGCCATAACAAGAGCCATTTTAATTTTTTAAATAATAAAGAAAGGAATTTCAATTCTTCCTAACTTATCTCCTTTACCACCGGACAATCCTTTAGGAAAGGTAAGAAGAAAAAGCCATCCAACGATTCATTGACACAGCAACATTTTAAGTGATGCAACATAGTGGTGCAACCTGGAAAGATCCAAGTAAATACAAAAGAAACAGAGCAGCTTTTGAATTCTCATCTGAGCTCCTGATTTCATAAGCACAACTAAATACAAATGCTATAACTGTGATTATAAGTCATTTCCAATCCCTTGATTGGAGAATGCATACAAAAAAGAATTTTCTCCAATTGTGTCACGTGTTCCCCATCCTATTATACCACTTCAACATTGCCTGTTTGTTTCATTGTTTATTAAGGCTACAGTATTAGTTTATTGTTGTTACTTCCTGTTAGTAATTGATGGTTGACTGTTTCCCTCTGTATAAACTAAAAACATATGTTCTCAGGACGTGTCATTCTGTTTTGAACAGGAAACTTTACTGTAAGTGAAGACGTATATCACAGAGTTAATCCCTGTACCTTGTAGTATGTGCGGGTTTTCTGTTATTGATAAAAAAAGTTTTAAAACGCAGAATGTTTTACTATCTTGCAGACGCTCCCTTCGAATCTTTCCTTGACCTCATGACGTCAAGGAATAATGGTGAGGAAAGGAGATTATTTGGATTACCCATTATTCCGAGTCTCCCCTACCACCGTGACTTGATTTGTATCATCACGGATACAGAAGTGCTTTTAACGATAGTGCAAAGATGTATTAACATCGACCATGAACAGGTTTTCGGTGAATGTCACTAGAACAGTCCATATGAACAACTCACATATGTATCTGTCGTAGCTTGTGAGCAGGCAAGAAAACTGACTTTGCAGAGGCATTCTATGCGCGAGAGTGGAAACTAGACAAAGCAGTTAATAATGTGATTCCTACTCTCGCCGGTACACATCACCACCGCAGATCGTAAGCATGTTTTACCATCTCTCAGAAGTGGATTCGTGGAACCTTCTCTCGGATCCTCCATGTTGACAGTTCCGCATGTGACGTGTGGAATGGGAGGAGTCTGTAGGAAGACGTTCCACGAGCCTTAAAGGGCCACAAACACTCCGGAGCTGGTGAGCTGTGTGTACGTGGGTCATATTCAGTCCACCAGGGGGTCGAGGGCTCGGTCAAACATACGCGTCTACACCATAGACTGTGTATAAAGAGGTCTGCATGCAGTGCAGGATGTGTGTTCGCGTTTCCATTTGAGGTTGTTTTTGCTTAAATATGCACTCTACCAAGTTTTTCCTCTCCAAAGTAGCCCTGCTTTCAAATATGCACATGAACTCCGGAGATCCTCCGAATAAGGTGCGTGTTTGAATGCAATTGTCCAAGTGAGAAATAAAAGCCACCTCCCTGTAGGTGACTATGGTCTTGTGGTCCATCTGTTCTGTACACCTGGTCACGACAGCCAGACTTTGAAAATATATCCACATTTGTTAATGGACCTGGAACCTTCACATGCAGAGAGCGGGGGTCACCGTGCAATATCTGTCTCACCTCTCTCTCCTGGCTAATAAAGAAACTTGAGAAGATACGTTTTCTGCACGATCAAATGTATGAGGATCAATGGGAATGGGAATCATGGCAGCCACACTCTTTAGAAACATCCAATAGTACTTCAACCAATCTCATTCAGGAGTTAAGTCTTGCTTGCCATATAGATTGGACAGAGGTACCCAACAACTTGATTATTGTAGTCATTGTGAAGGACTGAGAAGCCATGCTTAATTGTACATTAGCTGTACTAATATCAACAAATGTACTCAAAGGGTTTTCATTATTATCAAGTGTAAGAGACATTGGATCAGTCAAATTGTTTAAGAATTTTACCTCTGAGGGTCTGTACCTGTGTTCGGGGTATAGTGGGTTGTTGGGGTCCTCTGAATCAAGGTGTGAATGGAGGCTGATACTTGTAATTTGTTGACCCACCCTGCAATCGTTCGAGCCGTAAGGGTCATTAGAGTTGGGCGGTAGTTGGGTGTTTAGCTGCCTGGGGAGAGAACTTAGGACAGCGTTGTGGTGGCTGAAAGTTGGTGTCTTAAGCCACCTGTTAAGTGATGTTTTTTCCACGTTAACAAAAATTGCTCTCTCATCTCCTCTTGTGGCTAACACAGGGATTTGAGACATCATCCTCTAACCAGAATGTCAGTAGTTTGATCCCCCGTCTTCCCCATTCCACAAACAGAAGTGTCCTTGAAAGTATTTGCGTGAATGGGTGAATGTAAAACTGTACTGTTAAGTGCTTTGAGTGGTCATCAAGACTATAGAAAAGCACTATATACAGTGGTGGACTGCACATTGGGAGCAATGGGACTTTATGGCCTTGAACTGATAACTTGACCAGCGATAATATAGCAACCTTATGGGGGGTTTGACCCTGTAAAGAATTGTAGGTTTTGCTATGTGCAAAGTAAAAAAAAAAATCACAAATTGTATCTTCTCATGCCATTTATCAATCGGTCAAATGTATTTGTATAGCCCTTATTCACAAATCACAACTTGTCTCATAGGGCTTTAACAAGGTGTGACATCCTCTGTCCTTAATCCTCGACAAGAGTAAGGAAAAACTACTAAAAAAAACTTTTAACAGGGTAAAAAATGTAGAAACCTCAGAGAATAATTGAGTGAGAATATTTACAACATTGATGACAGTTTGTTACATAATGGAAACTAAATGAATTGAGGAGTTGTCAGGAATGGTAGAGTGTGTTTCATCTTGTTGAAAATAATTGTCCATGATCAGCTGCCACCACGATCAGTATACACCACCACAATCAGATGCCCCAATCAATGTTCATTTCCAATTTGTGGATTGTGCAAGCTTGTAAATTTGAATCCTCTCATGTCTTCCAGAGAAAAAGAGGCCTTCTGTCCTTATCGGCCATGTTGCAGAGGCATTTGAGCAGCAGCAGCAGGTTCCCCTGAAGTTTTATTGGAGCAGTAGTCAATATGAGCTTCTTCAGAGACACTGGGTTGTTGTAGTCTAATGGCTGAGACCTCTTCTTCAGGATCCCATATTTGTTGACGATAAATTCAGAGAATAAAGGGTGAAGTGCCTTTTTGTATCCGAGCTGATTCAACTGCTTCATGAGGTCATAATACCTCTCAGTGAGGTACAGTCGATAGCCGTGTTCCACCTTCCCTGTCAGCAGATTTGTGCTAACCTACAAGAGAGAAAGAGGAGCTTTTGAGGTTCCTCTGCATCATGACTATGAAATGTTGTTGTGAATATTGTTTTTCTAAATTAACTGATAATGAGATAAGTTACGGATGAAGCTTTGTTGAGATTTGATATCTTACTTATAGACACATTTGTCCAAAAGGATTTAATTCTTCATTTAAACACTTCAAATAACATTGAAGAGGTTTCTTACCTCTATGATCTTGGCTGGCATATTCTGCACTGTGAAACCATAAAGCCTCCTGTGGCCCTGGAAGACGAAAGACAGAATCCTCCTGTCCAATTGTAAAGCAATCTCCCCCAGCACTTTTAAAGCAATCTCCTCCAAGGTCTCATCTGCAACAGCATAAAATAATTAAAATGCGTTAATTTTTGTTTTTGGAACACTACTATTACCTAAACTTACCAAAAGCGTCACTCACCGTTGCCATCAAGAGACACATCAGCCTGGCAGCTGTGAGACTCTGCCTTCTCATATATGTCTGTGTGAGCCGTGTTTGGCCGGAAAGACCTGGAGTGGGTTGGGGACGAGGTTTTACGTTCATGTGGGAGGCTGGTCAGATCCAAGTTTTTTTTGAAGTGACTCTCATCAAGGGTTGTTTTCAACAAACAGGTTGGTTTTCTGCCTGACGGGAAGCAAAGTGACAACAAGAAATCATGATATTATTATTGTATTGTCTGAAGTAAACAGAAAATGCAATTTTGAGTTTCTGTTCAATTAAAAAGTGCTTTCAGAGAGAAGGTTGTTTGGTTTCCCCAATATAATGGCTTAAACTATTTGAATTCTATGACAATGATAATTGTACATGTTGCAAGAAAAACACAAAACAAATACATTTACTTTAAAAATATATTCACATCTAAAATAACATAATCCTCATGTCCAATTGTAAAGCAATCTCCCGCGAGTTCTCATCTCCAACAGCGATGAAATAGTTCAAATGAGTCAATTTCTTTTTTTGGAACACTGCTTTTACTTTAACTTAATAAAAATAATGAATCAATCATTCAATCCAATTTTATTTGTATAGCCCATGTTCACACATCTAAATTTGTCTCATAGGGCTTTAACAAGGTGTGACATCCTCTGCCCTTTACCCTCAACAAGAGTGAGGTTAAACTACTAAAACCTTTTAACAGGGTAAAAAGAACATAGGTAAATAAGCGTCACTCACCTTTGCGATCAAAAGCCTCATCAGCCTGGCGCCTGTGAGACTCTCTCTTGTCATATATGTCTGTGTGAGCTGTGTTTGGCAGGAAAGACCTGGAGTGGGTGGGGGACGAGGTTTTACGTTCATGTGGGAGACTGGTCAGATCCAAGTTTTTTCTGAAATGACTCTCACCGAGGGTTGTTTTCCACAGACTTGTTTGTTTTCTGCCTGACGAGAAGCAAAGTGACAACAAGAAATCATGATTTTATTATTGTATTGTCTGAAGTAAACAGAAAATGCAATTTTGAGTTTCTGTTGAATTAAAAAGGGGTTACAGGGAGAAGGTTGTTTGGGTTCACCAATATAATGGCTTAAACTATTTGAATTCTATGACATTGATTATTGTACATTTTGCAAGAAAAACACAGAACTAATACATTTACTTAAAAAATATGTTTAGAGTTTATGATAAGTATACAGCTAAAAATATACAAATTGTTGCAAATTAGATTGATTGATACTTAATGATCATATTTCTGAAATGAAGTCAATGGATTTCAGTTAAACAATCTTCAACTGCTGCTAAGCAACATTCAGGATTATTATCTTTCCTAGCAACAGCTATTTTTGAAATGCTGCCGTAACATATTAAGATGGAACCACTAAGATATACTTATTCATGCCTGTGTTACCAAAATGTCAGGGAGAGTTAATCTTGTGAACTAAGAAATTCCAAATACAATGAAAATCAAAGGCAACCAGAAAGACTTCACTGACCTCAGCTCATACAACTCACATTTGTATTTAATCATTTTGTTCCTGTTTTAATTTAATTTCACTCCAATTCTTCCAAACAACTCCAACTTGAGCTGGCATCAACTGGCAAAGAAGAACAACAACACTACCTGTTGACACGTCCAGAGGTTCAATGCTAAAGCGCTGCATCCTGTTTCTCAGCTCAATGTTTTCCTTAACTACACTGAACAGGAACTTCAACAGTTCGTTCTCCTGTCCGAGTTGTTCATTTTTTGACAGCAGCCCAGCGATGGTTTGCTCCGGGTCCATTTTGAGGTTCCCAGGTCAAGAGCTGCTGCCACGAGCACTCAAAACTTCCTTGACCCTTGTTTTGCCATTTCTTCAGTTCATTGGCAAGTGGCCACCGAGGTCAAGTAGCATCTTTATCATCAGAGGTGAGATAATAGGTTCTTCTACTGTACATCAAAGGAAAACCCATCACAACAGTGTCTGATAAACCTATTCTTTACAATATAGGACAAGATGGTGAATATCCCTTGTATGTTTGAAGGTCTTTTGCACAATTTAAGGTACCGACTACCATAACATGTTATCAGCTGTTAGCTGCCACCAGCAGATGTCAGGGACATAACTTCTGTGGTGCACCTTAGAGTTATCAAGGGTTTCGGCTTCGTAATCAACCATACAGGCTTAACTTGAGGGTACGCTGAGAACAAAGGTAAATGTGACTGGGCTACTGGCTTGTATAGCAGTACTATGAAAGCCATGTAGATCAGACATCATTTACTCTATCTCTTCACTATGTTTCAGTATACCAGACTTAAAGGTTTCAATGAATGGGAGAACCTTTGATGATTTGTCAGGTTAAATAGTGAGGTTGGTAGTGACTCTGGCAGCATTAAAGTGGGTAGAAAAGTTACTATTCAGGGCGGTTGTTTCATGTACAGTTTCATGATATGAATATTGTGACTACTTATATGTGGATAAGGGCACACAGATTAATAAAAGGCAAGGAAGGGATTGATTTACTGGCTTAGCAAACCCAAAATGTAAGCTAAGTAAAGAGGTAAGTCTTGAACATTTCATTCAGTAAATCAAAAGCAAAAACAATCATCAAAGGAAACATTATTAAAGAATGGCAGCATAGCTGGGATGTAGCTCACACAGGGAGACACCTTTATGCAGTAGAGCAGGAAGTGAGCACAGGGAGGACAGTAGAAAGGAGCATCAAAGGGGAGAACATCTAGACTAGGCTGAGAATAGGACATACTAGACTCAATACTACACTGCACTTAATAAACAGACATCCAACAGGACTATGTGAATACTGCCAAATATAGGAGTCAGTGGAGCATGCCATTCATCAAGGAAATTAAAAAAGTGGAAACTTGGAAATAGTATTTACCATTGGAATTAGTAGTATGTTCCATTATCTAAGGGGGATCAGATTGGACAAAATAATTTAATACGGCTTAGTCAACTCTGATTTAGGGTCCTACACTGTAGGTTCTGCCTCAAGTCTGAATTAAGAAGTAGGAGAAGCTATCAGATATCAAGGGAACTGTGCACCAACATAATAGATGGTGGTAGTGCACCTTGGCGTTGGTTGCCACTTGCCAATAAACTGAACATTAGAAGAAGCAGATTGCAGACCAACAAGTAAAAAATGTAAACGTTTCCCATAGTACCCATCTCGGTAAAGACTGTTTGTAATTATTAAAGGGGGAATCAACCATCATGGCCTGTCATTCTTCCACATTTATAAAAATCTGCATATCGTTCTCTCCTGCCAATACTCTCTTTACTAAGCAAGACCAAATTATTACCGGCCGTATTTTGAGATTTCCATTATATATTTCAAAACACTCACTCATTCAAACACTTATTTTGAATGAGATTTTTTGTCACCTTCTTTTCAGTGTTTACCATCGCCGAGTCTTGATTTGATCCCTAGAGTTGAGCCCAATTGTATTTTAGCTTAATGATTAGAAAACCCATCCACGAGTAAAGGCTGAACAAGATGTAAAGAAGGCCTCGTCAGGGATTTGCACCCGGGACCTCTAGCACCCGAAGCAAGAATCCTACTCCTAGACCAACAAGACACATAAAAGAATTTCACATAGTAGCCATTTCGGTGAACATTGTTGATGACTGTTCAAGTTGGAATCAACTATCAGGGCTTGTCATTCCTCCTCATTGATAAAAATATGCAGATCGTTCTCTCCTGCTAATACTCTCTTTACTCAGCAACAGTAAAATTCTGCAGGCCGTATATTGAGATTTTCCATCCTTTGTTTCTAAAGAGTCATCTATTTCGACTGAGATTTTTTTGTCACCCTCTTTTCAGAGTTTAATTTATTTGATCTGATATGGCAAACAGCTCATCCGGGATTTGCAACCGGGATCTCCAGCACCCAAACAAGAATCATACTCCTAGACCAGGGGTGCCCACACTTTATAAGCTTGTGAGCTACTCTTGAAAATAGATAATGTTGGCATCCCCCCCCCCCCCCCCCCCCCGCGCACCTACCCCCTCCTTTTTGCCGCCGCCACGCCCGCCCCCGTTATTTAGCTTGATCGATGTTAACATCTAAATGGTAAACGGATTTGTATTTATATAGCGCTTTTCTAGTCTGATGTAGACCACTCAAAGCGCTTCTCCCAGTCACTAGGTGCCAGTAATGCACCATAGGCTGGATGCCAATCGCCATTAAATAATAATAAAAATATGTGCTGCTTGCATTTTCCCACATGAATCTCCGTGAAGTGTAGCCGCTAAGGTGTATTTGTGATGGAATGCCTGCTGTCTAAAAAAACGACGAAGCGGGCATTTCAGCCCTCACGGGCGAAGGAGTATGACTTGGTTTTCATAAAGTGCGCACGTTATGTTTAGAAAAAGTTGTGTGCCAAATGTCCAGTGTTAAGCGCCACTTTGAGACAAAGCACAAAATGAAGTTTCAAGGACCAGGCAGACAAGGGAGATCCATGAAACGTGCAGTATCCAGGCCAACTTTCTCAAAGTCTTTGACACTGACAAAAACCATGCGACTGAAGCCAGCTATCGCAATTCTGAATATGAGTGTGGTTGGTGGGGTTAATGACAAACCTATTATTGCAATCATAATGAGATGAACATGTTTCTTTAAAGTGTTGTTCTTTATATAGCCAATATGGATGGGAAAAATGACATGTTTGTTGGAAATATTAATGTGGTTCCATAATCAAACTTAGTATAAAAAAATTTGATAGGGCACACTAATTGCAAGACAATTTCACATTGTCACGTATTGTCGAAAAGGTTTCGGTCACCAACCTGTCTATTACAAACTTTGTTTGATCCATAGAAACCAACAACTTATCCATAGTAGTTATTTGGGTAAACACTTTATGTGATTGTTCAAGGAGGAATCATACATCATTGCCTTTCCTTACTCCACAGTGAGAAAAGTTGAAATTTCTTTGGCTTGTTGGTTAAGAGGTATGAGTCTTGCGTAGGGTGCGAGAGGTTCCTGGTTCAAATTCTGGATGAGCCCTTGACATTAACACTCATGAATTCTATTGATCAAAATGTTGTCATGTTTGTTTTGTCAAGGAGTAAGATTCTTAGTGTGATTGGTATGATTCGGAGATCCCTGAATTAAATCCTGGAAACTCTTGATATAAAAATCGTCAACTGTTCTCTCTGACTGGGCTGCTTTGGCTGAGGGGTAGAGCGATAGTTCGATCCCCAGTTTTCCGAAGTGCCAAAGTGTCCTTGGGCAAGATGCTGAACCCTGATTTGTCCCTCTAGAACAAAAGTGCTGCTAATAGATGCACTGTATGAATGTGTGTGTGAATGGGTAAATGCAAAAACTGTAATGTAAAGAGCTTTGAGTGGTCATCAAGACTAGAAAAGCGCTAAATTTGAAACCATATACCATTACTATGGTCTGTGGATGTGGACATAACACATGTGTTTCTTTAAGAGCCTTCACCTGTCATCTAAGTGCTTCAGTTCTAGCTGACTAATGGGAGGTTTCAAGGTTTACCTCTGTGCATCTGTGCCTGTGTTGAGAGTTGCTTTGTTAAACAGGCAGGTCATTTGGGTTGTTGGGATCCTCTGAATCAAGGTGTGAATGACTGTTGATACCCACTCTGCTATTGTTTGAGCCGTTCGGGTCACTGGAGTTGGGCTGTGGTCTGTGGAGTTTTTTGGGACAACATTGTAGGTGGCTGAAGGTTTGTGTCTTAAACACCTCATGTGTTAAGTGATGTTTTTTCATGGTTGACAAAGATGGCTTCTTTCACTCCTCTTTCAAACCATCTGTCTTCTCTGGCCAAAATACACATTACATCCTCAAAAGAATATTCATTGTGTGAAACTGCTGAGTCCTGGCCTGAGTAACTGCCCACCTGCTGTATATCACATTTGCCTATATCAGCAGTGCAAGACAGCAAGGAAGTGCATGAAATGATACACGCAAGAAGGGCCCAAGGCAGGATGATGTTCTTCTCCCGAAGCGTAACAGACATCTGGGTGAGGACTAATCCTCTGCTGCAAACAAGCTTCTTGTTTTGTGTGTGAGCAGCTTGTAGCAGATTTGTTTACATGTTTTGCTTCAAGCATAACTTTGAAATACACATAACCGGTGATGCATTTTTAAGGCTCTCAACTTTAAGGAGGTTAAGGTGCTCCCTAAGGTTGTGCCTTTGAAGGCCTCTGTAAGCCTCTCCGGGAAAGTGATAAGACTCTTGGATTTGCTGCATTTTCATTGAGCAAAAGCTCAGGCTTATGCTGTATTTATATAGCTATGGCACAAGCCCCAGGGGTTTTACTGACTTAATTACATATAACAACCTAGACAGGGTTTATGGAATAATCTAAATAATCGAATAATGTTCATTGATAAACACTCTAGCTTTAATTGATGCACATGTTGTTGTTTACATTTAGTAACAATTCCTGATAAACTCTCCTCTTTTATCTTCTTTCTTATTCAGTGCATCCATGCATGACGACTGCAACTGCTGTTGAATATTCATGTGGACTAATACATGCAATGAATGCATGGACCAGAGTGCTGATTTTTCTTATAAGCATGCTGTTGACCTGCTGGGGTTTCTCTGCTACCGCACCTCTCTGCTCTGCATTTACATTTGCACTGTGCATCTGTGAGCTTACAACAAGGGCGGGATTTTAATTCTCGTGGTGTGTTGCTACTTGTCAGGAGTCCAGAGGTTCTTAACCACTCCATGTTAATCCCTGTGCTGCTGTGCAATTTGCATTAGGTAGAGCACAGCAAGTAGAGGAACAATATTTGTCTATATTTCTATTATAAGGGGAGGGGGCTGTTGCTCAGGCGGTAATAAATAAATAAATAAATACATAAATACAGACCATTTACCAGTCAAAGAAAAAATGTGCTGCTCATTGATTCACTGTATGAATGTGTTTGTGAATGTCATTATACCGTAAAGCAGGAGTAGAAACGCTCCAAATAAATACAAACCCTTTACAATTATTTCTCTGTCAGACCTGCTTGTATATGTACAACAGATGTACATATTAGAACATTTTCATAGGGCTTCTTTTGTGTGAAAATATCATTAGAGCACACTTTTATCACAGCAGAAGGGCGTCTGTGACTCTACTGGTCACACTAGTGTAACTCTGATTCACTCTCCAACACAGACAGTAGGTGGCGGTGATGCACCTTCACTGTTGATTGCCACCTGCCAATAAACCGAACAAAGACGGAGAACACGGAGCCCATAGATAACAATGCTCTCTGGTTTCATCTGACTTTTCTGCTGTTATACCACTAGATGGTACTGGAGTTCTGTATGGAACAGGCAACAAATGCAGTACTGAAAGAAAAGTAAATCTGAGTCTTTTGGGTAATTAGAAAATATACCTTGGGCGGCAGTGGCTGAGGGGTAGAGCGGTCGTCCTCCAACCTGAAAGCCGACCGTTCGATCCCCAGTCTCCCCCATCTGCATGCCGAGGTGTCGTCGGGCAAGATGCTGAACACTGAATTGCACCACATAAATTAGAACAACAAAGTGCTGCTAAAAGATGCACTGTATGAATGTGTGAGTGAATGGGTGAATGTAAAACTTTACTGTGAAGACCTTTGAGTGGTCATCAAGACTAGAAAAGCGCTAAATAAATACAAAATCATTTACCTTCTCTTATCATACAATGATGTCACCAATTACAATGATTTATTTGGAATACTAATTGCAATACGGCTTTTACTGCTATTACGTCTGTTACTTGTACTGCTACCACTTCTGCTACAACTTTTAAGTGTACCACTACAATTAAAATGCATACTTGCTATTACTGCTTGTGGATAACTGTATTTCCATATATAGTTGTAAATACTAGCAATACAATTACTAATTGTACTACTTGTACTTTGGCTTGTTTACTGATATTTAGTGATTTCTACTATCAGAGTCACCATTATGTATACCACCACGACTGTTACTACTCATAATTCAGTGGAAAAGAAAGTAAAGTAAAAATAAAAATCTGAAAAATGTAAAGCCATAATTATAAAATATGTCCTTTGAATCAAAAGCATTTTTTTCTTTTAACAAGTACACATAGGTTGTATTAGTAACAATATTAAATTATGATTTGTTTATTGCTGCATAAACATTTATGTAGCATTGTAATACTGCATCTGGTTTAGGTGGAGCAAGCTGTAATATTGTTGGGCAGTTTAATCTATAACAATATGCATTTATCCATATAGAGAATCCTAATTTGCAAATTAACTACTTAAATTATCTGTCTTATATTAAGTAGCAGAGTAAAATTGTATATTACATTTACTCAAGCACTGTACTTAAATAACCCTAACCATGTCCCCTACAATTGAAATAATATACTTCTAACTATTCTACTCTTTGCACCACTGACTACATTCCAGAGGAAGATCGAGTGCTTTACTCTACTAATTGCTTGAGGGGCAAACAGGTACCATGTTATCCCAATGCTGTGCATGTTCAGGCTGGGAAATTTCTGTTTCGACATTTGACATTTACAACTATAATAACTTCATAAAAATAACTTTATTTATACTTTTCAAAATCTGTTACAAAAAGCCTAGTAAAGTAAAACAGACAGGTCATAAAAACCATGGAAACTTTTCCATTATCAAAAAATACTAAGAGGTATTTTTATCACTAAACCTCTGTTTTGAAGTGCCAGTGTACACGATAACAAAGTTTTGTTTGTGGGCTTATGATAAGCAGCAATTTACAATGTAGACTATACCAGAACCGTATCATACTGGTCACCACTGTAACCAGATCTGAACGGCCTAGTGTTCCACCATCTCTGGGATACAATTGATCTGTGAATGGATGTCTATCTTTCTACAGTGAAACCATATCGTGTTTTAAAAAGGGAAATGAAAGGGTGAAGCTCTCGAATTTATGTGCACATGTGGACGCGTTCATTTCCTCCGATAGGGGGGGTTGCCTCAACGCAGCTACCCCCCCTTACAGCAGTGGTACACTCCGTGTTGGAAGCGTCCAGCTCATTGACCGGTGAACAGTCCTCATCAGTACCAGCAGAGACCCGGAGCCTTTCATCCACGCACAGAGCGAGCTGCACCCTGCAGCCTCCCCGCCCGCCATGAAACACACTCTGGCTGAACTGATGAGGATGAGCAGGATATGCCGGATGGTATTTGCCACTTGTTTGGGATCCTTTATTCTGGTCGTCTTTTATTTCCAAAGTATGTTCCAGCCAGGTAGGGTGCCTCTTCTGTCTCTCGCGTGTACAAATGTGTGTATGGGATCCTGTCTGGCACCTCCTGGCACGTTGACACCTTCATTTGTCCAGTGTGTACAGTAACGCAGCAGATACATGATTGATACCATTCAACAGAACACCGATTATTTCCGTTCTTTGGCACATTGTGTTGTTGCGCCTTTGGATTTGGATCGAACGTCAGCAGCCGCGCGCAGTTCGCTGGCTGCCTCTCAGCTGACTGGAGATGGCAGCGAGGCTTTTTGTTTCCAGAAACGTGGCTCGGAGGAGAAAGGAGTCGGTGCGCGGGCAGCAGTGGGCTTTGGCAAAGTGGGCACTGAGCCCGAGGCGATCAGATTCGATCCACCCAGAGGTTCTCACCACCTGGATCGAGGGAAAGCATCAAGCTCTCACGGAAACGAATAATTTGCGGTGAACATTTAAAAGGAGACCATCTTTAGGGACTCTTTAAATACGATGCCCTGTCTGATCTGCGCACGCACGCATCCGCCTTCAATTCACCACACTAACGAAAACCGACTGTATCTACACACTCTACGTTGATCTGGGTTATTGGATTTGGCTCTGTGTGCCACAGTCAAAGAAACCTGCGTTTATACGCGCAAAGCAGAAGCGCACCGACTGTACAGCGGTGAAGCCTCAGTGCTGCTGACCTGCTGTACAACAGGTTTACTGTATGAGGAGAGACAGGGACTAACGCTTTCTGGGTATTTGCTCTCTATGAACAGAACTAGAGTAGCTCCCTACAAATCATTATCTTTCAATAGAAGACAGAGACTGTCTGTATCATTTCATTTCTTACCAGGTCACAGTATCAATCTTTAAATGATAGCCCTTATGGGATCAGTCCTGTGATGTCAAATGGTGAGGTAAAAAGTGTGCCAGAGAACATAAAGGCACAGTGTCACAGCGATGATGTGGAGCTGTATCTGAGTGATGGGGCAGCAGGGATGACAGAGAGATGAATGGTGAGGTGGAGCAGAAAACAGGAATTTCACACCAGCATGAGGCTGAGCAGACGTGCTGCCACAGCTCGGATTCAGGAGGCACAGTTCTCTCCATGCAGCGCCTCTGGATGGATGAGCCGTGGCTCCGCTAGCATCAGCGGACTTTTCTAACCTCCACAAAGAAACTCACCGGTAAACACTACTTCAGGGAACTTCTGCATCAGTGTTTGGAGAGAGTTAGATCAGATAGCCCCAAACCTTTGGACTGTCTGTCAGCAACCCACCAACAGATTTAAGTCCTTTGTTATATTGGCACCAACTTTACTTACATACCCTCCTGCTTTATGTGTTAAATGAATTGTTGCCAACACTTCTACAGAATAAAGCATTAAATAATCAAATTATGTTCATGTTTGATATGGACAGTGCTTGTATAGACATGGTTTACGTAAAACATATTCTCACAGCCAAAAATGTACAGTGTGTTAACTTCTTGGGGAATTGTCCTCTATCCAGAAGATCGGCAGTTCAATCCATATAGGTTTATTTTAACGTGAAACGATGGCCCTTTAACTTGTGATGTTCACTGCATTGAAATTTAATATTTATAAAGAATTGGCAGTTTTTTGTGTTTAGTTTGGAACCACTCTCTGAAGAATAGTCTCACTGAAAACAGTTGTGTAGATAGGGCAGGATATGAGGCAGATCCACATATGCAAGTATCAAATCAAATCAAATCAAATCAAATCTAGGTGGACTCTGATCTGTTAAGAGAACATTCCCTTCAGGTGTATGGTCTTTACTTCTATAGAGCTTTTCTCTTCTTGATGACCACTCAAAGGGCTTTACAGTACAGTTTTGCCACTCACCCTTTCATACACACATTCATACACTGCATCTATGGGCAGCACTTTTTCGATGCAAACGGCGCAGCTGTCAGGGGACATTTGGGGTTCAGTATCCTGCTCAAGGACACTTCGGCATGCAGAATGAGGAAGACTAGTTTTGAACCGCCGACCTTCTCGTTTGCAAACGCCCCCTTTACCCCTAAAGCAGCCCCATTTATAAATTAGATTATTTTTTTGGTTTATGCCATTTTTAGCTTTTGTGTGCACATACACTTTTGGTATCAACAGTTTTTTGGAAAATGAGGCCTCAGATCATTATGGTATGGCCAGAACCAGGGTCAGACAATCTTTGAATCTCCAGGGTGGTGAGAGCCCCTTGTCAGTGGTCTTGGGACAGAAAAATCATGAACCCGGGACAAGGTGCTAGGGGAAGTGGTGGAACAAGGCTGAGCCTTGGTGGAGCCATCCTAAAAGGATCTGCTGTTAACATTTTGGTGCCAGATATCACAGGGTCCGTTCAGAGGTCTTGACAGACAGTTTGGGTTTCATGTTGAGGACCAGCAGCTTCTTAGGCATGTAGTCATAATGTTTTGATCTATTTGGGTAAACTGACCATTACATTTATTTTAGCTGATGCTTATATTCAAAGCGACTTAAAATGAGTGCATTCAACCATGAGGGTACAAACCTAGAACAACAAGAATCAAGAAAGTACAATTTCCTGCCCAACCATTTGAAGGTAGGATGGAAACATTTTTTATCTTATTTGTTGCAATCTTCTTTCCGTCCCGATAGCCACCAAAGGAAAAAGTTGATCATTTTAGATCATGCTGGCATACCTGTCAGTAAACGACCTACGTACAAGCACACACCCTGCCCATGCTTTAACTGCCCGTGACCCAAGTCTTCAGAAGCTAGAGAGGCACATACCCTGAAGCAGCCAGAAGCGAGTCAAGGGAAAAAGTTGCCCCCTAGCAGTTGTCAGGCAGTGCATGTTAATGTATTTTAGTTTGGTGTAGCTTTGACTAGAAGGCCGATGGGAGGATTGGGATGTATCGGTTGCATATTGTATCCTGCTCTTGTTAGCTGTCCTGGGGTTATCAAGCCTAAAGCTCTAAGACTCTAAGGAACCCCCACTTGAGGATTGAGAATTGAATGTGCAATTGAACCAAGACTCCATTAAACCCCTGTCAAGGGCCCTTGGATTCTGCTATCAGGGTTGTGCCAATCTCCGCAGGCCTTACATCATCCTCTGTCTGACATTATACACAACATGCACACCTCCTGGGTGCCTGTGGCTCAGGAGAAACAGCGGGTTGTCCCATAACCAGAAGGTTGGCAGTTTGTTCTTCCCCATTCCGCATGCCGAGGAGTCCTTGTGCAAGACACTGAACCCCTAAATTGCCCCTGATTGATTGATGTGTAATAGAGAAAACACTGTATGAATGTGTGTGAATGGCAAATCTGTACCGTGAGGCAATTTGAGTTTTCATCCAGACTTAAAAGGTGCTTTATAAATATAGACCATTTACACACAGTTGTTTTAATTTGTAGTTGTGAAGACAGGGCGCTGCCTCATGGACATTCTGATTGAAGAGATGTCTAAAGTGCAAGGGTTTGTGCAGAAGCTTGGATATATCTTTCAATGGTGCAATGTCAATTTATGTGTGACTACAATAGTGCGTTGTGAGTTGTGTTTGTGTGTGTTTGTATGTGTGTGTATCTCAACCTTTATATCTCTCTATTTCAGTCTGGCTACATTCTGTCTTACATTACTTAGTCACTGATTCGTAATCCCATATTTGTTTTTTATCCTTTCTGCTTCTTCTATTATTCACACACACACACACACACACACACACACACACACACACACACACACACACACACACACACACACACACACACACACACACACACACACACACACACACACACACACACACACACAAGCGCCATTGTTGTCATCAGATAAAGTTTCAGGCAGCGTCTCCCTGGTTCAGGCATGTTTAACGGGCCTGGGAATCCCGGCTGGCCTCCCTATGTAAACTCTCACCTCTCTTCCAGGCCTTGTGGGGCATGACCTCTTGTAAAAGGGTCAGTTGGGGGGCACAGTGGTATCACACACTGGCTCAAGCACAAACTGCAATAAACATAAAGGCCTGGAATGTTTATTCTTCCGAGACTGTTAAGGAGAGATTTAGGTCCAAAAAGAAGCCACAATTCGGTGTTTTAATCTCTTCTGTGACTGGAGTTTTACTTCTCGTCTTCCCTGCACAGGATGTAGAAGCTAGAAAAGCGGACAGATCTGGGACCACACATGTTTTTGCCTGTATATTGTGTATAATTAAGTGTCAGTCGTAGTTGAAGACAGATCCTACGGCAGCAGTGAAAACCTTCAGCAGTGAAACCCTTCAAGCCAGTTTCCATGCTCATAGTCCTGTTTAGATTCATCTTTAGGACATTAACCAAACCGAATTTACAAATTTATATTTTACAAATATTTTAGGTCATTAATATCATGGTGATTAAGCCTGTTTTTTTTAGATGCTACAAAATATTTTTGGCGGAACAGGATACCATTGCTCCACGCCATGATCACTACTGCATAGACTGAGGCTCCGAATTACATCACCAGAGCAAGATGGCAGCAGATTAGGTGACACGTTGTCCATCTTTCTGTACAATCATTGGTCAAGGAACAATGTTTGTGTTATTCAAAATAATCCACAAAATAACTTCTGGACTGGAACAACTTGAATCGGATAAATAATCCTGCACTGTACCAACAAATGCCCTGACACCACATACTCAATTGTATTTACATCTATTGTTGGGTTGTAATGCATTACTTAGTAACATGGGGCATCAAGTTTGATGGAGAGCTAATCAGACAATGTTGTACATTAGCTTGACGCTATCTTGATGATCTGTTGCTGTTGGTGGCGTATAGGCTCTAACATAAGAAATATGCATTATCCCAGCTGACTTGCTAAGATTAGTTAACCAGTTGACAAGACGGTCCAGAGGTGGCAGATTTTGAAGCTGATGCTGTGTGCAGTCACCTGGACTAAGATAATCCCTTCATGTTGATGGTCAGTGAATCCTTCAGAAAAGCAGGCCGGTCACATGTTAAACCATAATCTCCTCTTTAGTAGTTCTGTTTAACAAGGAGGAGGGTGTTTAAGTTTTATAATCAGTAAATTATGTAATTATTTCAATAATTAATTTATAATTGGTGACTTATCTATAAATTTTATTTCATCTCTTCTTTGTCATATGACTGATTTTTGAAACTTGTAACATTTTTTTATATATTTTCTTATGGGCTTGATTAATCCCAGACTGGTAATGTTGGACCAATCCTCTTATCACATATTGGTTTCCAATGTCCCAGAGGGTTTCTTTGAGAATTTCTTTCCAAAATTAAATAAACAGCAGGAAAAAAGACTGTTAATATTGAGTCATACATTTTGGCAGAGAAACTTTTTTTTTTAAAGAAAATGTAGAGTTTAAGGACATGTAGAGGATAGAACATATTCCCAGTGCACAGCCAGCCACACACAGAGCCTGGTGGCCTGTGACATATCCAGCGTGCCTCACCAGGCTGAGCCTCTGCTGTTCCTTTAAAGGCAGAGTAGCTGCAGAGATCAGGGCAGCTAATAAGGCAGTTTGCTCTGTGGGCTGCTTGTTTGGTGTCTCTGTGAATTGCCTCTGGGGTATTTCGAAAGTCTGTTGTGTGTGTGTGTGTGTGTGTGTGTGTGTGTGCGTGCGTGCGTGCGTGCGTGCGTGCGTGCGTGCGTGCGTGTGTGCGTGCGTGCGTGCGTGCGTGTCTGTGTGTGTGTATTTGTACTGTGTCTTTTTTCAGCCTTGTAACCTGCTCGTACACAAGGCCTGAAAGTCACACACTCACATTTCACGTCTCCCTCAAAGCCCCTGTGTTTCCAGAGCAGTGAGCTGCACACAGAGTCTGACCCGAGTGACCTCATTTGAAACTCCGGCATTATTTTTACTGTGTGTGTGAGGGAAAGATTTTCAGAACAACTGACATGCACTGGTTGGAAGTAAGGAATGGGACAGTCTCGAGAAAGAATAAAATCTGCCTGTCTGGAATGTCTGTGGGAAACTCGAAATTCCTCACCTTCATTGGTCTGTGGCAGTAGTGCCAGCTGTAACTGATGTGCAGGGAGACAGAGCTGAGTCGCCGGGGTGAGTGACCTCAAACATGGGAACCTGTAATCGGCGAATCAGGATCCAATCCTCGAGCCTCCAACTCAATCCTCACACTGGAGGAGCTAGAATCTTTGCTGTCTTTACCTTATTCATGCCTTTTATCATTTTAACACCACTGGGGACCATGAGTCCTTGAAAGGATGGGGTTGAAAATAAGTCTCTTTTAACAATTATGTTATTGTCATTCACTTGGAGCCATTTTTGATTTTGCATTCATGATATAACATGATATAGCATGCAGAATCATAGAGTAGATTGGAGACGAAAAAGCATAGGTAGACACTCGGGGGAGCTCAGCTTTGAATTAAGCTGGATTCGCAACTCTTTGTAAAAGTCTTCATTATTTTAGATGTAATGAGGATGACTGTGATCTGAACAGTGTTTGAGTTACACAGTAGCATTCGGGCGAGCCCTATTTTCCTGTGCGCACCAGTCCAATACTTACCATGTCCCATGCATGCACATACATCAATTGCAGGGTTCCTGTGAAAATCATACCGTTATTACTACAATACCGTCAATTACATTTCAAACAGGCTGAATAACAACAACATAAGATTCAGGAATAGATTTTATTGCCTAATCAGAGCAAACAAAAAGCAAAATCACAAAAGCAGGGGGACACAGGTAACACTTTTCTGTTCTTATACACACACCTTCAAGAACAACACATGACCTGAACCAAAAATGCTGATCATTATTTAGCCAACTTGTTTTTAACTACAACAAAATAAACAGCTTTCTGTTGATCCCTCTCTGTCCCTCTGTGCCTCTCTGTCGTTGACTGTCACTTTCTCTACTTTCCTGATGTTTCACTTTGTGGATTGCAACAAAAAACAGAAACGCACCACCGCCTCCGAAGCATCTCCCTCCGTAGTGGAGCTGTCACTGCCAAAAGGAATCAGTAGTGGCGCCGGGCTGGCTGTAGTCAGTGCACTGTTGTCATATTTATCTCGTTGATGTCTTAGTTTGCTTTGGGAATCCAAATTGTCCGAGATTGGGTTGTTTCCATTTGACATTGTGACTTATCCATAAACGTATCCAAAATACTGAATAAAAACTGCTTGTTTTACAGTCTAATCAAATATCGGGCACCAACTCAGTGATGAGAAGTTCAGGTGACTAGTGATTTGAGGGCAGCACCACCACACATGGATGAGCACAGAGGGAAAAGACAGAGAATGGTGTTTGGTCTTATTGGAATGCAATAAGTGAATATACACACAACATTGACAAGTCACATTTTAGGAACCTTACTTGTACGTAAAATATAATATAATCTGTGAAACAAAAGTGAACAGTTTTTAGAGCTGCCACTAAAAATGTCTCCGGGAAATCTTTCAGAGGAGCTTGTGTCCTTTTCAGGGGAGCAGAGCTCTGCTTGGTCCCCCGTTTTCTAACCCTGGATCTGAATATTCAACCTTTGTGTGCTATGAGGAAACATGTCACACTCCATTGTGAGCTTGTTTGCACAGGCTTGTACAAAAACTTCAAGACCAGCCACAACTCCACATTACCAGACTCTTAGCATCACAGACTGTAGATCACGTAGTGTCTTCCCCACTGTAAGTGACGCATCTTCCTGAATCTCTGTCTGAGTAATTTTTGGACTGTGGGTTGAGCAGTGGCCACAGCCTGAGGCTGACTTGTCATTCACTAGATCTGTGTGAGCGTCTGGACTTCATTATAGAGGCGATGACAGGGCTGTGCCACAGAGAGGAAGGCATTAACACACACACACTCACACATTTTATAGGAACTCAGTTAAGATCTAAAATATCTCATAAAATAAGCTAACCTAGGATGTCCTTGTGGAGCCCAGGGAATCAGTTGGCACACAGGTTACAATTACTGGGGTGTTTAGATTTCAAGGACAGACCTGCCATGTTCCTTATTCACTTAAATCCACTTGCCATGGCAGTATAAGAATGTTTGGCAAACAAATATAAATTCAGAAAAATGTACTACATCATTTTTACCAGGAAAATACCAAAGACAAATATACAGAAATAAACTACAATTCAACAAATGAATGCTTGGCCAAAAACAGGCTATACAACAGTTTGATTTATTATGTATAATTTCTTAAGACGCCTACATTTCACTGCAGCTTCAATAACTTATAGCGGGCTTTCGGCCTATGGCACAAATGCTTACACTGATGGTTCAGACTCTACACAATCAGTTCCACATCACTGTCCTCCATGTATCTCTTGTTCAGTCCAAGGTAAAATAGAACGATAGACCAAGATGCACTCGGCGGAGTCATTGCGGTTTAGCCATTACATTATCCCACGCTGCCGCCCTCTGTTCACAGTTCATAAAATTCAGCATCAATCTTTTACCAAAGAAAGGATTGAGTGAATTGAGTCATTCATTAACTTGTATTTTAAACCCATGATCATACTTGATAAAAGGGGGATTATGAAATGAACCTGTTATATGTTTACCACTTGGGAAAACTTTTCTAAGAATAGAAATACACCCAACTGAACGCACAGCATTTCTACGAACATTAAGTAATTAACAGAAACAGTTGGGGAATGATAGACAAGCAAGTCTGCCCTTCAGAGTTTAAATATATGTGTACATGGCTTTCTATAGTTGTGAGGTCCCTACATATTCAAGAGGCTGTTTGAGGGTTCAGACTTGGTTTTAGGGTTCAGTTGGAATAAGGTTTAGGTCGGAGTAGAGTTAGTCATTCACCTGTGAGGGGCTGTGTGTGTTGTGTGTGTCAGTATTTGCACTCAGTCTGACACACGGTGGAACATGGGAGAGCTGCCATCACCACACCATCTTCCCCTCCTGAGAACCACAGTGTCTGGAGAACAGGAGCCTGCTGTTGTCTGTGAAGTCAAATAGTGACATCTTAATATCTTATTTTGCAAGCGTGTGAAAGGTGTGGCATGATATGTTCTCAGATCAGAGGTGATGATGGTGGTATCATTGTGAAAATCCTCATTTTTTTCATATATAATTGTAAAGTGGTAGTTTTAATTTACTTTTAAGTCATATCCGACATGACTCTGATTTTAAAAATACTTAAAAAGATGTCATATAACAGGAGATGTTCCAGGACGTTTTATCCTTTAAATGAAGCTGGTGTCCAGGTGATGTTACAGAATCATCAGCTCTAGGATTTTTCCTTCTGCTCTCGTCTTCTTGTGGGACAAGTCTGTAAGAATTCCCCAATAAAAGGTCAGGTGTGGTGTTGAAAAAGAAACTGGCTCGCCCTCATTGTGGTTGTGTTCGCTTATGTCTCTTAGATTCCTGTACAGGCATTTACTCAAATCTGGTTCATGCACTCCTGCCCTCCATGTCTTTCTTATTACAGAGGCTTCCTGTCGGTGTGTTTGAAGAAAAAACTACAACACCTTCGACAAAATCAAGGATCCCGAGTATTTTACATTATGTTGCTAGCAGCCATAAAAACAAAATAAACACTTAACCTGTTTCTTTCCTCTCTGTTTTTTCAGTTCAAACAGTAAAAGTAACCAAAACGAGGGTGGGACAATTTCATTCATCATTACTACACCTGCTATTCTATCAGCTGCAGCCCTGTGTTTGTGTGTGTGTGTGTGTGTGTGTGTGTTTGTGTGTGTGTGTGTATGGTGTGTGTGTGTGTGTGTGTGTGTGTGTGTGTGTGTGTGTGTGTGTGTGTGTGTGTGTGTGTGTGTGTGTGTGTGTGTGTGTGTGTGTGTGTGTGTGTGTGTGAGCTGAAAACTGCCATGTTGTGTATGGTGTGAGTGTATGGTTCCCTGTAGTCATTATGTATGGCTGCCCCTGCTCATCTTTAGGCCCCAGCAGAAGCAGCAGTTGGAGGTGGGAATGTAGTCACACTGCCGCTGCCAATAAATATTGATTTGGTTGTTAGGTTTTATCCCCGAGTAGTAAGTTGAGCGTGCGAGTGGTGCACGTTAGCCACATTTAGACATTAATAACAGGAGGGAGCAGAGGGCATTTTTAGGTGGTGACAGAACAGATTTCAGAGCAGATCTCAGAGGGCAAGGAGCCAGGGGAGAGTTTATTTGTGGGTGTGTTTGAGTAAGTGCAGGGTGTCTTACTAGGCATATATACTACGCCCCAAAAGAGATATGTGCTCAAGAGGATAATGCAACAAGTTTGCATGTGTGCGAGAAAAGAAAGAGGCTGACAGTGTGTTCTGGTGTCCTCGGATGTCACTTGTACTTCGGACTGATGGCATATGGATAGTGAATTGCATTGTATATAAGCGGAGGCGGGCGGAGCAGTGTCTCTACACCAACTTGGACAATACGCAGTAACCGGGAGGGATTTTCTACTCCTCGTCCAACTCCCCTACTTCTTCCTACTCCATCTTTTTGAGATTAGCCTGCTTGCTAAAGAAAAGGAATAATCCATTCTCTCTAAACACTGCTGTCGTGTCATCAGTCTTTAGTAGTCTGGCCATTCTTGCAGTGACTAAGTGAAAAGTTCAGCAATCAACGTTTCATTGTAGCTATTTCCGTTCAACCTTTTTTTTTCTACCTTGGCCTCTTTGGTATTGATTATTCTTTTTTTTAAATCTCTGTCTTGTGGCTTCTCTAGCTGAATGGGATTGCAGAATCCTTTTCAAATGAACAATGTGTTGCACTCTGGACTAATTTCTGCCACTGAATATAGAAACTTGACACTATCTCTTTCTTGATGCATTTCTCCCTGTATGAGTGTTGAAAGTTAGTTATGTTGCCAGATTAAAGCCTCATTGGTTCTGAAGGCCTGACATGAAAACAGCTGTGATGTCTCCATTTTGCCAACTCATCCACAGGAAAAATGAAAAATACAGTAATGAAGAACCCTCCAAAACACTTACAGTGACATCTTTCAGGCTTTTATAATTAGTTACACTGATCAGAAGCTATTTTCCTGCTCTTGACAGTCTTGACAGTTTTCAGTTTCCAGCACAGTTGTGTGAAATCCAAATCTGGGGATTTTCTCCAAATCGCTTCCCTATTCTTTCTTCTCCTTTATGAACCTCTTTTTGCCATTATTGGTCCATATGGGCTCAGTGTCAAGGGAGTTTTTTTCCAGTCATGTTTTCTGCCAGCGTGGCCAGTTTGGCTACTGAAGTGGTAGATGCTGCCACCAGCCTGCTGCAGACTTCCCAGTGCACCACAGCTGCGTTAGAGCCTGCTTTGCTGACCAGTGCAATGGAGACTCAAAGGATCCTCTCATGTCCCTCCGAAGGGGTCAGGGCGGACATGTTGGCAGAGCTGGCCAGACAAATTTGTCCTCATTTCTGACTCAGCAAGACGTAAGCACACACCCCCCTCCCCACACACACACACCTTTCTTTATCATCCTTGAACATGGAGCTATAGTGTGACTTAACAAGGCAGCCTCAATGCAAAATTTGAGTCGATCTCTCAGAAAGTTTGGTTTTATTTTGAGAGCAACATTGGGTAATAAAATGTTTGTTATATCTTGGTTTTTTTGACTTTCGGCCAGAGATGGTGCTAAATTTAGCAATGGAAAAGGATTTTTCCTCCAAAAGCATGAGACTCCAGTGTCCTGATGGAGGCAGAATCAACAGGAATGAACCCTCTCATCTCCATAACCCTGCCCAGTGCTGTCCCATCCTGTCCAAAGTCAAAAGCTGAGATGGGCCTAGTTTGTACTCGAATTTAAATAGAATGTGGCTTGAAAATATAATTAAAAATAACCCCAAATGCACTTTTATTGACTCAAATTATCCAGTGGCAGTGTCGGATGGAAATGAGTCCTTATCAATGTAATCACTTCAAACCAAATCAAATTAGCATAAATAATGCTGACCTCTAAAAGAGCATAAGGAAACAGAAGAAGCTCTGATAAAAGTTATGTCACATGGTTCAGTAAGCTTGGAAGTCATCACATGGATTGGTTGTGTATGTGGGGCCAGGAGTTTCAAGAGTTACTGCTGCAAATAACGTCTGATTCCACAGATGGTGAAAATCAGACCAAGACAAATTGACCTGTGCAAACCTTGAATTAAAATCTGTCTTCATTGTGGCACAGGATGCATTTGTGTTCATACTGCTGAATGACTGTGAAACCTGAAGCATTTGTGATTACATCATTCAGGACATATGGCAAAACAAAGGGCCTCATTTACAACTACTGCATATCCGCATCTATCAGACCCAATTTTTTGTTCGCACGTCATTTCTCACGCAAATGTTGTAGTAGAAGGCTGCAGTGTAGAGGGCCGAATATGAGGCCGATTCATGTACACACGTTTCCTGGTGGATTGTGATTTATAAAGGGAACATTTCCTTTGTGCACACGGCAACTTTTAGTATGAATCCCACGCACTGTTTTATAGATGAGGTCCCAGGTCTGTGTCACTATTAGTGTTCAGATGAAACCAAATTGAACCATTGAACCAAATGTTCTGCCATTAACAATAATTGTTCATAATTCAGTTTGATTTTTCCACAAGTCCCTTCTTTCTCTTTCTCTGTCATACTCATGTAGTGGTCAGGGACACACCAGTACACACCATGTCTGAACATGACTCCGGTGAAAGAGGAAAAGATGGATACAAGGAAAAAATGAAGAGGAGGAGGACTCAGGAAGTTATGACAGCATTAAAGAGAGTGGAGGTCAGACAAGCTGATGATGCAGAGTCGCCAAGACACTAAGAGCAGATGAAAAGAAACAACAAATAAATAAAAGCACAGCGGATATGCCATTTCTCTCAAAATTTCTTTGTCACAACTTATTGTATATGGTTTGTATTTATATTGTAAATAAAGGACCAAATCTAGAGATTCACATTTTCATGTGCTCCTTTAAACCAACTTTGTTGGACTGGCACCTTCGGTCTAATGCCCCCACTATTGCTATCGCTCATGTTTCTCAAGGACCACATTTTCCCTAAACCCTGTTACTTCCTGTCATAAACAAGATGTTTACTTTGTCAACCCTTTCATTAATTGTTTTGTTTGCTTTCTTCCTGGCTTAACTAAAGGCAGATAAACATGGTGGCAGGGATTTCTTGTCAGCTTGCCTTTAAACTGGAAAGATATCTAAAGTAACATAGACCAGAATGTATCAAATTAATCATTCCAGTAAACCCCTTTTCTATGTCAACCATCCTTTACTTTCTATTACTTCGTATTGAAAGTCCAATGTTCCAATTTTCATTATAAATGTCTCCTTTTATTACCTAACAGCTTTAAGTACTAGTTTGACATTTTATACTTTAGGATTAAGTGTAGTTCATCAATTTTTTCCCAATATGTCAAACTATGCTCTCATGTCTGTGCACTTATATGGAGCTGGAGCCATGAGCTGAATACTAGACTGGTGGAAAGGAAAAATTGGTTAAGAATTAGCTGACATGCACCTACCACTCACACTGCATCTCATTTGGCGTGCATGAACAAGTTGTGATTGCATGAAGTGGAACTATTTACCCTTGGACACTGATTTAAGTCGTTTTATCATCTACCTTCACGGGCATGGCAGTAAAATCCACTTACCTAATCCTCAGAAAAGAAAAAAAACTGGCTTACAACATGTGTTTTGAAATTGCTGTCTTTGCCTGTGTTTTGGACAATTTTGGAATGTTTGATCTGCCCTGAACTAAAAGGCTGGGTTTTACTGAAGGAACAGTGCCCTTATCTTTTTTTCTGCTATATAATATCAGTGTTGTAAAGCAGGTTGTATCTTCTCTATACTGTAAAATGCAGTGCAGAGGCTTGGATGCTTAGAGGCTCAGAACAGACGGACACACTTCTCTGCAATAACCTCTCTTCACAGTCATTATTCTAAATAATGACTTATGGCTTGTTGACGTGAAAAGGCTACAGTACACGTAGCTCTTTCAAACACAAGGCAGAGTTGTTTGTGAGTCTGCTTATGGTACGGGCAGAGTCAGAGCCAGACTCCAGCTAAACCACATCCAGACAAACACAGCACAACGTCATAATACCAGAGTGCTAATGACAGCTGTCCCTTCCTCTCCGCTCCACTGACGTCGTCTTCCTCTTCTTTTCTTTTCTCTTCTACCCTCTTCTATCTAACCCTAACCCACTGTTAAAGGGAGGACTTAAGCACAGTTGTCCCATCTCAGGCCAGTTGTATACCTTAGCTCTGGAGTCACTGCTGCGCTGGCAAGTCAAACATACAATCCTGCAGCAGCTTTGACTGCAGATGTGTATGATGTTAATGCTTTTATGAAAACAAAGGGGTATAGTAGATCATGTGGCACAAGTAAGGCTGGGGCGGCATCGTGTCTGTCTGGCTCTCAGGTGGAGGCCGGTTATGAAGGTGGAGGCGAGTTATGAAGGTATTAGAGGGGGTTTAAGGACACAAGTGCTTGTTTTTAATGTCTTTTAGGCAGAGTTATGTAAACTGGGAGATGATAGACAACTGTCATACTAAAAGCATTGTTTGTTTCTGGTGAAGAGGGGTCAATTCCTGATCGACCTCTGTACAGGACAGCGCCTATTATATATCATAAACAGCAGCTCTGGAGTGAAACGTCATCGGTGTTGCTTTAGAGGCACCAAGAACATAAATTAAAATGGATCTAGGTGCCATGAAATTTCTAACATGGTAGAATGTGTTTCTGTTAGTGGAGATGTGTCATGCACCAGTTGTACAGCACATTAATACCTTGTTACCTTATGCACAGAAAGAAAGGCAATCTGATACATATGACAAGTAACATCATGAAGAAGTAACAATGAGGTCAGTAAATGAAATTATGTATAAAAAAAAAATATACATGTATGTATATTTTTAAGAAAATAATGTCAAATAGTCGAATTGCATTAACAATTATATTACAGACACTTATGCATAATTTAGATTAACCAATCATTCATCAGAATATGGTATGACATCATTATGAAATGCCATTATTATGTAAAAAAAGTTAGCATTGCCTAATTGGGGTATATACAGTGTGTATGCAGGGGAATGCATCGTTCCTCCGAATACCTTTCATTCCTAACTTCTGAATCACAAGATTCCTTCATTTTTTATCGCTATGCATATAAGGGTAAACATGTTACACAATATAAAAACCATTCTTTTCAGATTTGTATGTGTTGTAGGTATTGTAGTGGACATTTAGCAGACTCTCCTCTCTTGTGCCTTCAGCCTAGGTGCTCTCACCGTTCAGCACCAGACAATCTCTGTGCAATCTGTCAATCTTGAGCACGTAAAGGCCCATCTGTCCTCTGCCTGTGTGAGTGTGGGAGAATTGTATATGCACCCTGAAGTTATCTGTCTTTGTGGCCCATGAATCATCATTGATGGTGATTAGGAGATATTTACGAGGACTAGCTGGGCATCTGTTACCTGCTGATAGAAGCAGAGACGGATGGAGGGAGTTTCAGGTAGCAAAAGTAAAAAAGAATGATAGCAAGAGCTGGCATGGGAGGCGGGGAAAACAATGTGCAAAGCGTTGACACCTTCCTCCTACACCCAGCTTGCTTTGCAGATGGGATGGGGTTGCCATGGTGATGGGGAGAGAGGACTGTGATGGGTTTAGAGCAGTGTCCCGGTTGGCTGGGGTCGGTCTGACGCGGTAGTGTCGCGGAAGTGTGACTTCCGACAGTGAGTACGTCTGGCAGAGCTCTGTCGGAGTCCGTCGTCTCTTCATGTGTTTGGTGTTGGGCTTGGACCACATATTAAATGTGAGGAAATGAAGATGATGAAATGTCCTTTGTGTATTTTGGGGTTTATTTAATGGGGTTTGAGAGGGTTTCGTCATCTCAAGCGTGTATCATTTTCTCAACCCATACAGAACAGTATATCCTTTCACTATGAAAATCACTAAATTTGTAGTCTTAAGGTTACCTTGTGGTGTTGGAGAGAGATGTTAAATATAGTGTTGCAGATAAGACACATTTTCATTGATTCAAATTTTTTCTAAAAATGTTATAATTATATTGTACAAGTGAACTTTATCACAGGTAATAAACATATGCTACAGTATCAATTACTGCTGTGTACTTTTAATCTTAACTGCCAACCTTTTACTTAATGTCATTTGGCTTTCTAATACAACTTGGGTATCTATGCAGTTTAGAGGTGGAGAAAAAAACTAAAAAGTAAAAGTAAAAATATCTAGACAGGACTTGAGAAAACCCTGTGCATTGTGGTACGAAAAACTTTTCGTAGCACAAAAGTTCCCGTTTAAAGATCCTGCATGGGTTTCACATTAAAAGCCTGCCAGCAGCTCAGAGTGCATTATATTTCTGGTACGATTTCAATGTGAAATCTAAAGGAAGTGTTTTATTTAACAATAAAGAAGCAAAGTAGAAGTGAGTTAAATTGATTAATGGGAAATTATGCTGTTTCCACTCTTGAAACTCCAGCAATAACTTTGTTGAAAGATTTTTTTCCCCGTTATCTTTGCATTGTTATTGTATAGTGTATAGTTGATATATGTTATGTATCCTTTATTTTTTTAAACGTGGCAGGACATAATCCCCAGCTATTTAAATAGAATCTCCATCATTTGATTAGCAGTTTATTTGAAAGTGTTTAGCATACTGGGTTACTCTTTATTTCTCAGCCCTTACATCTGCCTGCATCTCTTCATGTCCACGTCTGTATCTTCTTTCTCTGATTCTAAGTTTTGATGACTTGGACATATGTTTGTGTCTTGGTGCCATCGTGAATCGATTCCCCACACATCCTCCTGCCAAGTCGGGGCTGCAGTCAGCCGTAGATCTGACTCCCAGACAACCAAGACGGTGCCGCTCCGTAACCCTGCTCTGATCCTCTCATTTCCTCCATTTCAACAACCTGTTCATGTAACTGGGCTGCTTGTTATAAATGTAATTACTCAAACAATACGTTGCTAATGAATATTATCAAGCCAGCGATTAGACCTAAGGCAAAAATATATATTCCCATGCAATTTTGTTGTATAGAAATGTAATTTCTCTCTCTCTCTCTCTCTCTCTCTCTCTCTCTCTCTCTCTCTCTCTCTCTCTCTCTCTCTCTCTCTCTCTCTCTCTCTCTCTCTCTCTCTCTCTCTCTCTCTCTCTCTCTCTCTCTCTCTCTCTCTCTCTCTCTCTCTCTCTCTCTCTCTCTCTCACACACACACACACACACACACACACATGTGTATGGCTACACAGGGCCATAATTTCCCCTGCTGTCTATTTTAAGAGGACTTGCAGTCCAGGAAAAAAAACACACACACTGTAATTTAGAGATGCATAACTACTGCAGTGTTGCAAGAGCAGGGAGCATTAAAGAGAGCTCGGCGCACTGAGGAAGGGAGCCAGACAGACAGTGCGGGACAACACACGTCCAGATGACTCAGTGCCTCTATCCTTCAGTTATGGCTCATTCAATTTAATGTTATGTCCTCACAAATTAGCTGTTTGCATTTCCTGTTAATGCCTATATAAAGGATAAAAGTAACCTGCCCCCTTAAAACATCTATAATGGCTCAGTGCTGAGAAACAAATGTATATATCACAGGCATTTTTCCTGCCATGCCGTCGGTGTGTGTGTCCTCTGCTCAGGATGGAGCTGGAGTCTGTCTCCCTCTGTCTGTGTCTGCTCTGGTGGGAAAGGATTAAACAAAGTGGCAGAAATATGTGTGCCCCCTGTTAAGTCACCCTCCCCCGTGGATGTCTCTGCTTGTGAAAGTATGGAGTTATCAATCAATCAAATTTTGTTTGTACTGTCCATATTCACAAATCACATTTGTCTCATAGGGTTTAACAAGGTTTGACATCCTCTGTCCTTAACCCTCAACAAGAGTAAGGAAAACTACCAAAATAGGCCAGTGAATAAAATATCACCTTTTAGCTTTAGTTTTGACCATTGGACATGCATGAGAGACTGGGACTTGGCTCATACTTTTTACTGGTCAACGTTCCGCAGTCTGGACCTTCTGCTGGAGAGTTAATGAATGAAGGGAATTACAATAGTCCAGTCGTTATGGAATGAAGGCGTGAAAAACTTATTTCATATCATGAGAAGAGAGGATTGACTAGAGCTTGAAAATGAACAGATAGTGGTTATTTTTCACAACATGATTTTTTTGTTGATATAGAGGCTTTTTAATCAAAGATTACCCCCAGATGTTTTCCACATATGGGGTGAATATGCTTTAGATGGCTTCTTGGCTCGGAGGCATCCAAGATAATTACTTCAGTTATTTTACAGTTAAGCTGAAGGAAATGATTGTCCGTACAGCTTTTAATGTCCTCATCTGTGAGAGGCTGTAGGGAATCAATAGATTTTAGTCTGTGAATTAAAAATTGTGGGAGATGTTATACCTCCAAGTAATGTTTCTGAGAGGGAGCGCGCAGGGGCCATTGATTATATAGAAAGATAACGACAAGTCTCCACTTATTGTACTTGCAATGGGCAATCTTTACATTTCACCTTGTTTTTAGCCTCAATGACTAATTAAAACCAAACAGGTCAATACATGAACACTTGCATGATGAGAACAGACTCAAATATCAGAAACCATCTCGGTGAAAAGTTAATTCATTGTGTTTTTAGTTTTTTTTTTGCACAGCCACACTCATATTTATGAGTGTCATTGTATAGGTATGCATTGTCAAATAGGTGATTCTATACTATTCTATTCTGTTTTGTTATATTCTATTCTTATCTATTCTGCTCTATTCTAGTTGTTTAAGTCATGTGAAGAGCCTTGAGCCCTGATTGGATCAAGGTTTTTCTCCATTATGATGAGACAAATGGTCATTTAAAAATGGGACAATAGTTATTTGAACATTTAAGATCAATGTTATCATTATGAGTAGATGACCGTGTGTTTAAAACAGTGACAGAGATTCAGTGAATAACATATCTGAACCAACAACAACATTTTCATCTGACACAAACACAGCAGTTTGACTTCACAACCTCCATTTGTTATTTAGTTAGTTTGTCCGTTTATTTTTCAGCAGGATTACGTAAAGACTACTGACTGGTTTCCAACCAACCTTGGTTTTACATTTTCTCTCATTTCTAAAGAGATAGCGTATGGATGTTCATTGAGTTTAAGGGAACTGTTGGGCCTTGTGGAGGTATGAGCTCTACTTAGGGCCATTCCTGTTATCATAAGTAAAACTCAAAATGTGAAAATGTAGTTGTCTGTCTTCCCCATCCATCAATTATACAAATATCAGGCATTCTTGCTTATTCTCATGGAAGAATCTCATCTAAATAATGAATAACAGCATTAAATGATTGATCCACAAACAAGTAAAACATGTTAAAATATGTTTAAAACAAGTTCTAACATTTAAGAAGAGTCCGTCGAAGGCCCAGTTTGCAAAGCTGTAGCGACAAACTCAACCCGAACTGATCTGTTATCTCTGATGACCCATACATCAACAGCAGACCTGTTAATATAAGATCTGAGCAGTAATTAAATACAGGCTCAGGGCTGCTGCTCGAAATGCAATGACTGCAGAAACACCTTCCATAATTTCCAGTTATGTTCCCTAACCCTAACCCTAACCCTAACCCTAACCCTAACCCTGCTTAACTAACACCATGGCACAGATGTACTTACACAACTGCTGGCACAGCATGGGCACCATCCTTACAAATCTTTAATTTAATATGAACTGTTTGTATACTAAATAATTCCAATTCATGAGTTAGAACAGATACAGCAAGTACACAGATGAGTGTCATAAGCTATATACAGAACTTCAGAGAGATTGATTTAATTTGCCTGAGTGCTATAACTATTGTATAATATTAGAACCAGCCCTGTGATAATTCATCTAATTTACAATAATTCTGCCACTGACAGCATATTTGGAGTAAATCATGTTGTTCCCTCCATGCTGCTGTTAATGGGGTGAGGTGAGCTCATGTGATTGGTCATTACTGAAACTGCTGACTCTGTATTTCCTCCACTAATAATGTATTCACAGTCCATCCAGCTGCTCTTGGTTGAAGCTGGTTTGAACAAGTGCCTGCAGTCACCAAAATCGGAAAAAATAGCTTCAAACGCCCCTCATATTAGAGCCTCTTCATATCATTGTGCTAGTGAGTCGTTACTGAACTCATGTAACGTTTCAACTTCTGTTCTCCCAAAAAGTGCAGATCACTTAATGAAGACAACACCTTCTCACCAATTGTTTGCGTGGGTTCAGACAAATTCTAAGTATAATGAAAGGGGAATTGAGAAGAAAGCCTAAAAGGTAATAGGTTCATCTCATTTGGAGGCTTAATAAGGAATTGATTTTCCTTAAAAGCGGAGCGGAGATGAAAGCAAAAGCGTTCCTTAAGAGCAGCTTGCTCTGAAGGAGCTAATGAAGAAGCCCTCCTGCATGTGAGCGGGAACACGGCGTGATAAACAACCTATTAAAAGAATATAACCTACGTTGCGGACACACACACACACACACACACACTTTTTTACCTGGCTGGAAAACAAATTCAAGGCAATCAGGAAGACAGTGTAAATAAATAATATGACTCATCCTTATCTCTCTAATGCAATGTGCTTGTTTTAAATTGACACACCGATGCAATCGCAATGGGATTTCATTATAATAACAATATTATTATTGTTATTATTTTCCTGTTGAACCCATCTGACCCAGACAATCTCCTGCTGTGTTCTCCATATGTGAAAGGCAAACCATGGAAAATGTCTGGATCTATTTTTCCGGGAGGTCATGTCTGCGTAGTGGCTGCAGACACTGAATCACAGCAGAAGCAGTAATAAAGTGAGGAGAGAGGATGGAAAACGGTCTCTTATCTCACGACAAGACAGTATTTAATTGTAATTTCAGATTCTCCAAACCATGTTTCATAAAGATGAGGAATGGAGCTCCATGTCGTTACGGGTTATCCACCTAAAGTTATAATATCAAACTAGCGTTAGTACAATATTCTGTAAATTAGTTATTAGATAGAATCAAGATCTGTATGAAGTTAACAACTGATTGTCAAAAAAAGAGTAAGTTCAATGCTTAATACTTTTACCAGATTTATGGCCACTTTCCCTTTGAACTGAAAGGATTAAACATATTCTGTAATAAAATAGAAATGCACTTCTCAACAACTGAGCAGCTTTAACTCCTTCTTCTCTCTTTATTCTCCCAACCCCACTTTTCTTGTTTATTGCGTGAAGTGCAGCTCTGGCTTGTCCTGTGAGGATGTTAAATCTGAGTTGGCATGGTGTAGTGCTGTTACATTGCTGTTTTTTTAACAATCCCCATTGTTTCAGAACACATGAGTGTGCTCTGAATTGCCCTCGGAAGAATGAACATTTACGAGCCTGTCCAGTCTTGATTAAAACTCTTGTGTGACTGTGTGAAGAAACTTTTCTTACGTTTCACTGACTCACTTTTCACTGTCTCTTCTTCCTCCTCTGTTTTTCGTATTTGTCTTACTGATTTCAGCTGGAATGCTCATCAGAATTCACAGCTCGGATTGGCTGAGTGGCATCATTGTCTTGACCCTTAAAAAGATAATAGCTACTGTATATAAGGTCACTAATATCTGCACTGCGGTCCGCCTAATAGTGACTTATGAAAATGATGATCAATATTTCTCCACATCATAAATTTGTCATGATTTACATAAGTGGTTTATCAATTATTTTCTGCTTCGTGTGAAACAGTGTGAATTAATCTAAATCCTAATTATACTGAAATAATTCACTACCAGCCAGGTAGAAAACTCATTAAAATATATAATAATTTAAAATAAGTGTGAGAAATTTGTGGCATTATACTGGACCAAAGGCAAAAAATCAGGCTTTAACAGCCATTTATTTGCACCTGGAAATGGCCCCCTACTTTTTCTCATTGGCTTGCTGCTCCATATCCTGGTTGTACGACTTTGGGGGAGCCATCAATACCATATCCAACTTTTTGAACACAAACATGCCTTTGGGTTATTTTCTGAAATGACTGATGCAGTCTCACACCGTTGATCACTAAAGATCACTAAAAATGGCTGCAGGTTTGTTTTTATGTGGCACCATCTCGTTAGTTCTCAGCAGCCCCAGACAGCAGCAGTATCTCAGTTTAAGTGTATGGACAAACACACACTTCCCCTCCACTGCCCAATGGTTAAGGACTTTATAATAACAGACCTCTGAGTGTCCAACTTGTTCACACTTCAAAGGCAGTGGGCTGTGATTGGAGGAGGGAAAGAACTATGGTGTTGTGCCAGAACTGTCCTTTTTCCCTCTAATAATTTTCTGCTTTCTGCTGAGCCCAACGTATGTCAAGGATGGCTCATGTCTGATAGAGCATACACATCTCTGATAAGTGATAAATAATGATATCAGGAGAAATCACACAAAATAATCAGACAAACATTGATTTTTCGGTTTAAGGTCATATCATTTCACAAGTTACTATTACTTTGCAAAAAAAAAACGCAACTCCTGACACACAATTAAGTTTACCACAAAGAACTGTGATGTTTTGTAATTTGGGTGAGCATGGTTCAAGTGATTTTTTCCTCTATTGCATTTCTTCCTTGACCTCTAAGAGCACCCCCCCCCCATCCCACACACACTCAACTTCCGCAGTGTAGCATGTGCTGGCACGGCACGTCAAATCTAACTACGATCAACCGGTCGATCAACATTGATGGTTTGTGTGGACGTTTAGCAGGCAATTGAGTAGCCCCCCCCCCCCCCCCTTTTACTCCCGGTGAGCCCGAATGCTGAGGCGGTGTTAGTGTAAAATCAATCCCATTTCTCTCCCTGTCAGCCCCTGTTTTCCACTGGTGCAACTGGGCTAACAATGGCTACTTCCTTCTTCATTTTATGCCTCAGCAGCATCAGTCGCACACACCGAAAAGCAAGTAGAGAGCAGCATTGCAGCGGTAGTGTCATCTGAACAGAAGGCTGGCTTCAACTGGTGTTCTGCTCGAATCTCATCAGTAAAGCTGCAAAGTGTCAGCAGGGCTCAGTGGTTTCTAAACTGACAGTTCCTGTCAAAATCAGAATGATGAAATAACATGGGTTTCAATTATTTCTTTAAAAAAAGCTGGTCACAGATTATCTAAACTGTAAGAAATAAATATTATTGAAACACATGTATTGGTTTGGTACACGTCTGTGTTGAGGTTAGAAAGTCACCACAACTGTGTTTTTTTGCATATTTTATACTAAGTTTACTCAAAGTGACTTCAGATAAATCATATGTAACAGACATTATTATTTGCTCTGTCCACCTGCCTAATCATCCAAGTGATGTATTTAGTTACTTGCAGCTGAAGTGTGTTGCATTCATAGTCCACATGGTCAAGTCAAAATCCATAAGAGAGACATTGATCATACACAACTTTCATGAAAAGGGTCTCAAACAAACAAACACGCTCAATTTAAAGTCAACATGGTAGCTAATTTTGAGACCTGCAACCAAATCTTAAGATTTCATGCCTCAGATGGAGGTTACCCCAGTTGTTTTCAGTATAACAATGAACCGACGTTTTGGGAGCTTAAACAAGACTCTTGTATGTCTGTGCTTCCAGACACTTGAGCATATAGCGATACACATTACAACACAAAGATGTGTTAAAGGAAAATCAATGTGTACTGTGAAGCATGACCTAACTCGGGCTAATTTCACGTCTCTGCAAGTTAATTTTCCCAGTGCACTGACCTGAAGTGAAACTAACGGCCGCCTTGCATACAAGAAAAACAACATCAGCTCCAGGGGAATGTAAAAACCATGCAGCAGAACCCCTATCAGTTCCTACAGCCTTTAGGTCCTTTTAACTGGACCAGTCCGTACTGCTGCAGCTGTGATCTACGAGGCCTTTTCAGCCTCAGGCCACAGATCACAGACAGATAGCCCGACTGGGACTGACCCCTGTATTCTGTCTTGAACCCCCCCAGTCCACGGTGAAGATTAAGAGGTAACGATTGTAGAGCATGCTCCAGAATGCTCTGCTGCTCCGCTCTGCTCACTGTGTATGATATTTATGTGTATCCATCCTTTAGAGTTTTATCTAAATTGATCTTTCTTCCTTCTGTGTCAGTATCTGTTTCAGCCCCTGTTTTCTTTCCAAGGCCTTGCGAAGACCGTAGCTCTCTTTCTATATTTAGTCCCAGAGGCCAGCTGTGGCTCTGCGTTGGCTCTGAGCAGCGCTCCCACAAAACCTTTAATCGTGTGGGCCACACCCCGAACAGGAGCTGTATGAATGAGATGCTGGCAACGGGAGAGAGAGGAGAGACTGTAATCTGTCACAAAGGACAGGCTTAAAAGTAGATTTGAAAGAACGTGCATGAGGGGGGGTGGGGGGAATGAGCCTCTAAAGCAGCTCATTAGCTTTGTGCCGAAATCTCATTTTCTGCCTCTGAATGGAAAAAAACGTGAAGAGAAAAGAGAGAAAGCTGGCACACAGATGAGCAAGGGTTACCGCTACCACACTCATTTATATCCCTGGGAGGACGTTCAAAAGCTCCACTTCAGTTGGTTTTCCTTTTGCTGCAGATGCATCATAAATGCCATGTGTTCAGACAATTTTAATTTAGTTTGATGTCATAAAAAGCTGATTTTCTCTAACCATTATTCACCGAGGCAGTCAGCTAGCTTGCTTAGGTTCATTACACCGCACACGGCAACATTTGTTTGGGATTCACGTTCTTTTTAGGACCTAGAAGTTGTTTCGGCTGCTTAATAGACTCTACTGGATCAAATTTGAACGAGTATAGTAATATGATGTTAACTCTGAAATGTTTGCTTATGTACGCACAGCTGACACACATTGATGAGAGAGACAAGCAAGACTAAACTGTGTAGGCTTTCCCTAAACCTTAGCAGATGTGGTCCACTTGATCTAGAAACCCTCATTAAGAATATGGGATTTTGATATTAAGTAAAACAGAAGTTTACCATGTGTACTTAATATCAAAGACATGAAAACATAAATATCTCTTCACCTCTCAAATGTTAAATTAAGCTATGACAAGGTGACAATCTGGCCAAGTGTAGAAAATGTAACACTTATTGTGAATTTGAAAGCATAACACTTTTCAACAATCAGGTTCTGGGTCATACATTTAGATCCATCAAAGAGGAGGCAGAGACCAGATGTTTTTTCAGTAAACATAACTTTGAACATTTTTATTTTTTTTATTTTTGTCTTTGTGATGCCATCTCTACCACTCCCACCACCTACTAGTCTTACCACAGCTGAGCACATTTCTGGGGCCAGATGTGTAGAAGTCTGTGTGTGTGCCCGCGTGCGTGTATGTGCGCGGGTGTGTGTAGTCTCAAGGCCTTGTTGTGTGTGGTTTACATGTGCTGAAGCCTGCTCACTCCCCTGTCTATATATACATCCTGACACACCCATATCCACCTTAGTTTGGTTCGGGTTGGTGAAAGGCATTCTGGGAAGTGAAGGAACCCGCTAACTGAAGCAGAGAATGTGAGGGTATGTAGGCATCTCCAAAAAAAGTTTCTGGCAAATCCTGGCACACACACGCCCTGTAATGTTTTTCAAAGCATCAGTAACAGGTGGTGGATTTGTCCTTCAACCTGATTTCAATATAAAGTCAAATTTGGCATATTTGCAGGAACAAAATGACAGGTCCAATATTTTTTAAAAGCCCTGCATCTCAGATAAACCAACTCATGCGGTCCCAATACCGATGCCAGTGTTTGATTAATGAGCTGTATGCCTCACTGTGTGGAGGTTTGTTCAGTAGATTACCAGATTGAGAGAATTGGTATGATTTGATTAATGGAATGTGATGGTTAAGATTGGTGAGTGATATGGTGCAGTTGTGGTATGACATCTGTAGTAAGTGATCAGATATTATACTATTTTAGTGGACATTGAAGTTGACCAAGTTCACTAGATGAAGCACTTCTTTCTTTAGCCACATTCTGAAGTGTCCTTGGGCAAGATACAAAACCACAAATTGCCCCTGACGGCTGTGTATGAATGGTGTGTGATAGAAAAAGGACTGTGGATAGAAACAGCATACGACTTGTACTGTCAAGCACTGTGAGCGGTCGATAGGACTGAAAAGGTGCTACATAAAATCCATTCACCATTTACAAGTACAGTAGCAATGGTATCCTGGCTATGATTTTTTGGCTATTTTGGTTGTGGGTTCAAAATGAATTCCTTTTGCAAGTGACTTTTGGTTTGGTTATACAGTTGGTTTTACCGTCTGAATAGAAAAAAATCGTACAATAGTTAGAGTTGTTGTCACAGTTGGTGACAAAGAATGATCAAAATAGAGTGAGTGATGTTGTTAGATGATGTTGTTTGATAGTTGTTATACGGTCTTTGTTACTGTAAATGATAATGAAATTTACTTCACATCAGTTACATTTGATTTATGACAACATAGTGTGGAGACACCACATTGTTGGAATCATAAGCTGAGTTGTTAGTCAGTCTTGTCAATATGACCTTGACTTCCTGCAGCATTAAAAGAGATGATTCAATACTGTGGTCCTTTCTCCAGGGGAGCTGATTCTTCTTACGTATTAAAATACCGCTGCTTCTGACATTGACAAATATAGAATGCTCTGCGACATTGCATTGCTGCTCTCTTACTGTGGCTAATTCCAATTCTCATCTTAACCTCATACTCATTCTTATCATGAATCTTGCTTTACGAAATAGTGAAGATTAGCATTTCTCAAAGTCTGAAATTCAACCTGCTTTTCTCAAGGATAGAAAAGAACACACACCAACACTGTTTGTTCAGCACATCAGATAGATGGAGCCAAATGAAAAATGAGGAAAACAAGCATGACAGTGAGGGACTCTTTACCGAGGCCTTCGGGTGACGTATGGAGAAAAGAGCACTGCAGTGTGAAAGAATGTCAATACATCAGTGCCTGTCAGTCATCCCTCCACCTGAACAGCTGGCATTGGGGTGACATTGGCTTCTGACAGGGAAAAATACTGTTTGCTTCACAGACTTGTACCGTGCACACTGCACACACACTGCACACACACACACACACACACACACACACACACACACACACACACACACACACACAAACTTGTTCTTTGTCAGAATGTCATCAGTTATTTTGCAACCATCTTTTTTCTGCTGACTCAAGATGAACCACCCCCCACTCTCCCTCTCCCCTCTATTCTGTTGAAAGACTCACTGTACAGCACGCAGTGACGTAGATCAAGGCGTTGTATCAACATATCGCTAATGCTGCGCTGACGTCAACCCGGCACTCCACAAAGAGTGCTTGGTGAGTGGCAAACGCTCCGATCTACATGTGTTTATGCTTCGGTATGTGCTGTGTAGTTAATTTAATCACACAAACAAAACAGACATTTGATTCAGGTGGTATTTGCATGCTTGAATAGAATTTAATAGAATTTAGTAACATTCTGGTTGTTGTAACAAAGCGCACACACAGCCTTGTTGACTGTGGCCGCTGTGCACTATGACAAATGCTCACACAGTCAATTGGTTTATGACAGAACATAAACAAATATATACAATTGTTAACAATAGACGTTATGACATTGTCCCACGAGAAGTTTTGAAAAAAACGCCCCCCTCCCCGAAAAAAGATGATTTTCTCTGTCACCCACGATTGACTTGAAGAGCCTGCTCTGTATATCCTCATGACGATTATTATATTATATTATATATATTATATGTTTCAAGAACACAGTGACTCAGCCTGAGCCTCAACTCATCCCACCTTGTGAGAAAATCACCTTTGGAAAAACAATGGTTGGCACAAATTTGAGACTTGCTATTGAACATGGTTGAAGTTAATGGTTTTTTGAGGCATCATTCATAGCAGATGGTCACAACTAAGCACTTAACAGCTAGTCATTATATCAGATGTTTGATGGATCGTAGGAGGCATTCGAATTTAACATCATACCATATTGGGGCGGCTCTGGCTCAGGAGGCAGAACAGTATCCCCTAATCCGCGTGCAGAAGTGTCCCTGGGCATGATACTGAGCACCAACCGGTAGTCTATGATTGATGTACAGTATGACAGAGAAAGTGCCGCACATACATGCACGTTATGAATATGTTTGTGAATGAGCTGGTTTGCAAAACTGTATTGTCAAGTGCTGTGAGTGGTCATCAAGACTAGAAAAGCGCCCAGACCATTTACCAACCACCAACCACAAAAGCTTCACTTATCTAAATCTGCTCCCTACAGATAAGGGTTGCAGGTCAGGTATTCTGTCCTATGCTGTTTGTGTTTATTCAGCCAGCTTGAATGAAATATGGGAAAATAAGCATGACCTCATAAAATGCAATAAGCTGCTTAATGCATAAGAAAAGCAGATGTTTTTTTTTATTTAAGCATTATATGGTGGAGCTAGAGACATGATTGTTGAGATAGGTGTCAATGAGTGAAGACAGCAACCAACTAGTATCAGTGTCCAGCTCTTGCTAACACCAGGGCTGCACTGGATGAGTGTGTGTCACGGAACGTCTTGTTTTTCACTCTCATGTTATCAGGTAGGAGCAGCCACACTGCCGTATGCTGCCCTTCCAGAGAGTCAGGATCTTGTCTATTTTCTCTGCTTACTGTGCACGATTCATAGCAACATCGAAAAATCAACAGTGTTGATGTATTTTCCTTGAATATGTCACCAACCTAAATATTTGCACTTGCACACTTTTTGTACATTTCTCAAAGAAAAAGCACACTTGGGTTTCTGTTGAATAAAAACATTTTTTTTTCTTCAAAAAATGTTTAATTGTTATTGTAGGACAGCAAGATGCACAGCTTCATAGCGTAGTGTTATGGCATTAGGTTCAAGGAAAAACAGTAGTCATATTAAGAACCTCACGTAGCAGCAGACACACTCCCTGTGTGAACAACAGACCTGCCTCTCACCAGCTATGCTTTTCGGCGCCTCCTGGGGGATCATGAGGTATTCCCAGGCCAGATAATATTTATAATTAATAATATATGTAAAGCAACTTTTATACAAGAAATGCTATGTAACTTGGTCCTCATCCATTCAGAGCCTTGTATGTGAGGAGGGACACTATAAAGTCTATCTGTGTGTAACAGGCGATCAGTGCAGAGCAGCTAGAACTGGACTACTGTTTTCTCTCTTGGTTCTGGTTCACTGCCGAGCAGCAGAGTTCTGAATAAGCTGGAGTCGCTCTATTATTTTCTTCGGGAGGCCTGTAAAAAGTGCATTACAGTAACCCAGTCGGCTAGGAATGAAGACATGAATCAGATGGATATGTAATCACCTCCAGCGAGTTCTGAGTTTACCCCGAGGTCTCTCCTCACATTAAGATGTGCCTGGAAAGAAGGCCCCCAGGAGGCATCCTAATCATGTGCCTGAACCACCCTACCTGGCTCCTCACCCTCCTCAGCCTTAAGAGAGAGATCATTTTGGCTGCTCGTATCTGCGATCTCATAATCTAAATCACTATCTTAAACTCATTCACCATTAGCGAGGGGTATATTAGATTGTCTGGTAAATTAAAAATATTTTCTCTGCAACTCAGCTCCCTTTTTAACAGGCTGGTACGATCCCCACTTCACTGCTGATACTGCACACATCCAAATTGTTCGTCTCCACCCCTTCATTCATGGACAAGAAGCCAAGATACATAAACTTCACTTGGGGAAACAACTCACCCCAACCCAGCGAGAGCTGTCTTTTAAAGTTGGAGTGGACAGTTTTAGCTGACCTACCTCTAACCTGCAGTAATCCTTCTACCAGCTATAAACACTGACATATTGTGACCAATTTGAACTGTTGTCACATACACTTTCCCCTGTGTAGGAGCCAAATCCTCTCGTAATACCCTGTGGGTCCACATTTTGTTAAATGAATAGAGATATTGTGGACCTACCTTTTTTATTAGTTTGTGTGTCAGCAGGATGTACGCAAAACTGATGAATTTTTTTTTTATGCATAGTGGAGAACAGTTAGGCTTTGGGCCAAGGAACAATTGACTAAATGCTGTGAAGATCCAGATCTACTGTTTCTTTCCTTAGACGACTATCAATCTTTCTCTCTTACTATGAAACTGATGGAGACAGAAGCTTGGCCTTAAGGACCTAGTGTGTTTGTGCAAGGGTACTACCAAAAATGATATGCTGTATTTTGGTGTGTTGGTGTGTTTAATAATAAATAAATAAAAACCTATAGGCTACAGGAAGTTCAGTGCGATCGATCACCTTTCAATCAAGTGTAGGTGTAAGATGAATTTCTAATGACTCTTGGCCAAAACAGGGACAGGCTCACTGGCCAAGTCGCTCAATATTTGCCATGAGAACAGAGGAGGGCCAATTAACGGAGCCAATGGTGGAGAGTCACACGCTTCAGCATCTGTTACACCTACACTTTAATCTCTTTTTCTCTCCCTCACCATCTGTCTGTACATCAGTAAATTCTTATAAAGCCCCTTTCAACTCAAGGTAGAGCTCATCTTTCTCATGGTACTGTGTGTGCTCACGGCAGCCATATACATCTTCATAAATGCTTTTCTTTCCATATGTGAAGTCTACAGTTGAATTTGTTTTTTACTTTCAGATAGTGCAGTTATTTCTATACACATTTTACAATATCTTCAGTGATATGCTGTATCTCAGATAAGACTCATCAATGAGTGCCATTGGGCTGATGAAATAAGCCAGATATAAAAAAGAGAAAAGACATTTAAAAATAAATATGGTGCTGCAGTTTTCTTATCAGTCTTCACTGCCAGCGAGCACAGTAATTGTTTTGCCACCCACACAACCAAGTAGACTAGAGGTTTTTTCAAGTCGGTAAACGGCTTGAGAGGACAGCCTCTTACCATTAGAGCTGCACTGACCACTCAATGAAATGACCATGTGTAATGTCAATGCTGTTTTATTATTATTATTAGCAGCTAACACTAGTTTCAGCCTCAACTCTTGTTTTGAAAGATTAAGATAGAAAGTCAAGGTTTCATTCACTATTCTGCCATTGATTTATTTGGACTGAGCCAACTGGATTTCTCGTACATGTTGGCTGAAAGTATTATATCACCAGAAGAAGGTACGGTCTGGAATAAGAATGAATGCTGGTTCAGTTGCACTGCTTGGACATCGACAGGATTCTTTGCATCTAAAACAGATGCATAAGTCTGGGCACTATCAGTCGAAACTATCTGCCATATTAACTTGCTACAGTGGCATGCTTAACACAACAAAACCATCATCTTTGCTTCATTTCCAACATATTTTCAGATACCTCTGACCCTTAACCTGAAGGGATGAGGACAGCAGTGCTGGGGAAATTATAGATTTCAGTGGAAGGAGGAATTTCCACCCCAAATTTGTGGGAAAGAAAATCATTTTCCACAACAGCAACTCTCTGGGTTGTATTTATTTAGTCTGGTTTGAATTTATGTTTTGCCAAAAAAAAAGGTACAAATTACAGGGATTGAATATTGGCTGAAAACATTTGAATTGCTGTAACTGGAACGTGTGTCTGCCCTGTGTATGTGGAGGCACGGTGTTCATGTACTGTATGTGCATGTGTGCACTTGGTTTTGAAAGCCCCTGCTTTGCCTTGGATGTGTGAGAACACTACAGATTGAAAGTAATCCCTGAAAACACCCAGATGGTGACAGAGAAACTGGACTGTTTTCACACTGAATGAAGCTGAACTGGCATGAAATCACTGAAACGACAACGTGTGTGTGTGTGTGTGTGTGTGCGTGTGTTTGTGTCATATTTGTTACTCTAAAACTGTTTTTTGTCCTCAGGGTAGTACAGAATAGACTACAGGTTTATTAATATTAAAGTCCTTCCTCTGGGAAGCTGAAGAAGTATGGATCATTCTGCATGTCATGAGAAATATTAGGATCTGATCCATGAATATTCTCTGCAAATTCAATTGCAATAAGCCCAATAATTGTCAAACACATGAAGATAGCACAGGAATAAAGGAGACAGGCACAAGGGTCTATTATTTTTTTTAACTTGTGGAATTGCAAAATTTGGATATTTTTTAAGTGTATCCTGAAATTCCTGCTTGCTTTTTTATGTCAAGATCAAGTTATTTCAAATTTCTGATAATTTCAATTAAATGAGATTACATAAATTATCTCAAGGAACATAGTAAGCCAAAAACCTTGCAATATTATAGAGAAATACAGAAATGATTCAGCACTAAAAACACTGGCTTGTCCGGCTGGGGACAAAAGCTGATGTTTTGGTCTGTGGTCATGGCTCAGTTAAGGTTACAACTCTCTCTCTCTCTCTCTCTCTCTCTCTCTCTCTCTCTCTCTCTCTCTCTCTCTCTCTCTCTCTCTCTCTCTCTCTCTCTCTCTCTCTTTTGTGTGTGTGCGTGCATTTGTGAATGTGTGTGCGCATGTGTGTGTGGGAGTGACCTCTCTCTCCTCCCTGTACTTTAATCTGATCCAGTGACCTGATTCAGCAACAGCAGCTGACTCCTGGAGGATACTACCCTCCATGCTGTGTTGTGAACAGCTGCACTGATTTCATTCAGCAGCGTTTCATGACAAAGCCTCCTGCTGGTTTGTGGTCAGGTGCGGCATCATCTGCAACAGATTACATTTAATCAACAAATAGTGTTGGATGACTGGAAAGACATCGTGTGAGGTTCTGCAGACACTTTAATCCAGAGTGTCTCTGTAACAAAAATCAATAGATTATTAAATGGATGGACTGGGGCTGTGGGGCTGAAGTGGTCGTCCTCTAACCAGAAAGTTAACCTGCATGCCGAAGTGTCCTTGGGCAGGATACCGAACCTCAAATGACCCCTTATAGAAAAAGTGCTGCCCATAGATGCACTGTATGAATGTGTGTGTGAATGGCAAACAAATTTACTGTAAAGCGCTGCTGTCATCAAGACTAGAAAAAAGCTATGCAGAAGGGCTCTGAACAGATGAAGAGGAGTGTCTTTGAAACCTCACAGAAGAGCTGATGATCACGTATCCACCATTCATAGGGATATTGAGCACAGCAGCTGGCTACTCAGTTTGTAAAAATGGCCCCATTAGAAGCAGAGAATGTAAGAAGAGACTTTTTACATCATAGATTTTACATCAGTCCAATTTCGCTTGAAGAGTTTAACCTCTCAGGTTTTGAAACAGGTTTGAGTTATTTTGTTTAGATGTGAAGCCCAAGCATACAGGCTCATGCTCATGCTAAGACCTCAGTTTCAACAGCGTTGTTTTCCTGCTTCTGACCAAGTCATCGGCTGGTGGATTTCTTTGTTAATAATTGAGGAAGGTGTCTTGTTGGACTGATGCTCACGAGTCGAGACATTTATGTCTCTCTTTGATTTGACCTTTGACTGTCAACTGCAACTTCAAAAGTCTCTACCAAATGTGGTCCAACCTAGTTAAATCAGCCCCAATGTCCAAATCAATGAGACGCTTGGCTTTGCCTACTTGACTATAAGCAGGTTGAATCCAACCTATCCAGTAAACACACCGTATGTTGGTTTTTACATTTATGTTTTTTTAATTAGAAAAAGGAGTGAGAACATGTTAATCTAGGACTTTTGCTGTATGCAGATGTTTTATACATTGTAAAGAGCTGAGCCATTTGTTTGCCCTTGCATCTAGTCAAACTCTTTATCCTAAAATGGTTTTGGTTTTGTATTTATATAGCGCTTTTCTAGTCTTTTATGACCACTCAAAGCGCTTTACAGTAAAGTTTTACATTCACCGATTCACACACACATTCATACAGTGCATCTATTCGCAGCACTTAGTTATTCTATGGGGGGCCAATTCAGGGCTCAGCATCTTGCCCAAGGACACTTTGGCATTAAGATGGGTCAGACTGGGGATCGTACTGCCGACCTTCAGGTTTGAGGAAGACCACTCTACCCCTCAGCCACAGCCGCCCCTAAAAGAACTCCTACCATGTGTTGGGCAGCAATGGTATTAATGATGACTGTGAGTGTGTGTTCTCTGTGGCAGCTGCAACCTCACACTTCCAGATGTGTCGCGCTTGGAAACCTCCCTTGCCTCACATGGGCGTCATTTTTCCAATTCGGGAAATGCCACAGTCAGGGCTGCACTTTCTCCTATTCAGCTTAAATAGTCTCTTTAATTTCATATCTACTCTTCCTCTGCCTGTCTCTGATGGAGCACTTCTCTGTCGCTGTAAATAAGCCAAGGACGCTGTAATATTCAACTCTATTTTTAACATCTGTTGTCGGGCCTCTGTGGATTTGATCCCTGGTCGTTTCTGTGGGTTGGTAATTTTGGGGAATTAAAGCTTTTCTTAGATCTTTTCTAAGACTGCAGTCACTGTTAAACTGCAGACAAGAAGCTGAATGTGATGTAAATGCATTAGCAGCTCTATTTCTATGACTCCTGCAGGCTTTTTTGCCTTTAGGAATCAGAGTTTTAGGGTATTTCTTAAGGCTTTGGGGAACATATCACAGTGAATTTATTCATTTAAATTCCAGGTGTGAGGAGCAGCTTTCTCAGCTGGTTGGCGACTGTCTCTTGAATATAAAAAAAAACGAGTACCTGTAGTTTTCCATGGTTATGCCACCCTGCTTAGAGAAAATTATATGAGACTAAAGGGATATTAAATATAATAACTGTATTATTAACCCATCATAGAAAATTCACTGTATTTGATGTGGGAGGGTGGGGGTGTTCACTGTTTCTGCCAAGAGACAGTCTATGGCAATGGATGATGATCCCTTTTTGTTCTGCCAACGGACACCCGGTTAATGACTTGACTTTTGTCATAGAACAAGCTTTTAGTAGCATAGCTGTATAGATTGAGAAGTTCCACACAAATATATCAACCCTGAAATTATTGAATTACATGGAATTAAGTGCAATAAAAGCACTTTATGCTCATTCACACAATGAGCATAAAGTTTCATGCTGCTGAACATAAAATCCTGCATCAGAAAAAAACATGACACATTTATCAGTCAGCCATTACAAAACAAGTAGAGAGGGTTGGTAGTACATCTGTTAGTGCCCCACTGTGACAGACAGATTGACTGACAATAAACAAAGCCATCAATGCCTAATTTATTTACAATAGCTAAATGAACGAAATAAGGTATACAAATGAATAAGTAAAATAATTGCTAACACACAGAACCATGAACTGTACATTACTGGGAGGATTAGGAAGAAATATATGGAGCCACGCCCAACCTCAAAAGTTCAACTCAATCTGATGTAGATTACAGATTTGATACTTTATGTGATAAATGACAACTGTTGTGTTGGAGGAGAATCACTTTCAATAAAGAAAGTTGAGGGTTTAGGCCTTGATCATATATTTCCAGACCAAAGCAGACCATGACTACAGCATGGGAGGTGTTGAATGGGAAGACTAGAGAATATTAGAGCCCACAGCAGGTGATGTTTATCTCTCACAGAGGAGGACACTGGTCAGAGACCTGCAAAGAGATCCTCCAGCTCCATGTTAAATGATGAATAAATTATATATCATTATATAGCACTTTTCGAGGTTTCGGGTTCAGTATTTTGCTCAAGGACACTTCGGCACGCAGAATGGACAAGACCGGGATTAAACCAACGACCTTCCCCTTGAGCCACAGCTGCCCATTGTTAGCATTTCCTTGTTGCAACCTGACATTAGCATTTAGCTCAATTCAGAAGTACAGCCTATGAATAAATGCTTAGACTGACATAATCTGCTTCATACGCCTCCACGATTATCCACTCGTACAGGATTCTGAGCTGTATCTCATTCATGTTGAATAAGCACTTAATATTAAACAGGGCATCCAGGCATTGAATGGAGATGAATCAAAAGGATTTTTTCTTTTAAATCACTCACAACCTGACAACCCGAGACTTATTTTTATTCATGCATCAACTTGTGACCTATTAGTAATAAGTAAAACATTAAGGACTATTTAACAATTAATGCAGTCAAGAGGGATTTTAGGTGCAATGTTGGTTGTAGGTGCCAATGGCATCAAAATATGTCAAAAATGTAATGAAAACAAAATGCATTTTGCATAGTGATCATTTAATGTCACAAAATGTCTTTGCTTGTAGCTTTCTTCCATCTTGATTGAACAACACTTTTTGCAGTAATTGTTAATGATACCCTGTATAGCATACACACTTTTGTTTTTATATGATAGCATTACTCATACACATTTTTTCAAATCTAATCTGGGCTGACTACCATTACTTATTTTTTGTAATAAGATTACATCATTCCGATCATGACACAGGTTAATTGTGCTTTTTCGGTCTTGCCCTGCAGACAGATTTGAAACACAACTCTAGTCATGTGAACTCAGTCACCCCCCTCAGGTCCTCATCATTCCTGCTTAATATCTCTCCTTCCTAGAAGGATCCTCATAGATAAAATCCCTCATCAATTACTCACAGCCTGTCGTCAGCTGAGAATGTTTCTCCAACCTAAAATGTTTTATTCATAAGACCTTGGAGTTCAGTGAGAAGCAGCAATGACTAAAACCATTTCAGTCTGTAGTTTGAATTAACTGCCTTTGTTGCTGCTTTGCATTGACAGTGGCCGGCATACTTTGTGTCCACCTGCCTGCCTGTCTGTCCGGCTCTCTGCCTGTCTACTTGCCTCTCTAAAGGTCTGTCTGTTTCTTTAACTGTCTGTCTGCCTGTCAGCTCAAATTGCCGGCTTGTTATCAAACCTCAGGGATCAGATAACACTCTTTATTGCAGATTGTGTGTGTGTGTGTGTGTGTGTGTGTGTATGTGTGTGTGTGTGTGTGTGTGCGTGTGTGTGTATGTGTGTGTGTGTGTGTGTGTGCGCGTGCGTGTGTGTGTGTGTGCCCCCCAGCCCCCCCCTCATGTGATTCCCTCATCTACTTTCAAACCTCTAACTTGAACCTCCAAACACAAAACTTTATATTGTTTACATTCCTAATTTCTTCACTTGCTCAGTTGAAAATAGCTTTGCAAAAACATTCAATTTTTAAAGGCAGTAATGAACCCAGTGCTTTCTCTACCAAAAAAAATGTTACTGCATGCAACATGATTTCCTTTTTCAGACTTCACTGTCACAGAGTGGTGGAAATTCTGGTTCTAAATTTTCCCTTAAATATAAATATAGTCCGAAGACTGCCTGACATGAAAGTCTTCCTCCAATTTTTACTTTTTTTCCACTATCTGTCTGATTCATTCTTTGCTAACAGTTTCCGTGATGACATATGTAGCCTGGTGATCAACCGTGTGTGTTGATGGTGTCATGAATGAGCCTGAGTTAAGTGAATATGTGGTCTTTGTTCCCATCTTAAGGCTGCTGGGTTTGAATTCCTTTCCTTTTTAGTGAGTGTTGAGTCAGGCAGTGAGGGCATCTCTGACTCAGGATTCCTGGGTCTGTGGGAATTAGCCGATGTGACATCATGCTCGGGAGTAGGTAGAGGTTTCCAGACATTTGGGGTTTATTTATCCAAGCTTGCAGACGTTGGTCTGTGGGATTTCAGTCTCCACCAATTGTGTAGTTTGTTATTCTCAAACAAGGGCATGACAAATAAGTCTGTATTAGCAGCAGCATCATGTCTTTCATGTCCTATGATAATACCAGCATAGCCCTTATGAAAAGTCAGACAGAAAGACAGTGAGATCTATGGGATGTAATACTTTGCTGATTATATTTGGTTCATGATGACAGAAAAATTGTCAAAGAAATATATCTTGAACTTTGAAGTATTAACCAACCCTCTCTTTCAGGCTATATATCAGTAGGCAGAAGAAACTGTGTTAATTTTTTTATTTATAGGGGGGGGTTGACCTTGTATTACTTTTTTGTTAACGCACACTGTTTTGATTTGACTTGTGATACACCATATACTGCTGCTGAGCCCATTTTTTCACACTTTGCACTAATTGAGCATGAAAGACAACCACAGCAGTAAACCGGACATACGCCCCAACGGGACAGAGGGACACACACATAAACACACACTTGATCAGGTTCATAATCAAACCCCACTGAAGGGAACTGACTTTGCCCACATCACTTATAGTGAAAATTTAATTTGGATCTAGAAATCGTTCACAGCAGTGTGATCAGACTGTTAAATAGTCTAGATGAATACAACTTTAATTTCATTAGAAAAATGTCAATAAATTTACTTTTGGTTAAAGTTAGGGTTTAGCACTATATAAGTCAAATTGACTTGACCTGATTGTCAGGGGTTGTCTGAACGATCTTCTGATCTGTGACTGGATGTGAGCTCCTTCAATCTTCCTCTTCATCATGCCCCCCTGCTGTCCTTGCTGCTTTAGTGTCCTGTGCCTAAATTTGTAGCTAGATTAAATTTGGGCAGAATTTTCTATTTACATTAAAAGCTGTGCCATGTCTCATCTGAGTATGATAGCTCCATTCTTTCTTCTAGAGTGGTTATAACACATCTTACGGATTACAGAAAGCTATATTATGTTGATATAATGTCTAAAACAGATAACAGAATAAGTCACATAAAATCTTAATCGCAAACAATTTCCCAAATAACTTAAATTCCCCCAATATTGACTGACACTTCCTGTCTCCTGCTGTGAATAGCTGTCAGTCAATGCTTATCGGATTATGATGAACTACAGCTGAAGCTCAGTAAAGTAGAAATGTACGAAGTGAAGAGTCTCCTCTCTGGTCCCGACTCTGTCTGTGAGCCCGAGGTGAGGACTGATGAAGCTGGAATTGCTTATGTATTATCTTAATGTTAGTAATTATCATTAAAGGGATTAGACAGAGCACTCTAACCAGGAAGAGACGCAAACAGCCAATCATGACTGGAGACTTGATTGGTTTCTCTCTCACACACACACACACACACACACACACACACACACACACACACACACACACACACACACACACACACACACACACACACACACACACACACACACACACACACACACACACACACACAGAGACAGAGAGAAAGTCATTTCCCCAAGTTCTTGTTGATCTTTGTTTAATGAAGTTGTGCTAACATTGCTAATCACCTGTATCTCCTCCTCTCTGCTCCACTTGCATTGTTCATTTAAATCCCAATTAAGCTGCAGCACTTCAGTTTTGTGGAGGACGATAACAACACAATGCACGCTTACCCACTCAGCCGTAAAGAAGTATCGTGTGTGTGTGTGTGTGTGTGTGTGTGGGGTCCAGTGTGAAATGCGTCTCTAGCTTCTCCCACTGTGAAGGTAAGATTAGTGACAAATTAAACCTCCTCCAGTGGACCATAATCCTTTGCTGATAGATAGCAGCAGATGCTGTGCGTGATTGCGGCTGTGTACTGAGCATGTGCAGAAGGGGGCCTGCTCTTTAAGTTGTTTTGCACAAGTTAACTTTCAGGCTTAATCACCAACTCTGACAGTATAAAAAGAAGATTTTGACTTTGCATGATATTTTGTCCAGTCCCAGTTTGTCCTGTTCTTTCTGATAAGTGAAATCAGGTCAGGTGATAAACTTCCAGTGTACTTTGAATTTACTGGATGTCAAAGATGGAACTATAATTCTTCATCTTCTACTCACAAACTTCAAACTACATGAGATGATGTTTGCCACATGGAGAAAGCTGATTAGACTGTAAATATAACACTGCTCTTACATGTACTTAGGTAGTATTTTCTTCTATAATGAGGGATTACTCAGTTGTAACCTTTTCTGGAGAAAGTAAAATGCACACAGAAACACAAGTAACATGCAGCTTTATGTGGTACGTGTCCTTTCTTATTTCAAAGCCAACCGACATTTTGGAGGTTTTAAGGGACCTGTGAAATTCTGACAAACTGCATCTCTATTTAAAGGAGCGATGCTTTTGGTAGAAGTGTTGGGAGCATAACAGTAAGTCTATTAGGAAGCACTCATAGTGTCCCCTGTGGTTCTCAGTGGAGGAAAGAGGGGCCTGCTTGTTGTATTGAGCTGGAAGCTTCCCAGCTTTGCTCCACCTGCTGTTAAAAGAACTAGTGAAGTTGCAATGGAAGGGTTTTCTGCAGTGGGATGATGGAAACTGGGAGGATGAAGAGAGAGTATGAATGAAGCTGAAAAGAGTGTGTGCTGTGTATAGATGTTTGTGCACTCAGCACACAGAGCAACACTTTCCTTCAGCATACACCCTGACTGGGCCGCTGGTGTTTGAGCTGGCAGGGACCCGCTCAGATCATTACAGCCAGAGGAGGAGGGGACATGCTACCATGTCAGGGTGTTGATGAATTGCCCCTGTCAATTTACCCATCTCACAGGATCTTGCCAGATTTCAGTGTTTTCAGCAAAACGTTTTGTAATATGATGAAGAGTGAAAGACTTGGGTAGGGGGAACTATGATATTGTATCATCATAATCATCATCAATTGATATCATATTCAAATTTATGATTTATTTTAATTTTAATTGATAGTTTAAAATGTTTCCAGTGGCTAAACAGTGCCAGAAACTGTACGATTTTCTTTTAAAAATGCACAAAACTACAAGGAAGTTGAAATGTAACATATAAACTGTTAACAGTTCAAAGTATACTTAACCTAAACATAAAAATGAGTCCAAAACTCCAAATAAATATATACATCAAAATCACATAATAAAAAAAAACCTGCTCCAACCCGGCGGAATCCAGCCAGCCAGTAGAGGTGAGAGGATTTTGAATGATAGCAGTTTCAAACTCAGTTCCCAACAACCAATGAGCCAGGTGTTGGCAGTGGACCATGGGATGACCTTATGTCCCTGTTGTTCCAGACTGGGTGAAGTGTTGGGGAGTAATACAATATGTGTAACTGAGTTATGTATAGAGGACAAAATATGAAAATAAAACGTGTACACAAGTAGTAGTTTTTACCCATTTGATATTGTTGGAAACCTGCCTTTTCTGGTGCTATTTTTATTTCAGGAGGATTAGGTGAAAGTCATAAAAGAATTCTGATTCTGATTCTGATTCTGATGTGAGTGAAACCAATTCTATGCATCTGTAAATTAAAAATGTTATATTCATCATAATGCTTTGCAGACTTAAAATCACCCTCAAATTGTGTGTGTATTTTGTAGCAGTATTATCTGAACAGCACACATGACACATGACACCTGCTGTAACATCATGATTTTCTGCATAACATTACAGGATAATATAGGTTTCGGTTTCAATGACTCTTCTTCTTAATTGATCAGAGAGACTGTGGAGAGATGGTGGTGGTGACAGAGGTCTGAGCCTGCTTAAAAATAAAAAGTAATCTCATATATTGCACTTAGATGTAGCACTACTAGTTTGGCTTTTTTGAAGACTAATTGTACTTTATACCCTCATGGTTAAATGCACTTATTGTAAGTTCACTTTGGATAAAAGCATTAGCTAAATGTTTATATTTTAATGTAATGCAATGCTTAGCTAGCAGGAAACTCTCTGTTTATACTACCTACTAAAACTGCAGTATAATTTAAAAAGATGCTTATATTTACAAGTTTATAGGTTAAAATTGACAATAAACAGTAGATTCATTATATTGGCTAAATGACTACTTAAAGTAATTTGTCTTCTTTAAGAACTATGCCTCTGATTAAGCAACACTCAGCCCAGCAACTACAAATCTTCTCTGTGTTTGTCACTTCTGACCACTTTCAATGCCACGTGGTGCAGACATTCACACATGTAAACACACATACAGTACACACACACACACAAACCTTGAGCTACACCTCATGCCTGTCCACACTAATCACCACTGCTCTGCTGATTCAGCTTGCAGGAAGTGGGAGTGTGTGCATGTGTGTGCATGCTCTTCTGCATGAGCGAGCCAGGAAAGCAGATATTCATTGAGTGTATTCTTGCACTGAGAGCTCTCCTCCTCTGAGAATATGGTAATTGCCTGTACACATCGTCCACAGTAGGATGGAGGATTGAACAGCATAAATAAAAAGACTCTGTAGCGACAGGGTTATCAATCATCAGTGTGTGTGTGTGTGTGTGTGTGTGCGTGCGTGTGCGTGACCGTGTGTGAGTGAGTGTGAGTGTGTGCGTGTGTGCATATTGAATGTAAAGACATCTCTTTATTCTTCCCTCAGTGTTTGAAGGTCACTGCTGTCTGTTGGGGCTCGTTACACTAACAAGTGCTCAGCTCCCTCCCTCTCAGGGGCTCAGTCTGTGGGTTTGGTTTGGGGGACAACAGAGGACTAACAGTAAACATACAAGGGAACTGGGATAATCTGTATTCTACCCCAACCTCAACAAACTCCATTCCATAATTTTTAGCCAGGAATTGAAGAAAAATCAACAGCCTCATGAGAAATGTGAACTGTCTGGTGTTCCTCCTTCCTGTGTAGCTGCAAATGTGAAATCTGACATAATCAATCTTTACAGAGCACATATGCAAATTTGTATCCTTACTCTTTTGACCAAGCATGTGAACACATTCACAGAATAATCAAACACACTAATGCATTGGACACACAGCAGAACAAGAATAAAGTCAGGTCAAAGCAATATTATTCTTAAATCCCTCGTCAGCATGCCTCTCATGCATATTAATGTCGTGATAACTTTCTTTTCACCAGAAGATACACTTTATGCATTTTATTAAATGCCTTCAAAGTCATAACTGCATATATTGTATAACAGATGTTCATCTGTGAACACGAGGCAGATGACGTGTGGAATAACTTCACATTAAACCCTTGGCTGCCGTCTTAGTGGTTCATTTTCTTTCCTGACGATCCTGTGCCGTCCTTCAGCACTTTTCCACCCAGAGTCATTGGAGAGAGTGTGCTGGCGGGGGCGGAGTGTTGCGCTGGCTGCTCCCACTGAGCCACTGCCAGCAGCTACTGCTCTGTATTGAGTTGTCTAAAGAGCTGAGAGCCAGCCAAACAAACGCTGAACTGTGACTTCGCCCTTGGCATATGGTCACTGCTCTAATAATTTATTCCTTAAGCTTACTGCTTCCTACTTGGATCAGTTTAAAAGTTGTTTAAAGTGATGGTTCTCAAAGTGGCATCCTTGACAAACTGTGCATCTAAAACAAAAAACAGAGGGGCAAGATTTCACAGGGAGTGAGTCCTGCGATAAAAGATCTTTTTTGCATGTCATTAGACAAAGACAACAAAACTCTTCTTGAAGGAGACTGTGTGACAAACCCTTATGAAACAGAGGTCAATGGTGCAGCTATGTTAGAGTTCATATAATAAAGACTTAGGCAGAAGCCAAATGAAAATCATTTTGCGTCTATGTTTGGACTCGTTTGGTGTCCTTCTCCATACTTCATCACACTATTTCAAGTGAGGCTATGTTGTGTTTTAAAGAAGAAATAACAATCTCCTTTTAGTTTTTCTGCTCCAAACTTCTTGGTCTTATATTTCCAGTAGGTCATGGTGGCTAATATTCCACTTCCTGTCAAGGAGGCTTAAAAAATGAAAGCAAACATATACACAAGTATAACACCTGCACATAACAGCCAAACAAATGCATCAAAAGTGAGCGTGTGTATGTTTCACTATACCTGCACCCCTTTTCAAAAGTCAGAGTTGAACAGAGCTCCTCACAACAGAAGTTTTTCCCAAACAGATACAAACTTCAGTGCATGTTTCCTCAGAATGTGAAAGTCCTCAGAGCATACATACAGTTTATAGACCTCATTGAGGTGGAGGTTGTTGTAGTTTTGAGTAGGTATTTGCTTTGCAGCTCAGTGACGTCATGCCAAACAGCCAAACAAATGCATCAAAAGTGAGCGTGTGTATGTTTCACTATACCTGCAGCCTTTGCCTGGCCTCATTGACCGGCTAGCTTTTCTAGGATGTGTACATGTCTTCAGGAACGTGCACAGATAGACCCCTAGTGGTGCTCAAGCACCTGCCCTTTTGCCCTGGATGAAAAAAGTGCCCCTAATGCTGGAGCCCAATTTTTTTCTTCATTCATCAATATTTAAGAATCAAAATTACTCTCTCTGTCATCAATTCCTCCCAATGTGTTTTGATAAAATTGAGCATTACAGCATTTATTTGAGTTCTTGTGAGAATTTCGCCCCGACATGCTCCGCGGCGCTCACAAGCCCCCCTCCCTCCTCCTCCTCCACTTAATGCTCATGCAGTGCTGAGCGCCAAACGGCTGCAGCCTACTTCCTCTCTGACCCGCAGCATCAGACAAACAGGTAATGACGGTGCAGCCAGCAGCTCAGGGTAGCAACTCTCTTTTATCTTGGATCAGGCCATCAACTAGTAAAACAAATTAGGGCGAATCAGTAAGTTTTTATTATTATTTTTAATTTCAATAATTTTGGCGATGGGTGCCCTTTTTTTTTGGTTTGAGCACCTGCCCCCCAAAATGTCTGTGCACGTGCCTGCATGTCTTATTACACAAGTCACAGTTTTATAAACTCTCACATTGATCGTCTTTGGACATGGATGTTCTGTTTGCAGTACTGCAGCTGGCCACTGCGATACATTGTATATTGCTCACTTTTGCTTGCTCAACCTTTTTGAAAATGTGTGCTGAAACGATCCATTCAGATTTCGAGCCCAGTGTGGCTTCCTATGGGGCTACAGGTTGATTAACATACTTAGAGCTAGGTTTCAGGTCTGCACCAAGGTGTAGTGTGCACCCACTGTTTCTGATTAAATCTACCTCGCAGCCCTGAACATGTTTTACTTCTTTACCTTTTTGGATTGGGTTGGTTTGTAAGTCTGTTCTTATTGTTTTGCAGTCATGCGGAGGAACCCCTTCATGGTGGACAGCTGCTGTAGGAAAGGGTCCCGCAACGCCTTGCAGGAGCTCTACAACCCAACACAGGTAAGGAGGCTCACATTCACACATCACTATCTGCTCTCTTTGTATGTATCTCTCTGTTGACCCTCATCTGTTCCTATTTGTGCTGTTGTCCTCACCCAACTCACAGAGGAACGACCTAACAATGGCCTCTGAGCCCAGCTCCTTTAGCCATCAGTATTAGTCATATTAAGTTGTTTTATGCCTGCCTATGCACAAGCCTGTTTCTAAAATGTTTTAGCTTTCTTATTCCTAAATAAGGTATTTGCTGTGTGTCTACCAACCAGAACAACAGAGTAAACCACTTTTACATAGACTATCCTAACTTCAGTGCACAAGCATGATCATGATCTATCTTGTTGAGGAATGACAGCAGATAACAGAAAGATTTTTCTCTAGGAAAAGTTTTTCTCTGAAGGACTAACCTCTCTTGAAGACAGATAGGTGGTAGGATAAAATTTAAGCCATAGTGGTAGTACTTTTCTATTTGTATTCTCTTGTCTACCTTATTCGGACCTGTCTGCTGCTGAAACAAGGGGATTATCAAGATGTGAGATCAATAAAGTTATATCTCATCCTATCTTATCTTAGTATTTACTCACATGTCTGTACAAAGAGTAAGACTATTGTTGTCCTACCAGTGTTTGTGAAACTTTACTTCATTAAACCTTTCACAATTTCGACATTAAGAGCAACATCAGATGACTGTCGTCTGAGAACATGACACCTGCTCTAAATTCATGACTGCCAGAATTACAGGATAATATGGGTTCCATTTTCAATTACTTTTCTTCTTCATTGATCAGAGAGACAGTTGGGAGATGGTGGTGGTTACAAAGGTCTGAACCTGCTTAGCTAGCAGGACGCCATCTGTTTATGCTTCCTACTAAAACAGCAGTCTAATGTAAAAGCCTATCTTCGCATGTTTATGGGTCAAATTGACAACCAACAACAGATTAGTTATATTATATATTGGCTAAATTACTTCTTAAAATCATTTGCCCTTCTTATAAACCATGTTTGTGATTAAGCATCACTCAGCCCATCAAGTACAACTCTTCTCACTTGTCACCACTTTCCAAAACATATGATACATTTTAGCATGGTTTACTACCATCCAAGCAGTCATTGGGCCAGAAAAACCTTTTCCTATTAAGGACCATATACATTTTTACAACATCCTTAAATTGCCGTACTAAATGATTTAACACATGGAACACACTGACCTCTCTAATGAGACGGCTGGAACTGCTTCTCTTTGGTGAAGCGCCTGAAGGTGATGTTGCTGTCAGCTAGTTCTCCAGGTTTGTGTCGGTTGTGACGTGAGTCAAAGTCTTTTCAAAAGTCAGAGTTGAACAGAGCTCCTCACAACAGTCGTTTTTCCCAAACAGATACAAACTTCAGTGCATGTTTCCTCAGAATGTGAAAGTCCTCAGAGCATACATACAGTTTATAGAACTCATTGAGATGGAGGTTGTTGTAGTTTTGAGTAGGTATTTGCTTTGCAGCTCAGTGACGTCATGTTGGAGATTGTTAGGCACATCAGCTTGTTCCCCATACAAGGATTCATAAATATAGTTCCTTTTGTTTTTTTTCATGTCCTGAAACCTGTCGACCAGTGCCCGCAGAAGTTTCGTAAACTCAGCAACGTATTCACAGTCATAGCAGCCTTTTGTTCTTGCGGATTGGAGCGCATAATGCTAATGCACAGTTTTACTTTGCCCAGTTCCAGCAGCTGCGCTGTGGCTACAAGACTCCTTCACACAATCTCCTTCTGAACGAGGTTTCAGCTTCTTAACTGCGTCCTCCCTCACTACAAAACTACACAACATTGTCTCCGTCAAAATGTGGTCTTTTGAGAGAAGCTGGTTGTGCACCGAACTCACACAAACAGCATTGTTTTCATCATAACGTATTTGTTCTCACAGTTTAGCTGCATGTTTCCAGCTGTAATGACCTCAAGATTGGTATTTGTTATTACTGCAATTGTGTCCCCACAATCTACCCTGTCACAAAAACAGTGGGTTACTTTCTTTAAAAAAACAGAACACTATTACCAGAGTTGCTTAATATTGACATGCTTTTATTTACAGAAAAATATGAGCAAACTAAAACTTGGTCATCCACCCAAAAAACAGAAATATACACAATGCAATAGATTGTTCCACGTCACCTGTCTGGGTTACAGCCTCACTTCAACTTTCTGTCAGCACAGAAGATTGACTCAAACATACACGTAAGAAACTGAATTTCAAATATGCTGTTCGTTAAAACAATGCTGATATTGGAATAATCAGGATTCTGTTCGTATCTACAATGCAAAGCACATAGAAGAACATTTGTGATGTAGGTTCATACAGATTAGTTCCCAACGTACATCTTTCCTGACAGCTCGTACTGTACGTGAGTCATTTTTACCCGCCATGTCTTAGTTCTTTTTTTACAGTAATTTGAAAGGTAGACACCTTTTGGTGTCATTCATCTTGTTGTGAAGAAGAGACACTGCGTTGACAACATCCTTAGTCTCTAGTTGTTTGTGATCATGATGCAATAAACCACCTCCAGGTCAGCTTTGTCTGATGGAATCTCAGACAGACCCTTTAGAAGTTTGTTTATTATTTTATGTCTATACTATTCCCTGGTTCCGTTTCTTCATTTCTGCTGTTGGGTTTAGGTAGTAGCATTTCATGTTGTTAAAGACACAATTAAAAGATCAACTCCAGCACCATCAGCACCTTCACATATGCAAGTATTTCCCAGTGTGACATCAAAAGAGTCTACAGTAGGAAACAGCTGGAAAAGGGCAGACATTCACCCTGGAGCAAAATGTGACTCCTGTAACAGATGTCTGTAGCTGTTAGTCCTTTAGAAGTATGTATGAGACATATACGTTTCTTTTCTGTGTTAAATTTTAGCATCTGTCAACGTTGTGCAGCTCACGTAACTTTGTATAATTCATAACTGTACTTTCAATGTAATTGAAAAAAGTGCTTAATGTGTCGTTGTAATTTCTGATCATAGTGTTCTGTTATACTGAAATTTGAAAAATCCAAATGTGATTAAACAGGACCTAATGCATTTTCCAATAACTATAAAGTACAAGTACATAAGACATAAGGAAAACAATGCATTCTGTCTTTTGATCCTTCGCTGTCAAGTTTCAAGGACAGCAACATTTAACATTTATATTTATTATGTTGTCGATCATTTGTTTGATGTTGATTAAAGCCGACAGATAAGTAGTCTGGTAATTAATTAAACTCGCAGGCAAAACGTGTCCCTGTATAATTACATTTTATGCTGTTTATGCTGTTGTTAAAATTCATACCAGACATGCACCATAAAACTTAATTGCACATAAAATCTGTATTAATTACAACATTATTTATCCATCAAAACCAGATGTATAAGAGTGTTAAATGGATGGATGAGATAGTGAAACGTGCAATTCTATCAACTGGTACGTCAAAAAACAACCAGACAGAGTATTTGAAAGTAAATTTTCACCAACATCAACTACTCTTAAAGGAGATACTGCTTATCTCATGAGAGTTGTGGGAGGGGCAGAGCCAGTTCCAGCTGACTTTGAACAGGAGGCGGATACAACACTGACAGGTCGCCTTGGTATTGCAGCGCTGACAGACAAACAACTGTTCACATTTACAATCACACCTACTGGCAATTGAGACCAATAGACCACATTGGTGTTTAAACTATTAAAACATAATTCACAGCTATGGCAGACGTGGCTGCAGAAAGACCATAGAGTGGTTAGACTGGACACAAGGAAAGTCATGTCATAATGGATCCCAGCACTTAATAATGATATTCTGCAATAACCTGCACTAAATAGGTCTTCACACACTTATCAAACTTAATATTAATACTCACATAAAGTTCAGCATTAAGTATTAATTTAAGTGGAAGTTTTCACATTAATCAATAGCAGTGTTCTTCAGTGTTGATGATCTGCTGACTATTTAACGATAATAACATAACCATTACATTATGGAATGAATGTAACCAACTGGAAATAACAGCAGAGGGTCTCAATTTACCACCAATGGTTGGTTTATAGA